>NC_133469.1:9056666-9360000 GCF_048565385.1 Saimiri boliviensis | reverse complement strand
AATGGGCAAGGGTGACAACACCAAATGCTCGTGAGGATGTGAAGCAACAGGAATTCTTTTTGCTGGTAGGAATGCAAAATGGTACAGCAACTTTGGAAGACAATTTGGCTTTCTTACAAAACTAAACATACTCCTATCATAAGATCCAGCCATTGCATGGCTTAGTGTTTACCCAAATGAGCTGAAAACTTATGTCCACACAGAAACCTGCACATGGATGTTTATAGCAGCTTTATTTGTAATTGCCAAAGCTTGAAAGCAACCAAGATGTCCTTCAGCAGGTGAATGGGTAAATAAACTGTGGCATATCCAGAAAATGGACTGTATTCAGCACTGGAGAGAAATGCGCTGTTAAGCCGTGAAAAGGCGTGGAGAAACCTTAAATGCATTACTAAGTGAAAGAACCCAATCTGAAAAAGCTACATACTGTCTGATTCCAACTATGCTACATTCTGGAAAAGGCAAAACTGTGGAGACAGTAAAAATATCTTTGGTTGGCAGGGGCTGGGAGTGGGGAGAAATGCACAGAGAATTTTTCGGGTAGTGAAATTACTCTGGATGAGTGGTGGATACATGTTATTACACATTTGCCTGAACCCAGGAGTTCAGGGCTGCCATAAACTATGATCCTAGCACTGTACTCCAGTCTGCGTGACAAAGAATAAAAACAAAACACAACAAAATGTGGTGATATAGTTTGGATATTTGTCCCCTCCACAGTCTCATGTCGAAATTTCATCCCTGGTGTTGGAGTTGAAGCCTGGTGGGAGGTGCTTGGGTCATGGAGGCAGATCCCTCATGAACGGCGTAGCACCATCCCCTTGGTGATGAGTGAGTTCATGTGCAATCTGGTTGTTCAAAGGTGTGTGGCATCTCCCCCCTTACTCTCTCGCTCCTGCTGTCACTATGTGACATCCCTGCTCCCCCTTTTCTTCTGTGATTGGAAGCTTCCTGAGGACCTTACCAGGAGCAGATGCTGGAGCCATGCTTGCACAGCCTGCCGAACTCTGAGCCAATTAAACCTCTTTTTTTATTTTTTATTTTTATTTTTTTAAGAGAGTCTCGGGCTGGGCACGGTGGCTCACGCCTGTAATCCCAGCACTTTGGGAGGCCGAGGCAGGTCAAGAGATCAAGACCATCCTGGTCAACGTGGTGAAACCCCGTCTCTACTACAAATACAAAAAATTAGCTGGGCATGGTGGCGCATGCCTGTTATCTCAGCTACTCAGGAGGCTGAGGCAGGAGAATTGCCTGAACCCAGGAGATGGAGGTTGCAGTGAGCTGAGATTGTGGCATTGCACTCCAGCCTGGATAACAAGAAACTCCTAAAAAAAAAAAAAAAAAAAAAAAAAAAGTCTCACTCTGTTGCCCAGGCTGGAGTGCAATGGCATGATCTCAGCTCACTACAACCTCCACCTCCTGGGTTTAAGTGATTCTCCTGTCTCAGCCCCCCAAGTAGCTGGGATTACAGGCACCTACCACCACACCTGGCTAATTTTTGTATTTTCAGTAGAGATGGGGTTTCATCATGTTGGTCAGGCTGATCTCAAACACCTGACCTCCAGTGATCCACCCACCTCAGCCTCCCAAAGTGCTGGAATTACAGGCATGAGCCACTGTACCCTGCCTAAACCTCTTTTCTTTGTGAATCACCCAGCCTCAGGTATTTATAGCAGTGCAAGAAGGGCCTAATACACGTGGTGTCTCCATGTAATGGATACTCTTCAGCAATGATGAACCCTGAAAAACACTAAATGAAAAAAGCTGAACACAAATAGCACATATCATATTCTGTTTTTGTAAAGGATTCCAGAAAAGAAAAATCTGTAGAGACAGAGGGAGATGAATGGTTATCAGATGCTGAGAGTGAAAATGGGGAGTGAATGTGAAAGGCACAAGGTTTCCTTGTTTAGGGGGATGGTGAAGACAAAGGAGTCTCACTCGGTTGCCCAGGCTAGAGTGCACTGGTGCAGTCTTGGCTCACTGCAACCTCTGCCTCCTGGGTTCAAGCCATTCTTGTGCCTCAGCCTCCCAAGTAGCTGGGATTACAGGCGTGCACCATCATGCCTGGCTAATTTTTGTATTTTTAGTAGAGATAGGGTTTCGCTATGTTGGCGGGACTGGTTTCAAACTCCTGACCTCAGGTGATTCGATTGCCTCAGCCTCCTGAAGTGCTGGGATTACAAGTGTGAGCCACTGTGTCCGGCCTCAAGGTTTCTTTTAAGGCTGATGGGAATTCTTTAAAATTAGTTTGTGGTGATAGTGTACAACTTTTAAAATATACTAAAATTCATTGAGTTGTACACTTAAAATGGGTGAATGACATATTTCATGGTATGTAAATTATATCACAGTAAAGCCATTGGGAGGTGTCTTGCTTGTGGCCCAGGCTGGAGTGCAGTGACATGATCTTGGCTCACAGCAGCCTCCCCTTGAGATTCTTCCACCTCAGCCTCCCAAGTAGCTGGACTATAGGCACATACCACCATGTCCAGCTAATTTTTTTGTATTATTTTGTGGAGACTGGGTCTCACCATGTTGCCCAGGCAGGTCTTGAACTCCTGGAATTAACCAATCCTCCCACCTCAGCCTCCCAAAGTATTGAGATTACAGGTGTGAGCCACCTTGTTCTGCCATTTCTGTAATTTTAACATTTCAAGAATATGATATAAATGAAGTTATATACACTATATGACCTTTTGGCTAGGCTTTTTTTTTTTTTTTCCACTCAGCATCAGTTTCTTGAGATTCATCAAGCTTGTTACATGTATAAATACTTTATTACTTTTTATATCTGAGTAGTCGTCCATGGTATGGATGCATTACAGGTTGTTAAAACATTCACCCCCTTGAAGAACACATGGGTTGTTGTGGTTTTTGGCTATTACATATCAAACTACTATAAACATTTGTGTATGGCTTTTGTGTCAACATAAGTCTTCATTTCTCTGTATAATTCCCCAAGAGTGCAATGGGTCATATGGTTATTGTATATTTAGTTATTTAAGAAACTGCCAAATTAGGCAGGGTGCAGTGGCTCCCGCCTGTAATTCTATCACTTTGAGAGTCCAAGGTAGGCAGATTACAAGGTCAGGAGTTCAAGACCAGCCTGGCCAACATGGTAAAACCTTGTCTCTACTAAAAATACAAAAATTAGCCAGGCATGCTGGCGCGTGCCTGTAATCCTGGTTATTTGGGAAGCTGAGGCAGGAGAATTGCTTAAACCCAGGACGCGGAGGTTGCAGTGAACTGAGATCCTACCACTGCACTCCAGCCTGGGATGACAGAGCAAGAATCCATCTCAGGGGCGGGTGAGGGGGGAGAAAAAAAGGAACTGCCAAATTGTTTTTCAGAATAACTGTATCATTTTACATTTTCATTGGCAGTTTTGAGTGATCCAGTTTCTCCACATCCTCTTCTACATTTGGGGTAACAACTTTTTACCTTTAGCTATTTGGGTAATGTAGAGGGATCTCCCATTGGAGTTTAAGTTTGCATTTTCTTAATGGCTGGTTACCTTGAACATCCTTTCATAAGTTTATTTCCAATCTGTGTATTCTCTTTAGTGAAGTGCTTTTTTATGTCTTTTGCACATTGTTTATTTAGATTGTTTACTTTTGAGTTTTGGGAGTTCCTTATATATTCTAGATCCTTTGTCAGATAAGTGGTTTGCAAATATTTTCTCCCACACTATGCCTTTTCATCTTCTTGACAGGCTCTTTTCACAGAGCAAACGTGCTTAGTTTTGATGAAATCCATTTTTAAAATACATTTTTCCTGTTATGGATTGTGCTTTTGGTATCAAGACTAACAATGCTTTGTGTAGCTCTAAGTCCAGAAGATTTTCTCCTTCATGTTTGATAGTTTACATTTAAGTTCATGGTCTTTTTTTTTTTTTTTTTTTGGTGTTGGAGGGGAACGGAGTCTCACTCCCTCACCCAGGCTGGAGTGCAGTGGTGTGATCTTGACTCACTGCAACCTCTGCCTCCCAAGTTCAAGCGATTCTAGTGCCTCATCCTCCCAAGTAGCCAGAATTAAACGGGCACACCATCGCATCCAGCTAATTTTTGTATTTTTACAAAATTAAATTGTAGAGATGGGGTTTCACCATGTTGGCCAGGCCAGTCTGGAACTCCTGACCTCAAGTGATTTGCCCGCCATAGCCTCTCAAAGTGCTGGAATTATAGGCATGAGCCACTGCACCTGCTCATAATTTTTGTATATAATGTGAGAGTTAGTTCAAGGTTCATTTTCTTGCTTATGAATATCTGATTACTCCAGAACCATTTGTTAAAAAGCCATTTTCCCTCCATTGAATGCATCAGCACCTTTAAAAAAAAAACAAAAAAAACAATTGGGCATATTAGCTGATGACAGATTCTCTTAGTTTTCCTTCCTTTGAGAATTTTCCAATTTCCCCAAGCATTCTTGAAGGACATTTTCATTGGATATGGGATTCTGGGTTCATAGTTCTTTTCAAGACTTGAAAAATGTTGTGTCACTTTTTTCTGGCTTCTATTTTCTCTGATGAGAAATCAGCTGTCATTCACTTTTTTTTTTTTTTTCCTATGTAAGTAACATTGTTTTCCTCTGGCTGTTTTCAAAAAAATTTTTTGTTTTGTTTTCACAAGTTTGACTATAATGTGTCTTGGTATGAACTGCAGGATTGACCTGATTGGAATTCTCTAAGCCTCTTTATTTTTATTTATTTTATTTTTTTGAGACAGAATCTCATTCTGTCACCCAGGCTGGAGCACAGTGGCAGGATATCAGCTCACTGCAACCTCTGTCTCCCAGGTTTAAGCGATTCTCCTGCCTCAGCCTCCCAAGTAGCTGGGACTACAGGCGTGCACCACCACGTCCAGCTAATTTTTGTATTTTCAGTAGAGAAGGGTTTCACCATGTTGGCCAGGATGGTCTCAATCTCTTGACCTCATGATTTGCCCCCCTCGGCCTCCTGAAGTTCTGGGATTATAAGCATGAGCCACTGCACCTGGCCAGAATCTGTTGTTTTATACATTTTGCCAAATAGGAAAGTTTTCTTTGATTATTTGTTCATTTGTTTATTTATTTGAGACAGGGTCTTGCTCTGTTACCCAGGCTGGAATAGAGTGGCACAATCATGGCCCACTGCAACCTAGACCTTCTGGGCACAAGCGTCACTCCCACCTCAGCCCCTAGAGTAGCTGGGACCACAGGTGTGCATCAACACACTCAGTTAATTTTTGTATTTTTTTGTAGAGATGGCATCTCACTATGCTGTCCAGACTGGTCTCAAACTCCTGGGCTTGAGAAATCCTCCTCCTTCTGCCTCCCAAAATGCTGGGATTACAGGCATGAGCTATCACACCCCACTCTGATCTTTTATTAATAGTGTCACAGGTCCCAGAGGCTGTGTTTACTGTTTTGTCCATCTGTTCATCTTTCCTTCCCTCCTTCCCTTCTTCCCTCCCTCCTCCTTTCCCTTTCTTTCTGCTTCAAAAAAAAAAAAAAAAAAAAAAAAAAAGGACTCCATCTCAAGAAAAAAATAAATAAGTGATTGAGGGCAGACATTTTTTGCCTTAAGACATTTCTGGCTGGGTGTGGTGGCTTATGCCTGTAATGCCAACACTTTGGGAGGCCAAGGTGGGCAGATCACCTAGGTCAGGACTTTGAGACCAGCCTGGCCAACATAGTGAAACCCAGTCTACTAAAAATATAAAAATTAGCCGGGTATGGTGGCGGGCACCTGTAATCTTAGCTACTTAGGACGTAGGTAGGAGAATGTCTTAAACCTGGGAGGCGGAGGTTGCAGTGAGCTGAGATTGCACTATTGTACTCCAGCCTGAGTGACAAGAGTGAAACTCTGTCTCAAAAATAATAATAATGAATAAAATAAATAAATTTAAGACATTCCTGAACTTAGGAGCAAAGCATTTAATATTTTACTATTGAGTATACATTGCTAGCTATAGGTTTTTTGTAGATGCCCTTCATCGGATTGAAAATGTTTCCATGAACTCCTAGTTTACTGGGGATTTTTTTTTTCTCTCAGGAACAGATGTTGATTTTGTGAAATATATTTTATGCATTTATTGAGATAATCATGTAGTGTTTCTTCTTCAGTCTGTTAACATGGTAAAATTTATTGGTTTTTAAATTTGAACCAACCTTGCATTCCTCGAAGTAAATGCCATTGATAATGTTGTATATATTTACATATTATTTTCAGTGTGATAAGGTTTTGTTAATACTTGCATCTGTGTTTATGAGGCCCATCTATCTCATTTCTTATGTCTGGTAATAATTGTTTTATATACTGGGAACTCCAGTGTTAAGGTGCATATGTATTTGGAATTGTGATATTTTCCTGTTGGACTGATTTTTTTCTTTTTTTTATCATATAATGTCCCTTTTTGTCTTTTTTTTTTTTTTAGACGGAGTCTAGCACTGTCGCCCAGGCTATAGCGCAGTGGCGCAATCTCAGCTTATTGCAATCTCCACCTCCTGGGTTCAAGCAATTCTCCTGCCTCAGCCTCCTGAGTAGCTGAGACTACAGGTGTGTACCACCACACACTGCTAATTTTTTTGTGTTTTAGGAGAGATGGGGTTTCACCATGTTGGCCAGGATGGTCTTGATCTCATGATCTCATGATCTGCCCGCCTCGGCCTCCTATAGTGCTGGGGTTACAGGCATGAGCCACCGTGCCCAGCCCTTTCTTTTTTGACTGTTATTGCTTTAAAGTCTGTTTGAGTGACATAAGAATAGCTGCTCTTGCTCGCTTTGGTTTCCATTTGCATGGACTATCTTTCTACCCCTTTACCTTAAGTTTACATGAGTCGTTATGCATTTGGCGAGTCTCTTGAAGACAGCAGATACTTAGTGAATTTTGTCCATTCTGCCATTTTGTGTCTTTTAAGTGGAGCATTTAGGCCATTTACATTCAATGTTAGTATTGAGATGTGAGATATTGTTTTATTTATAGTGATAGTTGTTGCCTGAATACCTTGGGTTTTTAAAAATTGTGTTACTGTTTTATAGGCCTTGTGAGATATCTACTTAAAGGAGATTCTGGCCGGGCACGGTGGCTCAAGCCTGTAATCCCAGCACTTTGGGAGGCCGAGGCGGGTGGATCACGAGGTCGAGAGATCGAGACCATCATGGTCAATATGGTGAAACCCCGTCTCTACTAAAAATACAAAAAATTAGCTGGGCATGGTGGCGCGTGCCTGTAATCCCAGCTACTCGGGAGGCTGAGGCAGGAGAATTGCCTGAACCCAGGAGGCGGAGGTTGCGGTGAGCCGAGATCGCGCCATTGCACTCCAGCCTGGGTAACAAGAGCGAAACTCCGTCTCAAAAAAAAAAAAGGAGATTCTATTTTTGTTTCAAGATTTATAACTCTTTTTGGCATTTCTTGTAGTTCTGGCTTGGTAGTGGCAGATTCTCTCAGCATTTGTTTGTCTGAAAAAGACTCTCTCCTTCATTTATGAAGCTTATTTTTGCTGGATACAAAATTCTTGGCTGGCAATCATTTTGTTTGAGGAGGCTAAAGATTGGACCCCAATCCCTTCTGGCTTATAGGGTTTCTGCTGGGAAATCTGCTGTTAATCTGATAGGTTTTCCTTTATAGGTTCCCTGATGCTTTTGCTTCACCCCTCTTAAGATCCTTTGCTTCATCTTGACTTTAGATAACCTGATGACTGTGTGCCTTTGTGTGCCTAACTTGTGATCTTTTTTCAATTAATTTTTTAGGTGTTCTTTGAGCTTCTTGTATTTGGATGTCTAAATCTCTGGCAAGGCCAAGGAACTTTCCCTTGATTATTTCCTCAAATAAGCTTTCAAAATGTTTAGGTTTGTCTTCTTCCTCAGGAACACCAGTTGTTTTTAGATTTGGCTATTTAACATAACCCCAAATTTCTTGGAGGCTTTGTTCATTTTTTAAATTTGTGTTTGTCTGGTTGAGTTACTTTAAATGCTTTGTCTTCAAGCTCTGAAGTTCTTTCTTTTACTTGTTCTAGTCAACTGGTAACACTTCCCAGTGCATTTTGTATTTCTCTAAGTGTGTCTTCCATTTCCAGAAATTGTGATTGTTTTTTCTTTACAATACCTATTTCTCCGGAGAATTTTTCATCCATAGCTTGTATTTTTTTGTTGTTGTTTTTCGCTTTTTGTTTTTTGTTTTTTTTGAGACAGGGTCTCACTTTGTCGCCCAGACTAGAGTGCAGTGGTGCAATCTCAGCTCACTGCAATTTCTGCTTTCTGGGTTCAAGCAATCCTCCTGCCTCAGCCTCCCGAGTAGCTGGGATTACAGGCGCGTACCACCATGCCTGGCTAATTTTTGTATTTTTGGTAGAGATGGGGTTTCACTTTGTTGACGAGGCTGGTCTCAAACGCTTGACCTTAAGTGATCTGCCCACCTTAGACTTCCAAAGTGCTGGGTTTACAGGTGTGAGCCACTGGGCCTGACCAATCCAAAGCTTGTATTAATTTTTAAATTTCTTTATGTTAGTTTTCACCTTTCTCTGGTATCTCCTTGAGCAGTTTAATAATCTACCTTCTGAATTCTTTATCTGGCAATTCAGAGATTTATTCTTGATTTGGATTTATTGCTGGGGAGCTAGTATGGTCTTTTGGGGGTGTTATAGAACCTTGTTTTATCATATTACAAATTGCTTTTGTGATTTCTCATTTGTGTAGACTATTTCAGGGGAAAAATCTGGAACTCAAGGGCTGCTGTTCAGATTCTTTTGTCCCACAGAGTGACTCCTTCATGTGATGGGCTCCCCCATCCCCTAGGAATGGAACTTCCCGGGAGCCAGACTGCAGTGATTGCCATTGCTCTTCTGGGTCCAGCCACTCAGTGGGGCTACCAGGTTCCAGGCCAGTGCTGGGGAATGTCTGCAAAGAGTCCTGTGATATGATCCATCTTCACCTGCTCTGCTGGAGGTGGGAGGGGAGTAAAGTAGACTGTGAGTGTGAGGGTCCTTGCTTGTAGTTTTGTTTAGTGTGCTGGCTTTTTCAAATGCTGGTTGTGCTAGCAGTGAAGTTGTCACGTGGACAGACTCAGGACCTCTGGTTAGCCAGGGTGTTGCAGGCTGTGGAATTAGCTGTTGTATTCTTCCTTGGAGCAGGGTTATTCTGTTGTGAGTTGCTATAATTTCCTGACTTGGTTGACCTCCAGCCAGAAGGTGGTGCTTTGAGAGCACCAGCTGCAATCTGAGAAGGGGGATCTAAGCTTGCCCCAAGTTGGCCAGGAATAAGTATTCAGGTTTCTCAGGTGATGGCCATAAAGCTCCCAAGAGTTTATGGCTTTTGGATCAGTTACCAGAACCGGTAGAGAAATACCGTCAGGTGGGGGCCAGGTTAGGTGAGTCTGAGTTCAGACTCCTTTCCAGGAATCTTTCTGTTACTGATTTCTAATTTTTAATGCCACAGTGGTTGAAGGACATACTTGAAATAAATTTAAAAGATACTGAGATTTGTTTTGTGGTCCAGAATCTGGCCTATCTTGGTGAATGTTTTATGTGTATGTGAAACTGAGGCATCCATCCCTCAGTTTCAACCACCCATAGATTTGTAATTATTATTGTTATATTTACAGAAATTTGGAGGAAGGTAGAAGTTACTGTCTTGAACCATAAGATGTCTGTTTGAAGTCTTCAGGCTCCTCAAGGGTAAGCTCTATGTTTTGTTAACCTTTTATCATCTCAGCATAGTGCTTGGTCCAAAATGGAAGCTCAGCAGACACTGGTTGAATGAATGAATGAATGGATGGATGATATGTAGTTGTTAGGCTGTGTTCTGGTTTTTGATTTAGAAAATATGCTTACTGTTTTAGGCAATAATACTGAATTTTGGCTGGATGCAGTGGCTTACTCCTGTAATCTCAATACTTTTTGGTAGACCGAGGCGGGTGGATCACTTGAGGCCAGGAGTTTGAGACCAGCCTGGCCAACATGATGAGACCCTGTCTCTACTGAAAATACAAAAAATTAGGCATGGTAATACGTACTTATAATCCCAGCTACTTGGGAGCCTTAGGCACGAGAATCTCTTGAACCTGTGAGGCAGACGTTACCTGGAGCGCCACTGTACTCCAGCCTGGGCAACAGATCAAAACTCTGTCTCAAAAAAAAAAAAAAGACTGAGGCTTACACACCTTTGTGTTTTTGTGTCTCTATGGGACTTCACACAGAGCTTGGCACATTGTGGCTGCTCAGTTAGCACTGTTTGTGCTGAATTGAACCAACGAGATATGTCCAAAGGGGCTACCTCTCACTACTGGGGATTTAAAGCCACCCTGAGGCATTTGACAAGCTGTTCTGACCAAGGTTGAAGAGGTTGTCCCGTCATAAAGCCCCCTAAGACATGATGTCACACATAGACACCACTCTCCCTGCAAAGTTGGTGGAGGGGGAGGCTGTGCACTGGACTGCCAGACTTAGCTGGGCTCCAGTGCTCTTCTCGGGTTTGGTCCTAGAGCCCAAGAGGAGGTGGATAAGCTGCCTGACACTGATATGGTAAAAGGATTATCTGCAAATCACTAGCTTTATTAAGGTTGGCCTCTTTGGTAAGCAGGCCTAAAAGCCTGCACTTAGTAAACCACCCAAGCAGATAAATATTTTTTTTTACCCCAAGGCTACCTTTTCTGCATCCTTTCCTACTTGGCATGTCCTTCTGCTCCTCTCCTCTCCTTTAAGACTCATTCCTCTCCTTTCCTCCTCTAAACCTCCTCCCAGAAAGAAACCTGATAACTTCACTCACATCGAGTTATAGATAACTAACAAAGCTTACTATTAAATATATTGCTAGCAGGGTTCTGAGTAAGGTACAGCAACTTTTCAACTCTTATCAGGGCTTTAAGTGCTAGGATGAGTCACAGTCATGTAATCATTCATTCATTTGGTTACTGAGCTCTTGCTGTGTCCCATGCATGAGGGCAGCTACTGGGGGTTTGACAGTGGATGGGCCTAAAGTGGTCTCTCAGCCAGGAGACCGTACAGTACCCTAAGAGCACTGAAGAGGGCTACCCCATGTGAACTCAAGTAGTCAGGGAAGCCTTCCTGAAAGCCATAGAGAAGCACATTCTAGGTAAAGACAGCATGTACAAAGGACTAGAAGTGAGAGTGTCTGAGGTGAAGGTTCAGAGCCTCTGTTGTCAGCAGCAGGACATGGAGCAACCCTGACATTGAGATTTAGGCAGAGGGAGAGAGAAAATGAGAGGGAGAGAGACAGACAGAGAGACAGGGACAGGTAGGAGGAAAACCAGAGCATGAAAGAGAAAGAGAGGAGTGGGAGGTAGTAGGAAAACCAGAACATAAAGAGGTCAAGCAGCCAGGAGGGAAGGTGAGGTTGTTAAAGAAAGGGTCAGCTGGGTTTGGTGACTAGGAGTGAATTGGTGACCTCAGTGAGAGTGGTTTCAGAGGCTTATGGGGACAGAAAGTGGGTTGTTGAGTGCGGGGGAGGTAGGAAGCAGTAAACACACCCCCTGCTGACACCGCTCTCAAGGGGACTGGTGTTAAGTGTAGGGGTCAGTTAGGACAGTAACTGGAGAAAGAATACGGCTTCAAGGGAGCAAGGCTTTTTTCTTTTTTTCGTTTCTTTCTCTTTTTTTCTTTTTTTTCTTTTTTTTTTTTTTTGAGATGAAGTTTTGCTTTTGTTGCCCTTGGAGTGCAGTGGCATGATCTCGGCTCACTGCAAACTCCACCTCCCAGGTTCAAGCGATTCTCCTCCCTCAGCCTCCTGAGTAACTGGGATTACAGGCATGCACCACCACGCCCGGATACTTTTGTATTTTTAGTAGAGACAGGGTTTCTCCATGTTGGTCAGGCTGGTCTTGAACTCCTGACTTCAGGTGATCTGCCCGCGTTGTCCTCCCAAAGTGCTGGGATTACAGATGTGAGCCACAGCGCCCAGCTGGCTTTTTTCTTTTTAATGGAAGAGATCAGCAATGTGTTTAGATGCTGATGGAAGGAGCCAGAAGAAAAGGAGAATATTGAGGTGAGACAGGAGATCCCCAAGTGTCCAGGTGAGAAGACCAGATGAAATCAGGTACAGGAGGAAGGCTAGTCTCAAAGAGGCAAGGGCTGCCTTCTCCCCTCCTTCCCTCCTTCCCTGGCCAAGGCACCCCTTGGCCTGTGGCTTCCTCTTATAGGCCAAGAGGAAATGGCCTAGGAGAAGCCAGTGAATGGATGGGTTTGGTGGCATAAAGTCGAAATGCCCATCTGATGGTGCCTGTGTTCTCTGCTGAAAGTGAGGAAGACAGAGGCGGAGTTAGAGGTTAAAGAGAGAATAAGGGCTGGGCACTATGACCCACTCCTTTAATCCCAACACTTCAGGAAGCCAAGGCAGGAGGATTGGTGGATCCCAGGAGTTCAAGACCAGCCTGGGCAACATAGTGAGACCCTGTCTCTAAAAAAAAACAAAAAACAAAAAACTAGCTGGGCCTGGTGCTATGTGCCTGTGGTCCCAGCTATTCAGGAAACTGAAGTGGGAAGATCACTTGAGTGTGGGATGTTGAGGCTGCCGTGAGCAGTGATCACGACACTCCACTCTAGCCTGAGTGACATAGCAAGATCCTATCTCAAAAAAAAAAAAAAAAAAAAAAGAGTGCTGGGCATGGTGGCTCACACCTGTAATCCCAGCACTTTGGGAGGCCGAAGCAGGTGGATCACCTGAGGTCAGGAGTTCAAGTTCAGCCTGGCCAACATAGCGAAACCTTGTCTCTACTGAAAATACAAAAACTAGCTGGGTGTGGTGGTGTGCATGCCCGTAGTCCCAGGTACTTGGGAAGCTGAGGCACGAGAATCGCTTGAATCTAGGAGGCAGAGGTTGCAGTGAGCTGAGATCAGACCACTGCACTCCAGCCTGCATGACAGAGTGAGACCCTCTCAAAAAAAACAGAGAATTTAAAATGGTTCCTGTGGAGAATGGGAAACAGAGACTGCCAGGCTGCAAGCAGGGGCCCCTCTCACATGAGAGACCCAGGCTTTACAATGGACCTGAGACCTGTGAGTCTTGGTGGGATTCTGACACTCATGGTGGGGTTTCAGGCAGAGAAAGGTATTTTGAGGAACCTAGAAAGTCTCTTCTAGTTCCCCAGAGTTATTTTTTAAATGCTGCCTAAACCAGAAAACACTTCAAAGTGTTGGTAGTTTTTAACCACTATTATTCACTGTAATAATTAGCCACCTACACCTGTGGACATTTTACACCAAATGATCAATAAAGTGATGCCTTTTTCCTGAATCCTGTCCCACCCCTTTTTTTCATCTTGTTTCACTGGGACCTACCTCTCCAGCTCTGAGGACATTGAAACCAGCATTTGTTTGGGGGCACAATGGTCTTGGGAGAAGTTCCTGAACATTTCCCAAGCTCCTCGTGATGCCAAGCTGCTCCTGCTGTCACCAGCAGGCCATGCTCTGGCTGACCCTGGGGGTAGAGGTTCTTGCCATTGCCCCAGCAGCCTTGGGCCCGTTGCCATCCCTACCAGTCACAGAGCAAGGATGCATTGACTGTTGTCCATTTTTTCTTCCTAGACTGAAAATGGCATTTGGTCTATGCTGCCAGAAAGAGAGGTAAAGTTTCTGTGGGGCCTGTTACCACGCCCCGAATGACAAGGAGGGGGACCTCCACTTGGGCCTAAGAGGAAGGGAGAGTAGGGCTCTCCACGCCTTTCCTGACTGCGTAGTGTCTCCCTGACTGGGAGTCAGGGTGAAAGAGCAAGTGTTGGGGCAGCAGCAGGAGCTCAAGGGGGAGGGCCTGTTCCTGGCAGAGGGCGCGCACGTGTGTGCATGTGTGTATGTATTGTGTCTCTGTACCTGTGTGTCTGTACATGTGCATGTCTGGGTGTGTGCATGTGTGTGTCTGCATCTGTGTGTGTGTGTGTATGCCTATGTGTGCATGTGCACGTCTGTGTGTCTATGCGTGTGTGTGTGTGTACATGTGCATGTGTACGGACAGGGAGCCACCATCATGACAGTGCCAAGATGCCCTATTTGTCCCAAGGGAGGGGCCCCAGAAGAAAAGAAAGGGTCATGGGGTATTATTTTTTGTTTTTTTTGGAGATGGAGTCTTGCTCTGTTACCAGGCTGGAGTGCAGTGGCATGATCTCAGCTCCCTACAACCTGCATCTCTTGGGTTCAAGCGATTCTCCTGCCTCAGCCTCCCAAGTACCTGAGACCAGGTGTGCACCCCCACGCCCAGCTAATTTTTTTAGTTTTAGTAGAGATGTGGTTTTACCATGTTGGCCAGGATGGTCTGGATCTCTTGACCTCGTGACCTCGATGTCTGCTTTGGCCTCCCAAAGTGCTGGGATTACAGGCATGTGCCACTGCACCTGGCCAGAATATTATCTTTAATCTGGGTTGTGGGACCTGTCACTACAGAGTAAGAAGGGCTTTGGAGAGGGATACAAGGAAAAGAGCTCTTCCAACTCTGAATGCCCAGCCAAGGCCAAAAGTCTGGTCCCTGACTTCTGGTTGGGCTTGGCCTCTTTGCAGGATGGATCCGTGTAAACAATTATGAATGGAAAGAAGAGGGGAGGGAGCAGGTTTCTCTGTGTGCTCCAGACTGCAGGGCTGGGTTTTGAAGTAGGTAGAGGCATGGAACCATGGCTGTCAGCAGAGAGCCCAGGCACCAGGCTGGAGTGCAGTGGCGCAATCTCGGTTTACTGCAACCTCTGCCTCCTGGGTTCAAGTGGTTCTCCTGCCTCAGCCTCCCAAGTAGCTGGGACTACAGGCATGTGCCACCATGCCCAGCTAACTTTTGTATTTTAGTAGAGATGGGGTTTCACTGTTTTGGCTGGGATGGTCTTGATCTCTTGACCTCATGATCCACCCACCTTGGCCTTCCAAAGTGCTGGCATTACAGGCGTGAGCCACCGCGCCCGGCCCCCATTTAGTGTTGAGTGGTGGTTCATTGTATGGATGTACCAGAACATTTGGACAGTTTCTAGTTTGGGGTGATTATAAATCACTATTAATATTCACATACAAGTTTTGTGTGAACATAGATTTTGCCTACACTTGGGTAAATAGCAGTGGAATTTGGGTCATATGGTAAGTGTAAGTTTAATTTTGTAGAAACTCAAAACTTTTTCTAAGTGGCTATCTCAGCAGCAATAACCAAGACACTCCAGTTGTTCTATATCCTCTTCAGCATTTGTTTCTTTTGAAAGCCATTCTAAAAGGCAGATTTCAAATTTTATTAGGTCAATATGAGGGTTTATGTTATTAAAACTGTGTAAACAGACCAGGCGCAATAGATCATGACTATAATCTCAGTACTTTGGTAGGCCAAGGCAGGAGGATCATTTGAGCTCTGCAGTTCAAGACAAGCCTGTTCAACATAGACTCTGTACCAAAAAAAAATTCAGAAAAAAATTAGGTCAGGCACAGTGGTTTATGCTTATAATCCCAGCTTCTTGAGAGATCAACAGGGGAGGATTGTTTGAGCCCAGGAGTTTGAGACCTGCCTGGACAGCATTGGGAGATCATGTCTCTATTTAAAAAAAAAAAAAAAAAAAGCTGGGCATGGTAATTAGCTGGATGCCTTGTAATCTCAGCTACTAGAGGCTGAGGTGGAAGGGTCACTTACTTGAGCACAGGATGTGGAGGTCACCGTGAACCATGATCACGCCACCACACTCCAGTCTGGGCAACAGAGCAAGACCCTGTCTCAAAACAAAAAATGTAAGCAGTAGTCCCATTTGAATCATGATTTTGGTTTTTATTCTTTTTAATTTCTTTTGTTTTTGCTGTATCTATTATATAATTAATTCATCCAAGTTTTCTGCCAAAAACAGAAATATCTTTGTAATACGTTTAGACAGATCAGGCCATTTATCCATATGATCATTTTCATGGAGACATATCTCAGAGAGCCCTCCATCTCATCTCCCTGATTCTAAGTAGACAGGGTGCCCTTGAGGTCTGCTGCCCAGCTGTCCTGCTGAGCTCTCCATTCACTCTTAGGCTGGGGGGCTCTTCCCTGCCTGTAGTGCTTGGTCCCATGTTATCTTTTATTTCCTCTTAATTTTAGTGGAGTACAGCCTCCAGTTGCTTCCTGAGGGGTTGTCCTAAGACATTTTGTATCCGAAAAGGTCTTAATTCATACTTGCATAGCATTTGGCTAGGTATAGAATTCTAGATTGGAAATATTTCCTCAGATTTTAAAGGTCCTCATTATCTTATAGCTTCAAAGGTTGGTGTTGGAAAGTTTGATGAACACTGAATTCCTAAAGCTCAGACTTTTTGTTTATAACTCTGGAAGTTTTTAGGTTCTATTCTTTGTCCTCCATGTTGTGCAATTTATTGACAACAAAATCTGGGCTGGATCCCCTTCATCCATTGTCCTGAACTCTTGGTGTTTCTTTCTCTGAGAAATTGTCTTGACAAAAAAGAAACTTATTTGAATCTCTCCCTGTCCCCTAGTCTGTTTTCTCTGCTGCCTCTTTCAGAAACATCCAAACAATTTAGCTGTAATTTAGCTGTTGGAGCTTCTGATCTCTTCTCTCTTCTTTCTGGGGGGGGGGGGGGGGGGAATATATATATATATATATATATGTGTGTGTGTGTGTGTGTGTGTGTGTGTGTGTATATTTGGATCTTCATTCCTATTACTTTATTTTCTATATATATATATATTTTTTAAAATGGGGTTTCACCATGTTGCCTGGGCTGGTCTCGAACTAGTGAGCTCAGGCAGTCCACCCACCTCAGCCTCCCAAAGTGCTAGGATTACAGGCGTGAGCCACCATGCCCGACTTTTATTTTCTATTTTTAAGGCAGAGTCTCTGTTGCCCAGGCTGGAGTACAGTGGTACAGTCATAGCTCATTGCAGCCTCATACTCCCAGACTCAAGTGATCCTCCCACCTGAGCCTCCCAAGCATCTGGAACTACAGGCGTGTGCCACCACACCTGGCTAGTATTTTAATTTTTTGTAGAGACAGGGTCGTCTTTTGTTGTTGTTGTTGTTGTTGTTGTTGTTGTTGTTTTTTGAGACGGAGTTTCGCTCTTGTTACCCAGGCTGGAGTGCAATGGCGCGATCTCGGCTCACTGCAACCTCCGCCTCCTGGGTTCAGGCAATTCTCCTGCCCCAGCCTCCTGAGTAGCTGGGATTACAGGCACACGCCACCATGCCCAGCTAGTTTTTTGTATTTTTAGTGGAGACGGGGTTTCACCATGTTGACGGAGGATGGTCTTGATCTCTTGACCTCGTGATCCACCTGCCTCGGCCTCCCGGAGTGCTGGGATTACAGGCTTGAGCCACCGCGCCCGGTCTGAGACAGGGTCTTCTTATGTTTCTCAGGCTGGTCTTGAACTCCTAGACTCAAGCAACCCTCCTGCCTTAGCCTCCCAAAATGCTGGGATTACAGGCATGAGCTACTGTACCGAGACTATATTTTTATCAAGAATTAGTGGTAGTGAGTGTGTGAACATTTTATTTTAGAACCTCCTGTTATTTCATAAATGTAAAGTTTTATCTTTCTAAAGATATCAATTATAGATTTTTTTTTTTTTTTGAGTGTTTCAATCTTCATGCCCAGGCTGGAGTGCAGTGGTACAATCTCGGCTCACTGCAACCTCTGCCTCCCAGGTTCAAGTGATTCTCCTGCCTCAGCCTCCCGAGTAGCTGGGAGTACAGGTGCACAGCACCATGCTCACCTAATTTTTGTATTTTTAGTAGAGACAGGGTTTCTCCATGTTGGCCAGACTGGTCTCCAACTCTTGACCTCAGGTGATTCACCAGCCTCGGCCTCCCAAAGTTCTGGGATTATAGGCATGAACTACCATGCTTGGCCCAATTAAAGATTTTTTAAGTTTAGGTTTTGGCAGTAGATCTCACCTCAGCCTTTCTCTCTCTGTGTCACGCAGTCCACAGGGGAGACTGTAAGGTCAGTGTGGGGGCTAATGAATAAATGCTACATGGTGCCCACTCAAGTGGGTAAGGGCTAGGCACTTCTCTTCCCCTGGAGTGGGGTGGCTGTGCTGGGTACCCTTGGCAGACACGGTAAGGAGGACTGCACCTGGAGAGGGTGGGCCAGTTGGGGAAGGACTGCTCGGCACTCGTAGCTGTGTGTCACCCCTCCCACTTCTCTCTGCAGACACACAGGAGGGGGAAGCCAGCCTCTGAGGTAAGGCTTCCCCTGGAAGGCCCTGGGCTGGGGCTCTCTTCTGTCGGAGCTCAGGTACATACAGGGCGGGGAGTCCCAGGGTAGTGGCGGGCCCCCTCCAGGAAACTCACAAGGTTACCACAGCTCAACTGAAAAGGAAGAACTTCCCAGAACTGTGGCACCCTAGTGTGAGAACATGAGGAGGATGAGATGTTCTGAAGATGTTTTTTTTTTTTGAGATGGAGTTTTGCTCTTGTTGGCCAGGCTGGAGTGCAATGGTGCAATCTCGTCCAACTGCAACCTTCGCCACCTGGGTTCAAGCAGTTCTCCTGTCCAGCCCTCCCGAGCAGCTGGGATTGCAGGTACATGCCACCATGCCTGGCTAATTTTTTTGTATTTTTAGTAGAGATGGGATTTCTCCATGTTGGTCAGGCTGGTCTCAAACTCCTGACCTCAAGTGATCCACCCACCTCAGCCTCCCAAAGTGCTGGGATTACAGGCGTGAACCACTGCACTTGGCTTCTGAGGCCTATCTGCCCATAGTCTACCCTCTTATTCCTCTTGCAGCTCTTGACCCCTAGGGGACCTGGAGGACTGAATGATGTTGCTCCTCAAGGAGGAAGCTGCCATCTTGTCTCAGGAGGGAGAGCAGGTGAAGTCCCTATGGAAGGAAGCATCTAGCCCCATTCCTGCTGAGCAAGAGGTGGCAGGGACCCCAGGCTGGGAGGTAAGGACAGCCTGGGGCTTCAACTGGAACATCTCCAGCATGAGTCCCAACTGAGCAGGCAGAGAGGCACTGCTGGAGGCTGGCTCAATCCCAAGATGAGCAGGCCAAGCTGCCATTTTAGGGGAGCGAGGACATCTGTGCGGAGCTGAGAGGCAGCAGCCATGTGTGAACAGACTGGGTCTCATCCTGGCCTCCCCTGACTTCATGTGGACAGAGCCTGTTTCCCTGTTGGTGCAGCATGGAACCTGATCTCATTGCTCGGTCCCTCTTCTTCCTGTCAGGAAAATAAACAGGTTCCAAAGGAAGTTGCTGCGTCTCCAGCTGGTAAGACCGTGGGCCCAACGTGTTAATCTCAGTGACTGCTAGGATCACAGAGCCCCCAGCCCTTTCCCACCTTCCTGACCTGGGGAGGGGAGGGAAGCAGCCTAGGAGTCAGGTGTCTTGACCTTCTCGGGAGCCTCCCTGGGTTGGCAGGAACTCCAGGCTACTCCCCTGAGCCGGCTGCATCCTGTCCTTTCACCACAGCTGAGTGGCCCTCCTGGGGCATCTCAGAGGGAGGGTTGTTCCCAGCAGAGACTTAGAAGGCTGCCAGTTTCTACTTTGCCAGAGGCCTCTGAAGGGGACAGTAATGAGTAAAGGCCCTGGGACTGGGTCCCATGCTCGTGACAGAGCTGGTTCTCAGTCTCCCACAGCCCCAAGACTCAGAACCGCAAAGAAAGTTTCCAGAAAATCCAAGAGCTGCTGCTGCTGCTGCAGTCTGGGCTGCCGCCTTTCGGGGCCTCCATTTTCAGACAAACCCATTCTGGCCTCATCCACATTCCGTGTCCCACAGGGGCAGGAACGGCACCTCCTGCCACCAAGCCCTGCCACCACAGTGGACTGTCTCTGGAGTGGCCCAAGGGGGCCCTGGCCGGCCTTCTGACTCAGTGCCAGGGGACAGACCAATGTCCCTCTTGTGCTGACAGCTGGGCTGCACCCTGGCACGAGGGCATTTACAGAAATGCTGGCAGGAACCACTGTCTACAGTCCTCTGACAAAGGAGGCCTCGGGTGACTTCTCAGAGTGTCTGGTTCTCTGCTCTGGGTTGTTCCCTAAAAAGGTGTGCCCAGCCTAGCCAGTTGTGCTGACAGAGGGAGAGCGGTTCCTACCTTCCGTGGGGGCTTCAGCTCCAGACCAACAAGGGCCAAAGCCCCAGAAGGCAGAGCAGAAAGATTGGACTCAGGGCACCTGAAGCAGGCTTCTCACTGGCAGAAGGAAACAGAAGCCCAGGGTGGGGAGGGGCAGGCTTAGGGTCACACTGGGTAGTGGCAGAGCCAGGACTAGGGTCAGAGTCTCTAACTCTGAGCCACCCACGCCACCACCTCCTCTGTTCACCCCAGTGCCTCATGGGTCCAAGGTTGCCCCTTGTTCCTAAGACAGGCCTGTTGCCCATAGGGCTCATGCACGGCCCTGCCTGACCCAGCCACCGGGAGGATGGCCCTAAGGTCGGAGCCCAGACAAGCGTCCTCCTCAAGCTCCAGCCTGGCCCGGAGTGGAAACTTGTCACTGGTCAGACATCTGGACAGCAGCATCCTTGAGGACCTGGAGAGGTGGCCAGTCCTGTGGTGAGGTGATGGAGGCTGGGGGTGATGGCTCAGTCCTGGGCTTTCATGGGTCCTTCCCAGGGAACATTCTGGCAGTTGCCGACTGAACCCCTGGGAAGTAACCCCGGCACAAAGCTCCCTGACTCCCTATGATTCGTCTTTTATTTTGGGGTGTCGTATACGAAGGGAGGTCACTGCTGTGATGGTGCTGGTGGGACTGCTGCCCCTGATGTAGGGTAGACTTGAGTCGGGCCCGAACTGTGGGCCTCTCAAGGCTGAGTACTGCCCTCTCCACCATACCCAGGGCTGACCGACACCTCTAGTCAGCCCATTCTGGCCCCTTCCCTAGATGCTGGGACAATGTACAGTTCATGTCACCAATCTGGGCAGTCAGAGATGGATCAGTGGAGGACATGGGATTAGGGGCAAGGCCAACTGACACATGCTCAATCTCCACACAGCCCTGTCTCAAACACGGCCAGGCCAGGCACTGGGGTAAGCAGGAAGGAGGCAGGGGTTGGGGCTGCTCTTGGGAGGCCGTGAGGCCCATCACAAGGCGTGGCAGGTGACCCAGGTTGAAACTACCACATTGCTTTATTGCACATCAGGGCTCCTGGCTAGGGAGCAGGCTGAGGACTAGGTACCCTATTCTAGCGGGGCACAGCACAAAGCTCATAAGGGGAAGGGGTCACCAGGAAAGCAAAGACACCATGAGTGCTGGGCCGGGGCTGTCCGGCGGGCACGGAGAAGCTGAAGCGCTGCAGCAGGCAGGTGAAGAAGAGGAAGAGCTCCATGCGGGCCAGGGGCTCCCCGAGGCATGCACGGCGGCCTGTGGGTAGGGGAGGGGCCTCAGTGAGCCTGGGTCCCTGGGCGATACCCCTGCAAGACTCCACAGAAGGGCTGGGAGCAGGGCACCCCACAGGTACCTGCTGAGAAAGGCAGGAAGGCCTCTGGCTTCACAAAGCGGCCCTGGGCATCCAGGAAGTGTTCAGGGTGGAAGCGGAAGGGCTTCTCCCAGTTGGCCTCATCCTTCAGCACCGATGACAGGTTGGTGAAGAGCGTTGTTCCCTGGGCAGGAGATGCAGGTTGGCAGTGGGGACTGGGCTCTAGGATGCTGGGACCCCTGCCACCAAACGGGACACACACTGCCTGGCACACAGCTGGACTGCTAGTTCACCTAAGAAGCTCCTGGGCACCCACTCTGACCCCATAGCAGGTCTCCGTCATATCTCCTGGGGGTGCCCATGCTGCCCCCTTTCCCCACTGGACAGGCTCTTGATGGACAGGATAGCTCTGACTCTGCTGTATACCCCACAATCAGTGTGGTGGCTTTGAGGTTTGGATGGGCAGGGTTCCCAGACTGGGTCCACCCGGCAGTGCCCATGCTGGGGCACCCACCAGGGGCTGGTGCTGAGCTGAGTGAGGAGGGCCCCAGGCCTACCTTAGGGATGAGGAAGCCCTGCACTTCAATGTCTCGGGATGTCATATGGGTCACACCCAGGGGGACGATGTCCCCAAAGCGCTGCACCTCGTGAATCACAGCAGTGGTGTAGGGCATGTGAGCCTGGTCACCCATCTCTGGTCGCCGCACCCGCCCTATCACGTCATCGATCTCCTGTTGGACACGGCCTGGGCAGACATGTGTCCCCACAATAGGTCAGCACCCGCAGGACTGGCCCTGAGCATTCCTTCCTGCCTCCCGTGTTGGAGGAGGTCAGGCTCACAGGAGCCTGGCCAAGCCTGTGCTTGGAGCCCCTGGTGTCCCAGCTAAGCTCAGAGTACCTGTCTGTACCCTTCCTCCCTTGTGCACCCCCGTGCCCCATACTGGGCCCCAGCTGGGCTCACGCTGCACATCTGGGTGAAGGATCATCAGCAGGAGGCCCCAGGCCAGCGTGATCGAGGTGGTCACCATCCCAGCAGAGAACAGATCAGCTACCACTAGGCGCAGGTTTTCATCATTGAAGCTGCTCTCGGGGTTCCCTTTGGCCTGAGCAGGGCCGAGAGGGTACTCAGGAGACAGGTCAACCCAGGTGCTGCTTGCAGGGTGATGCACCAGTCCCAGCTTTTGCCTGGTCACTCCTCATTGCTCTCTGGACCCTCAACCCACCATCCTCCTGCTCCCCACCCTGGCAGCCACTCCCACCTTCTCCATCTCTGCCAGGAAGGTTTCAGTCAGGTCTCGGGGTGGCTGGGCTGGGTCCCAGGTCATCCTGTGCTCGCTCAGCAGCTCATCCAGCTGGTCCAGGAAAGCCTTTTGGGAGCGTAAGACCTTGCCAGCCAGCCACGGGATGTGCAGGAGGACAGGGATAGCGTTCAGCAGCTGCACCAGACACAGAACGGAGTCTCAATTTCTCCTGTGTTCTGCTTTTACCTGGACCAGTCTGAGGCCCCAGCCCACTCCAGGAAGACCCAGGGCCTGCCTGTCCCCACCACTGACCTCCCAAGTCCCTCCCCAAGTGCCAGCCTCCATGTTCTCTCCTTACCTTGGGCTGGCAAAGGAGAAACCTAAAATCAAATTCTCCAATGTGGACAGGAGGCACAGGGTCCTTGGCCTCTCTTGGTGCCCCCTGACCTGGAACCCCTGCTGACCGGCGCGCACGTCTCCCACGACCGTGTCTGAGACTTCCGCCCCTCCTCCAGGCCCTTCCTCTTGCAGTGGGCTCTCCTGGATTGTCTTTTCCCAAACCCCTCTATGCAAACCCTGCTCCCTGGAAGCCCGCTGCAGCCCTGGAATCTCGGGAGCTCACCCTGCAGACGCCCCACAGTCCCTGGCTCCGCACCTCGCGTAGGAAGCCGGACTCCTCTGCCAGTCCCTCCAGCGTTAGGTCCAGCAGCCTGAGGAGCCGAGGGTCGTCATACTCAAAGCGGCGTCTGCAGGTGAGGGAGGCGATCACGTTGCTCACCGCTTTGTCCAGGAGGCCGCGGGGGCGAAAGGGGCGTCCTGGGGGCAGGAGATGCGGAGCAGGGCTCACTTTTCTCGTTCCCCACCTTCTCAGTTCTTGCCTTGCGCCCCTCTGCCCATCACCCACCTGAGTGGTCTGCGAAAGCAGCACAGAGGCAGGCGGCCTCCTCGGTCACCCACTGCTCCAGAGACTTCTTGCCCAGGCCCAAGTTGCGTAAGGTGGACACGGAGAAGCGCCTCTGCTCGCGCCAGGCGGGGCCGTAGCGCGCCAGGAACACCCCTGGAGACCAGAGGGGCTTGTGAGCATGGGCATGAAGGCCTTGGCCCTGCCCTACACCGCCCACTCCAAACTTGCATTCCGTTTAGCCTTCCGTACTGCCTTGCCCCGTCCAGCTGGGCACAGGTTCCGCTCTGCTCATCCACCTTGCTCGCCTGCACTCCCCTGCCTGGGGCAGTGCTTGACTCCATACTTGGCTCTGCCTACCCTGACCGCCTTTCCACTCAAGGACGATCCCGCCGGCCCGGCCCCTCCCCCCCGCCCCCGCACTGAGCCTCTAGTACATGCGCAGCCCCCCAGACACCCACTTCAGCTGGGAAAGGCGCCAGCCCCGCCCATCCGGCTCCCGGGCAGTACTGGGCAGTGGCCCCGCCCACACGCTCGCACCTCCCCAGATCAGGTGGTGTCCCGGCTGTCCCCAGCCCACTCGCTGGCCTTTCTGTGTTTCACATCCACAGCTCCGAGCCGTCTCGGCCCAGCTGGGCCTATAGTTACCGCCCACCCGAGTCCCGTGGAAACGTAATCTGCGTCTCCACCGCCACTTGCCTTGGGAGCGCGGCCCGTAGCCCAGGACCTGGTAGATGGGCACAGGCGGCCGATCGACGGTGTCCTCGCCGCGGGTCACCAGCGCCTCACGCACGGCCTCCAGCCCGTTGAGCACGACCACAGGTGTCCAGGCCAGCTGCAGGCTGAACACGTCCCCAAAGCGGCGCCGCAGCTGCAAAGGGAGGGCCTTCGTCAAACCAGGGTCTCCCCAGACTGCAGGTCCTAGTCCCAAGTGAGCCTTGGGCCACCCTTGGGGCTAGCAGGAGTGAGCAGGTGGAAGGAGGAGACCCAGCCTCCTGATCCTGGAGTGGGGATGGGGGTCACACTTTCTATAACGGAGGAACTCAGTTTGACCCAGGTATGACATTGCAAGAGTCACCGAAATTGCAGACAGGTCCCAGTTAGCATCCCATTTCACAGATGATGGTCCATGCCGGTGAGCAGTGAGGCGGGGGAACGCAGAGTGCAAAAGGCTTGAACTGGGTCACTGCACCCCCTTCATCCTTGAATCCTGATTTAAATGGCACTCAGGACCCTGACTCCTTTCCCATTCCCAAGGCCTTTCCTTCCAGTGTCAGCAGAGGGGACTTTGTGCTCCAGAGTCTATGCTGCCCAGCAGGCTTGCATAACCACTGCTAAGTCCAGCCCCACCTCCAGGCCCTTGCCCTACTCTTCCTTGACATTTGGAAAATCTAATCCTTCAGGCTATGTAAAAATGCCCTCCCCAAGAAGTCCCTCAAACCTGCTTCCTCTTTGCAGCTGGCTTCTGGTCCAGCCTGTGGCTTCACCCACCACCCATGTTTGCTGCTGGTGGGGGGTGCTCAGAACCTCTGCTGCCCTCCAGGACCTCCTCCCTCACCTGGTTGAAGCTCTTTGGTGTGTTCTGGAAGTCCACATGCAGCAGGTTGCCCAGCCCGGGCAGTGGCATGGGGCCAGGCGGGTAGCGTGCAGCCCAGCGTTGGCGCCGGTGCATCAGGTCCACCAGGAGCAGGAAGATGGCCACTGTCACGGCCAGGGGCACCAGTGCATCCAGCCCCATGGCTGCCTCGCTGCCCACTGAGCTCCTCTGGACACACTTGGCACCCCCACCCCACCAGGCACAGAGAACCAGGCAGGACACTCTCAGCACACCGAGTGTGTGACTGTTCCCTTATAAAGGGAGCTGATGATGGCCTTTGCCCTCTGCTGTGAGCCAACCTGCTCTGTTGACTGTGCTGCCAGTGGGTGCAGGGTCCGGCCAGGGCAGGTACGGGCTGCACCAAAGGTCCTTGTCCCAGCTGTTTACCCAGGGTAGGGTGGTAGAGGGGCCTGGTGGGAGAAGTCACTCCCTTTCCCAATTCCCCAAGCCCTCACAGGCTTCTGGGATAACCAGGGTCTCAGTGGACCCTGCCATCCCCCTCCCTGCTAGGCTCACGTGCCCTTTTGTGGTCACAACCCCTCCTCCAGAACATGATCTTGCCCTTTCCTCACCCCACCTGCCCGTTCCAGAGTGGCCTTCACCACCTTTGTCTGTCAGTGGCACTCACCTGAGGCCTTGGGAGTTCATGATGATCAGAGGTGCACGGGCCTGGTTCCTTCACTTCACACTGCACTCTTGACATGCATAGACGCTAGGCACAGGCCTGATGGTGCACACACCTCTTCTACACTCCCAGACTCTTGTCCCCTTGTTCACACGTGCAGGGACATATTCACATACTCACAAAACCACCCACACGCAGACAATGCTCACATGCACACAGACTCACACCCAGAGCACATGCATTCTCTCTCACACACACACACACACACACAACCAGCACCAAATAGCCTCATTCTCAGCCAAGCCCTACCTCTCCTGTCCAGAGGCTGTTCCCAGTAAGGCTCAAGGCTATCACCTGGTGCCCAGCCCAGCCCAGCCCACCCCACATTCCTGGACTCCAGCCTGGCCATGGCTTTTCGCTTGCAACAGGGCTGTTCCCAGAACTCCCAGTTGGTATCCTGAAGGCCCTTGCCCCAGCCTGTGACAACATCCTCCAGTGGCTTCCTAAGGGCCACTGTCCTCCGCTGCTTTCTGGCCTCCATGTCTCCGATTAGAAATCTGGTGTAACATATACAAAAAATTACCCGGTCGTGGTGGCACGTACCTGTAGTCCCACCTACTCGGGAGGCTGAGGCAGGAGAATCACTTGAACCCAGGAGGCAGAGGTTGTGGTGAGCCAAGATTGGGCCATTGCACTCCAGTCTGGGCAACAAGGGTAAAACTCTGTTTCCAAAAAAAAGAAGAAAAATCTGGTGGTAATGTTATGGAGGATCCTTTGTTCATGATATGTGTTTTTGTTGTTGTTGTTTTTTGTTTTTAGACAGGGTCTCCCTCTGTTGCTCAGGCTGGAGTACAGTCGCAGGATCACGGCTCACTGCAGTCTTGACCTCAAGTGAACCTCCTACCTCAGTTCCCCATGTAGCCGAGATTACAGGCACCACCAAACCCAGCTAATTTTTGTTCCTTTCAGGTGGAGTTTTGCTCTTATTGCCTAGGCAGTCCTGTGTTGAGGTGACGGAGGCCAAGGGTGATGGCTCAGTCCTGGGCTTCCATGGGTCCTTCCCAGGGAATGTTCTGGCACTGCTGAATGAACCCTGGGAAGTGACCCTGACACAAAGCTTCCTGACTCTCCATGATTTGTCTTTTATTTTGGGGTGCCATATATGAAGGGAGGTCACTGTTGTGATGGTGCTGGTGGGACCGCTGCCCCTGGTATTCTGGACTAAGTTGGGCCTGAAATGTGGGCCTCCAGACTGAGGGAACCGCTGTGCAGTAAAGGGTAGACTCATTAGCTCGGGGGAAGGCAGGGTCTCAGGATCTTTTAGAAAAAAAACAAGACCTCGACCAGTTCCTGGAAGATGAGCTGTGTGCTTTGGTAGTATTCTGTCTGGAAACAGTGTCTTTGAATTCCTGGAGCCTCAGCCATGCCGGACAGCCTGCTGACAATGTGATGTATGGTAGGGACCTTGCATCTGGTTTTATCAGTTTGACCTCCAGAGGGGGCAGGAGACTTGGTACCTAATGTCTGCCACCCAAGTCCTCAATACATACAAGACCAACCTTGCAAAACCTCTGGACATGAGGGCTTGGTGGAGGTCCCTGACAGGCCGTGGCCTCTGCATGTATCACACATTGTGCCTGGGAGAATCCATCACTGTCCATGTGATTGCACTGGAAGACAACAGCAGGATTTTTTTTTTTTCTTTTAGACATTCTTGCTCTTTCGCCCAGGCTAGAGTGCAGTGGCGTGATCTTGGCTCAGTGCAAACTCTGCCTCCTGGATTCAAGTGAGTCTCTTGCCTCAGTCTCCCAAGTAGCTGGGATTACAGGTGCTTGCCACAGTGCCCAGCTAATTTTTGTATTTTTATTAGAGACGGGGTTTCACCATCTTGGCTAGGCTGGTATCAAACTCCTGATCTCAGGTGATCCACCAGCCTCAGCTTGCCAAACTGCTGGGATTACAGGTGTGAGAGACTGCCAGGCCAACAGTGGGAATTCTGTGCTGTGTCTCTCCTGGGCTCTGTCCTGGGCACCACTGACCTCTGCTGACTTTCATCTGAATCTTTTCAGTGTAATAAACTATGACAGTGAGTATAACAGCATTTCAGAATTCTGTGAGTCTTTATAGCAAATCATTGAACTGAGTGGGGAGGTCTTGGGGACTCCAGACACAGTTGGCTTCAGAAATGTGATTCGCTAGAATCACCCTCTCTGAAACTTAGTGCAAGCTTAACTTGGAGAAAGGAAGGTAAAAGGGCTGATGAAGCTTTATTCCTACACAGTTACTATATCACTAGCTGCACTGTGATCGATTACAAGAGGTAAAAGTTACCTATGGAATTTAGAAATGATAGAACCAAGACCCAACAGAGTTGGCACAGCAGATGTGTAAGGAAATGTAAAATAACAAGAAACAAGCTAAATATACAATCCCTTAGTTATTGTTGTGTGCCATTAGCTACACTGAAAATAATGGATAAGCTGGTCGTGGTGGCTCACACTCGTAATCCCAGCACTTCAGGAGGCTGAGGCAAGAGGATTGCTTGAGCCCAGGAGTTTGAGACCAGGAGTTTGAGACCAGCCTGGGCAACATGGCGAGACCCTGTCTCTACAGGTAATTTAAAAGTTAGCTGGGTGCAGTGACGCAGGTCTATGGTCCAAGCTACTTAGGAGGCTGAGGTGGGGGAAATCACTTGAACCCAGGCAGTTGAGGCTGCAGTTGAGCCATGATTGCAGCACTGTACTCCAGCCTGGGCCACAGGAGGCCCTGTATCAAAAAAAAAAAAAAAAAAAAAAAAAGAAAAAAGAGAGAAGAGGGGTGGCAAAACATTCATCCTCCCCCTCACCCCACGGGAACACCAAATTTTAACAACTATTTGCACACAGAAAAGCACCGTCACAAGTACCAAAAATCAGGCGAGCCATCACAGTACCTGGTTTTCCCTTTGTATCACAGAAAGAGGCATGGATGCGGGTGGGAGAGACAGTCCTGGTTTGCTGGTGCCACCTGTCTCACCCCCGGCAGACACCATGCAGCACCAACTCTGTGCACTTGCAGGAAGGAGAGAGCAATGACTGGGAGGCCTGACACTGAACTCAGTGTCGCCTGTCACTGTGGAGAGCAAAGCCAAAGCCGTGTTTAGCTCAGTCAGTGCCCAAACTGGAAGGGAGCATCTGGGCCAGCCCTAGCCAGAGAAGAGTCGCCTATTCCAGTGGCCAGAACTTGAGTTTCTGGGCAAGCCTCCCCACCATGGGCCACAGTACTTAGGGATCCTAGGGAAACTTGCAAGAGGGTCTAGGACCCAAGGACTGCAGTTCCTCTGCAACTCCTAGTCCTGGGCTTGGCTCAGAGCCAGGGACTGGGGTGGCACATGACCCAGGGAGCCAGGAGCCAGGGCAGCCAAGGGAGTGCTTGCCCCCTCAGCCCCAGACTGCACAGCTGGCCAAACAATGAAAGTAATTCCTCTCTTCTGCTCAAGGAGAGGAGAGTGAGAAGTAATGAGGACTTGTATTGCATCTTGACACCAGCTCAACCACAGGAGGAGAGGACACCGGGCAGAGGAGTGAGGCCTCCAGCCCAGGCCCTAGGTCACTGGCATTCTAGACACACTTTGGGGCCGAAGGGAACCCACTGTCTTGAAAAAAAGGACCCAGCCCTGGCAGGATTCATCACCTATGGGCCCTGAATAACTGGCAGGGATACCCAGGTGGTACATCATGGGCCTTGGGCTCTGAGACATGCTGACTTCAGGAGTGACCCAGCACATTCCCAGCTCTGGTGGCGATGGTGAGAGAGGGAGGAGAGGGAAGAGGAAAGGGGACTTGGTCTTGCACCCTATCTACCAGGCTGGCCACAGTGGGGCAGAGCACCAACGAGGCTCCTGGGGTCCCCGAGTCCAGGTCTAGGCTCTTGGACAGTGTTTCTGGACCTGCCCTAGGCCAGAGGGAAGGCTGCTACCCTGCAGGGTGGGTCTCAGGCCTGGCAGCATTGACCACAAGCTGACTGAAGAGCTGCTGAGCCTTAGTGAACACCAGTGGGGGCTGCCAGAACCCCGCAGCATGGGCTGACGGGGGTGGTGGCCATTGGAGAGGACCCCCTGTCTGTGGAAAGTGGAGGCAACAGCAGAAGCACTTTGCACTGCAGTGTGAATGCCAGCTCAGCCACAGTGGAATAGAACAAGAGGCAAATTGCTAAGTTTGTTAACAATAATCCATGCTCCCAGACAGCACCTCTGGACCCACCTAGGGTCTGGGGGAAGGACACAAACCTAGATGGCTTCACTACCTGGTGATTGCAGAGCCCTAGGACCTTGAGTGAACGTCAGCAGTAGCCAGGCAGTGGTTCCAGCAGATCTTGGGTGAGACCCAGTGCTGTGCTGGCCTCAGATGTGACCAGTGCAGTCCCAGTGGTGGTGGCCACAGAGGTTCCTGTATCACCACACCCCCAGCTCCAGGTGACTCAGCACAGAGAGAGGGACTCCATTTGTTTGGGGAAAAGTAAAGGAAGAAAACAAGAGTCTCTGTCTGATAATCCAGAGAATTCTTCCAGATCCTATCCAAGACCACCAAGGCAGTAACTCTATGAGGTTTCAAAAACCACAGCATTGGCCGGGCACGGTGGCTCATGCCCATGATCCCAGCATTTTGGGAGGTTGAGGTGAGTGGATCACCTGAGGTCAGGAATTCAAGATCACCCAGGCCAACATGTTGAAACCCTGTCTCTACTAAAAATACAAAAAATTAGCTATGTGTGGTAGGAGGTGCCTGTATTCCCAGCTACTTGGGAAGCTGAGGAAGGAGAATTGCTTGAACTTGGGAAGCAGAGGCTGCAGTGAGCTGAGATCACACCACTGCACTCCAGCCTAAGTGACAGAGAGATATCCTGTCTCAAAAAAAAAAAAAAAAAAAAAAAGTACACACACACACACACACACACACACACACATACACACACACACATATATATATGTAAAATATATATATGTTTACGGGCAAATCTATGAATAAATCATAATTAAAGTTATTAAGTCATAGGGAAAATCTATGAGTCATTGGCTTTAAAGAGGAGGCAGAGAAAGACATGGGGTAGAAAGCTTATTCAAAAGGATAACAACAGAGAACATCCCAAACCTAGAGAAAGATATCAACATTCGGTTACAAGAAGTTTATAGAACACCAAGCATATTTAACCCAAAGACTACCTCAAGGTGTCTGATAATTAAACTCCCAAAGGTCAAGGATAAAGAAAGAATCCTGAAAGCACCAAGAACAAAAAAAGCAAATACCATACAATGAAGCTCCAATACATGGGGCAGCCAACTTTCCAGTGGAAACCTTACAGGCCAGGAGACAGTGGCATAACATATTTAAAGTGCTGAAGGAAAAAACCCTTTATCCTAGAATAGCATATTTGGCAAAAATGTCCTTCAGACAGGAAGAAATAAAGACCTTCCCAGACAAAGCTGAGAGATTTCATCAACAGCAGACCTGTCCTATAAGAAATGCTAAAGGGAGTTTTTCAATCTGAATAAAAAGATGTTAATGAGCAAGAAGAAATCATCTAAAGGTGCAAAACTCACTGGTATTAGTAAGCACACAGAAAAACAGTATTATAATACTGTAGCTGGGCGCGGTGGCTCAAGCCTGTAATCCCAGCACTTTGGGAGGCCGAGGCGGGTGGATCACGAGGTCGAGAGATCGAGACCATCCTGGTCAACATGGTGAAACCCCGTCTCTACTAAAAGCGCAAAAAATTAGCTGGGCATGGTGGCACGTGCCTGTAATCCCAGCTACTCAGGAGGCTGAGGCAGGAGAATTGCCTGAGCCCAGGAGGCGGAGGTTGCGGTGAGCCGAGATCGCGCCATTGCACTCCAGCCTGGGTAACAAGGGCGAAACTCTGTGTCAAAAAAAAAAAAAAAATACTGTAATTGTGGTGTGTAAGTTAGTTTTAATTAAAGTAAATGATAAACCAATCAAAAATAACTACAACAACTTTTCAAGATATAGACAGTACAATAAGACATACAGAGGCTGGGCACCATGGCTCTCACCTGTAGTCCCAGCTCTTTGGGAGGCCAAGGCAGGCAGAACACCTTGAGGTCAGGAGTTCAAGACCAGCCGGGCCAACATGGTGAAACCCTGTCTCAGCAAAAACACACAAAAAAATTAGCTGCGCATGGTGGTGGCCACCTGCTACTCAGGAAGCTGAGGCAGGAGAATTGTTTGAACCTGGGAGGCAGAGTTTACAGTGAGCTGAGAGCTGAGATCATGCCACTGCACTCCAGCTTGGACAACAAAGCTAGATTCCATCTCAAAAAAAAAAAAAAAAAAAAAAAAAGACGTAAACAGAAACAACAAAAAGTTAAAAAGTGCTGAGATGAAGGTAAAGTGTAGAGTTTTCATTAGTTTTCTTTTTGCTTTATGTTTATTTATTCGATCAGTGTTAAGTTGACATCAGTTTATAATAGTGAGTTATAAGATAGTATTTGCAAGCCTCACAGTAACCTCAAATCGAAAAAACACACAATACATGAGACTGTCTCAAAAATAGAAAGAAAAAACACACAGTGGATACACAAAAAATAGAAGCAAGAAATTAAATCATACCACCAGCCAGCAGAGAAAATCACCTTCACTAAAAGCAAGACAAGAAGGAAAGAAAGAAAAAAAAGAAAGAGAAGACCACAGAACAGTGAGAAAACAAGTAACAAAATGGCAGCAGGAAGTCCCTACTTGGCAATAACATTGAATGTAAATGGACTAAACTCTCCAATACGAAGACATAGAGTGGTTGAACGGATGAAAAAGCAGAGCCCAGTGATCTGTTGCCTAGAAGAAACACATTTCACCTATAGAGATACACATAGACTGAAAATAAAGGGATGGAAAAAGCTACTCCATGCCAATGGAAACCAAAAAAGAGCAGGAATAGCAATAGTAAGACAGAATAGATTTTTTTTTTTTTTTTTTTTTTTTTTAGATGGAGTTTCGCTCTTGTTACCTAGCCTGGAGTGCAATGGCGCAATCTCGGCTCACCACAACCTCCGCCTCATGGGTTCCGGCAATTCTCCTGCCTCAGCCTCCTGAGTAGCTGGGATTACAGGCACACGCCACCATGCCCAGCTAATTTTTTTGTATTTTTAGTAGAGACGGGGTTTCACCATGTTGACCAGGATGGTCTCAATCTCTCGACCTCGTGATCCACCCGCCTCGGCCTCCCAAAGTGCTGGGATTACAGGCTTGAGCCACCGTGCCCGGCTGACAAAATAGATTTTAAGACAAAAAGTGTAAGAGAAGACAAAGAAGGCCACCCAGTAACAGAATATGACAACTGTAAATCCATACGCACACACACTGGAGCACATAAAGCAAATGTTAATAGAGCTAGAGAGTCAGACCTTAATGCGATAACAGCTAGAGACTTCAACAGCCCACTTCCAGCACTGGACGGATCTCCCAGATGGAAACACAACAAGAAAACATTAGACTTAATCTGCACTATAGAACAAATGGACCTACTAGGTATTTACAGAACACTTCGTGCAAAGTCTGCAGAATACACACTCTTTTCCTCAGCACATGGATCATTCTCAAGGACAGACCTTATGTTAGGTCACTAAGCAAGTCTTTTTTTTTGAGACGGAGTTTCGCTCTTGTTACCCAGGCTGGAGTGCAATGGCGCGATCTCGGCTCACCGCAACCTCCGCCTCCTGGGTTCAGGCAATTCTCCTGCCTCAGCCTCCTGAGTAGCTGGGATTACAGGCACGTGCCACCATGCCCAGCTAATTTTTTGTATTTTTAGTAGAGACGGGGTTTCACCATGTTGACCAGGTTGGTCTCGATCTCTCGACCTTGTGATCCACCCGCCTCGGCCTCCCAAAGTGCTGGGATTACAGGTTTGAGCCACCGCGCCCGGCCTAAGCAAGTCTTAAAACATTAGAAAAGCTGAAATAGTATCAAATATCTTCTCTGACAACAACAGAGTAAAAGTAGAAATCCACAACAAGAGGAATTCTAGAAACCATACAAACACAAGAAAATCACAGTATGTTCCTGAATGACCAGTGGTTCAGTGAAGACATTAAAGAGGAAATTTGACTGGGCACCATAGCTCATGCCTGTAATCCCAGCATTCTGGGAGGCTGAGGCAGGCAGATCACCTGAGGTCAGAAGTTTGAGACCAGCCTAGTCAATATAGTGAAACCCCATTTCTACTAAAAATACAAAGATTAGCAGGGCATGGTGGCTGGCGCCTGTTATCCCAGCTCCTTGGGAGGCTGAGGCAAGAGAATCACTTGAACCCAGGAGGCAGATGTTGCAGTCAGCCAAGATGGCACCACTGCACTCCAGTCTGGGCAGAGCAAAACTCTGTCTCAAAAAAAAAAAAAAAAAAAAGGAAATTAAAAAAATTCCTGAAACAAATAATCATAGAAATAGAATATAGCAAAACCTGTGGGATACTGTGAAAACAGTATTAAGCAAGAAATTTATATCTCTAAGTCCCTACATCAAAAAAGAAAAACTAAGTAAATAACCTAACAATGCATCTTAAAGAACTAGAAAAGTGGCCAGGCTCAATGGCTAACACCTGGAATCCCAGTACTTTGGGAGGCCAAGTCAGAGAGACTGCTTGAGTCCAGGAGTTTGAGACCAGCCTGGGCAGCATGGTGAAATCCCATCTCTACCAAAAACATAAAAACTAACAGAGCATGGTGGCATGTGCCTGCAGTTCCAGCTTCTAGGGAGGCTGAGATGGGAGGATTGCTTGAGCCCAGGAAGTCAAAGCTGCAGTGAGCTCTGATGGCATCACTGCACTCCAGCCTGGGTGATAGAGCAAGATCCTACCAAAAGAAGAAAAGGAAGAGGAAGAAAAGAAGAGGAAGAGGAAGAAGAAGAAAAAGAGGAGGAGGAAGAGACGAAGAGGAGGAAGAGGAAGAAGAGGAAGAGGAAGAGGAGGAGGAAGAGGAAGGAAGAAGAGGAAGAAAGAAGATGAAGAGAAGAAAGAAAAGAAGAAAAAAGAAGAAAGAAGATGAAAAAGAAAAGAAAGAAGAAGAAAAGATGAGGAGGAGGTGTGGATGCAGGTGGATCACGAGGGAAGAAGAAGCGTAAGAAGAAGAAAGAAGAAGATGAGGAGGAAGAGGAGGAAAAGGAGGAGGAGGAAGAAGGAGGAAGAAAGAAGAAAGAAGAAGAAAAGGCTGGATGCATGGTGGCTCACACCTATAATTCCATCACTTTGGAAGGCTGATGCAGGTGGATCACGAGATCAGCCTGGCCAGCATGGTAAAACTCCATCTCTACTAAAAATACAAAACTTAGCCAGGTGTGGTGGCATGTGCCTGTAGTCCCAGTTACTTGGAAGGCTGAGCCAGAAGAATTGCTTGAACCCAGGAGGCAAAGGTTGCAGTGAGCTGCAATTGCACCATTGCACTCCAGCCTGGGCAACAAAGGGAGACCCTGTCTCAAACAAAAAGAAAACACACACACACACACACACACACACACGCTCAAACTAATGTAATCATTATGGTGTCAGAGCCAAGAGGGTGACCTGTGTAGTAAAAATGGGGAAGTCATTTCTTGCACAATCCAAACCAAATCACTGACTCTTGACAGGCTGCTGGGAGACATGCTAAGGCCTTGGAATGTCCTGTCTGAAATAGTCTTTGTACATAGCTGGCGCCTTTGACCATACAACACAGTTCATGCCAACAGCGTGACTGAGGGTTGGACCCTCAGGCTTGTATCCACCTGACTTGAGGGGCTCGAGACTGAGTAACCGAGGTCAGCCATGTGGGGGGCTCAAGCTTAGGATGACCAACTCCCAACAAGAACTCTGGACACCAAGGCTCAAGTGAGCTTCTGTGGCTGGCAGCACTCTCTGCAGTGTCACTTACTGTTGAGGGAGAATTAAGCGCTGCCTGTAGGATTCCACCAGGAATGAGAGCTGCAGCCTCTGCCTGGTCATTCTGGATTCTGCCCCCTGTGCCTTTCATCTTCACTGACTTTAATCTGTACCTTCTCTGTAATAAACCATAAAAGGGAGGATAACAACTTTTTTAGGTCTGTGAGACCGAGCAAATCACTGGACCTGAGAGTGGTCTGGGGTTCCCGAACACAGTCTCCCACCCTAGCCAGGGACTGGGCTGATTCCTGGCACATGCCTATTCATATCTAACCCAGCCAAGACATATGCGTAGACCTTGTCACCAAGTCAGGCAGCCAGTGATGGGTTTCTGGAGGTGATGTGGAGGTAAGCTGTCACCTGCTGAGAATCACTATGCCTGTATCTCAAGTAAAGTCAGATGTCCAGGTAAGAATCAATGAAGTGAGGCTGGGCGTGGTGGCTCATGCCTGTAATCCCAGAATCTTGAGAGGCTGGGGCTGGTGGATCGCCGAAGGTCAGGAGTTTGAAACCAGGCTGGCCAACATGGTGAAACCTATGTCTACTAAAAGGACAAACATTAACCAGGTACGGTGGTGAATGCCTGTAATCCCAGCTACTCGGGAAGCTGAGGCACGAGAATTGCTTGAACCCAGGAGGTGGAGGTTGCAGTTAGCTGAGATGGCACCACCACACGCCAACCTGGATGACAGAGACAGACTGCGTATCAAAAAAAAGAATGAGGTGGGGGTAAGCACTGACATCAGGCAGGTGACAGATGACCCAACACAACCAGGGCCTTGGCAAGAGCCCAAACTGGATTCAGAAACCAAGTGGGAGCCTCTAGACTAATTTATTGTACAAGAGGAGCAGGTCATGGGCTTGATGCCCAACACTAGCGGGGCACAGCACAAAGCTGGTAGGGGGAAGGATACACCAGAAAGCCACCGGCAGGCGAGTTACTGGGCCGGGGCTGTCCAGTGGGCACGGAGAAGCTGAAGCGCTGCAGCAGGTGGGTGAAGAAGAGGAAGAGCTCCATGCGGGCCAGGGGCTCCCCGAGGCATGCGCGGCGGCCTATGGGTAGGGGAGGGTCCTCAGTGAGCATGGGTCCCGGGCGATACCCCTGCAAGACTCCACGGAAGGGACAGGGAGCCGGGCACCCCACAGGCACCTGCTGAGAAAGGCAGGAAGGCCTCTGGCTTCACAAAGCGGCCCTGGGCATCCAGGAAGTGTTCGGGGTAGAAGCAGAAAGGCTTCTCCCAGATGGCCTCATCCTTCAGCACTGATGACAAGTTGGCGAAGATCGCTGTCCCCTGGGTAGGAGAGGCAGGGTGAAAGTAAGGACTGGGCTCTAGGATGCTGGGACCCCTGCCACCAAACACATGGAGGACACACACTGCCTGGCACACAGCTGGACTCTACTAGTCCTGCACCCGAGAAGCTCCTGGGAAGCCTCCCCAACCCCATAATATGCCCCAGTCATACCTCCCAGGGGTGCCCATGCTGCCCCCTCTCCCTAGGAGCATTGGGTCCCCCGACATTCTGGCAGGTCCTGGTCTGTCTTCACCACTAGACTGGGCTCTGGATAGACAGGCCAGCCCTGACTCTGCTCTGCACCCCATACACAGGTTGGACAGTCAGTGTGGTGGCATTGAGGACTGGCAGGCCAGGGTTCCCAGACTGGGCCCACCTGGCAGTGGCCACACTGGGGCACCAACCAGGGGCTGGTGCTGAGCTGGGTGAGGAGGGCCCCAGGCCTACCTTAGGGATAAGGAAGCCCTGCACTTCAATGTCGCGGGATGTCATGTGAGGCATATTCATGGGGATGATGTCCCCAAAGCGCTGCACCTCGTGAATCACAGCAGTGGTGTAGGGCATGCAAGTCTGGTCACCCATCTCTGGTGGCCGCACCTGCCCTATCACGTCGTCGATCTCCTGTTGGACACGGCCTGGACAGACATGTGTCCCCACAATGGGTCAGCACCCAGGAGACTGGCCCTGACGTCTTCTTCCTTCCTGCCTCCTGTATTAGAGGAGGTCAGGCTTATAGGAGCCTGGCCAAGCCTGTGCCTGGAGCCCCTGGTGTCCCAGCTAAGCTCAGGGTACCCACCCGTACCCTTCCTCCCTCGCTCCCTGCACTGGGTCCCAGCTGGGCTCACGCTGCACATCTGGGTGAAGGATCATGAGCAGGAGGCCCCAGGCCAGCGTGATTGAGGTGGTCACCATCCCAGCCAAGAACAGGTCAGCCACCACCATACGCAGGTTCACATCATTGAAGCTGCTCTCGGGGTTCTCCTTGGCCTGAGCAGGGCCAAGAGGTACTCAGGGGACGGAGAGGGAAAGTCCCCAAATGACCTCCTATTTTTCGCCTGTCAGCCCAGGTGCTGCTCACTGGGTGATGCACTAGCCCCAGCTTTTGCCTGGCTACTCCTCATTCCTCCTGGGACCCTCAACCCACCGCCCCTGCTCCTCACCCTGGCAGCTGCTCCCACCTTCTCCATCTCTGCCAGGAAGGCATCAGTCAGGTCTCGGGGTGGCTGGGCTGGGTCCCAGGTCATCCTGTGCTCGCTCAGCAGCTCATCCAGCTGGGCCAGGAAAGCCTTTTGGGAGCGTAAGACCTTGCCAGCCAGCCACGGGATGCGCAGGAGGACAGGGATGGCATTCAGCACCTGCACCAGACACAGAACGGGATCTGGATTCCTCCTACACTCTGCCTTCACCTGGACCAGTCTCAGGCCCCAGCCCTCTCCAGGGAAGACCCAGGGCCTGCCTGTCCCCACCACTGACCTCCCAAGTCCCTCCCCAAGTGCCAGCCTCCATGTTCTCTCCTTACCTTGGGCTGGCAAAGGAGAAACCTAAAATCGAATTCTCCAATGTAAACAGGAGGCACAGGGTTCATGGCCTCTCTTGGTGCCCCCTGACCTGGGCACACCTCTCCCACGACCGTGTCTGAGGTTTCCCCTCCTCCTCCAGCGGCCCTTCCTCTTGCAGTGGGCTCTCCTTGAATATCCTATCCCAAAACCCTCTACGCAAATCCTGCTCCTCAGAGGCTCGGCTGCAGCAAACCGGCACCTCTGAGGAGCTTGCCCTGCGGAGTCCCGCAGTCCCTGGCTCTGCACCTGGGGCAGGAAGCCCGACCCCTCCTTCAATCCCTCCTGCGCTAGGTCCAGCAGCCTGAGGAGGCGAGGGTCGTCATACTCGAAGCGGTGCCCACAGGTGAGGGAGGCGATTACGTTGCTCGCCGCTTTGTTCAGGAGTTCGTTGGGGCGGAAGGGGCGTCCTGGGGCCAGAAGATGCGGGTCAGGGGTCGCCTTTCCTGTCCCCCATGTTCCCAGTTCCCGCCTTGTGCCCCTCTGCCCATCACCCACCGTCATAGTTGTCGAAGGCGGCACAGAGGCAGGCAGCTTCCTTGGTCACCCACTGCTCCAGCAACTTCTTGCCCAGCCTCAAATTGCGCAAGGTGGACACGCAGAAGCGCCTCTGCTCGCGCCAGGCGAGACCATAACGAGCCATGAACACCCCTGGGGACCGGATGAACGCGTGGGCGTGGCCATGAAGGCCTTGGCCCCGCTCTCTGCCGCCCACTCCAACCCTGCGCTCCCCTTGGTCTCCCGCAGTCCCTCGCCCCGTCCAGCTGGGCACAGGGTCCACTCTTTGCTCACCCACCTTGCTCGAGTCTTGTCCCCACCTCGGCTCTGCCCACCCTGACTGCCTTTCCACTCAGGGAAGATCCCGCTGGCTCTCCCGGGCCACACTGAGCTGGCAGCACAGGCGCGGTCCCGGATACCTGCCTCCGGCTGGGAAAGGTGCGGGCCTCGCCCACCTGGCTCCTGTTGGGTCTAGCCATGGCCCCTCCTACTCGCCACAAGGTCCGTCCCCGACCACACGCTCGCACCTCCCCAGAGCAGGTGGTGTCGTGGCCCGCTGTCCCCGGCCACTCGCTGGCCTTTCTCAGTGTCCCACGTCCACGAGCGCGCGCCCTCTCGGCCCAGCTCGGGCTCCAGTCACCACCCACCCGGATCCCGCGGAAACAGTCTCCGTCCCCACCGCTGCTTGCCTTGGGAGCGCGGCCCGAAGCCCAGGACCTGGTTGATGGGTGTAGGCGGTCGGTCGGCGGTGTCCTCGCCGTGGGTCACCAGCGCCTCGCGCACAGCCTCCAGCCCGTTGAGCACGACCACTGGAGTCCAGAACAGCTGCAGGCTGAACACGTCCCCGAAGCGGCGCCGCAGCTGTAGAGGGAGGGTTACCGCCTCCGTCAAGCCAGGTTCCCCCAGCCTGCAGGTCCTAGTTCCAAATGAGCCTTGGGTGACCCCTGAGGCTTCCAGGAGTGAGCAGGTGCAAGGAGACCCGGCCTCCTGATCCTGGGGCAGGGACAGAGGTCACATCTTCTATGATGGAGGAACTCACTATGGATGCCTCACTCAGGTATGACCTTGCAAGAATCACTGAAATTGCCGACAGGCCACAGGTAGCACTCCATTTTACAGATGATGGTCTATGCTGGTGAGCAGTGAGGCAAGAGAACCCGTAAGGTTTCTCTTGCAAAAGGTTTAAACGGTGTCACTATACCCCTTCATCCTCGATTTTCTTTTCTTCCCCCCAGATGGAGTCTTGCTCTGTCACCCAGGCTGGAGTGCATGGCGCCATCTCCGTTCACTGCAACCTCTGCCTCGTGGGTTCAAGCAATCCTCCTGCCTCAGCCTCCTGAGTAGCTGGGATCACAGGTGCCCGTCACTGCACCCAGCTGATTTTTGTATTTTTAGTAGAGACAGGGTTTCACCATGTTGGCCAGGGTGGTCTCCAACTCCTGACCTTGTGATCCACCCGCCTTGGCCTCCCAAAGTGATGTGATTACAGCTGTGAGCCATTGCGCCTCACCATTGATTTCTTACTTATTCATTTATTTAGATGTTGTCTGGCTCTGTCACCCAGGCCGGAGTGCAATGGCAGAATCTTTGCTCATTACAAGTTCCCAGGTTTAAGTAATTCTCTTGCTGCAGCCTCCCGAGTAGCTGAGATTACAGGTACACCACTGAGCCCAGCTAATTTTTTGTTATGTTTAGTAGAGATGGGGTTTCACCATGTCGGCCAGACTCGTCTTGAACTCCTGACCTGAGATGATCCACCCACCTCTGCCTCCCTAAGTGCTGGGATCACAGGCCTGAGCCACCGTGCCCGGCCTTATTTTCTAATTTAAACAGTACTCAGGACCCTGATTCCTCTCCCATTCCCAAGGCCTTTCCTTGTGGTGTCAGCAAAGGGGACTTTGTGCTCCAGAGTCTATGCTGCCCAGTGAGCTTGAACACCCACTGCAAAGTCCAGCCCCACCTCCAGGCCCTTGCCCTACTCTTCCTTGACATTTGGAAAATCTAATCCTTCAGGCCGTGTACAAATGCCCTCCTCTAGTCGCCCAAACCTGCTTCTCCTTTGCAGCCTGGCTTGATGTAGCCTGTTGCTTCACTCACCACCCATGCTGGTGGGTGGTGCTCAGGACCTCTGCAGCCCTCCAGGACCTCCTCCCTCACCTGGTTGCAGCAGTTTGGTGTATTCTGGAAGTCCACATGCAGCAGGTTGCCCAGCCCGGGCAGTGGCATGGGGCCAGGCGGGTAGCGTGCAGCCCAGCGTTGGCGCCGGTGCATCAGGTCCACCAGGAGCAGGAAGATGGCTACTGTCACGGCCAAGGGCACCAGTGCATCCAGTCCCATGGCTGCCTCGCTGCCCACTGAGCTCCTCTGGACACACTTGGCACCCCCACCCCACCAGGCACAGAGGACCAGGCAGGACACTCTCAGCACACTGAGTGTGTGACTGTTCCCTTATAAAGGGAGCTGATGATGGCCTTTGCCCTCTGCTGTGAGCCAACCTGCTCTGTTGACTGTGCTGCCAGTGGGTGCAGGGTCAGGCCAGGGCAGTGAGTGACAGGCAGCCTGGCATGAGAGCTCCAACCAAGCTGGAGGTATGGGTTGTACTGGGTCCTGAGCCGTGTACTGGGAACATGGTTGGAAGGCAGCCAGTGGGCCAGTGCCCCAACGTACTCATGACCATCAGAAGTAGGAAGGTAACATTGCTGACATGCCAAGCCAGCAGTGACATGAGGGCCATGGGGACATTGCCCCAGGCTGGAACAGGACTTTCTAGGAAGGATTCCTGAAGAACTTTGAGTGGCAGAGACTGAGGGGCTGCCTAGCACTGTAGGTCATGGCACTGGCAGTGGGACTAACACACCCTTGGAATTTCCTGTGCAGGTGGCCTGAGGGGCCACAGGAAGCTGGCAGCTGGAGCCTGGGTCTTTGCAGGTCTGAATGAAGACTGGATCTGGGAACAAAAGGTAAACAGTTTATTTAAAATTTAAAAAAAAGAAATTATGATTTTGGTTTTTGTTAGAGACAGGGTCTTGCTCTGTTGCCTAGGCTGGAGTGCAGAGGTATGATCATAGCTCCCTACAGCCCAAACTCCTGTGCTCAATCAAGAGATCCTCCTGTTTTAGCCTCCTGAGTAGCTGGGACTGCAGGTGTACACCGTTATGCCTGACTAAATTTTTTTGTTTTTTTTGTAGAGATGAGTTCTCACAATGTTGCCCACGCTGGTCTTGAACTGGCTTCAAGTGATTCTTTTACCTTGGCCTCCCCAAGTGTTGGGATTAGAGGCATGAGCCATCTGGCCCAACAGTTTTAAGGCCATTCAAATGACCAGGAGAGCAAGACCCATGTCCATCTGGGGACTTCTCAGATCTGAATTGTGGCCTCCCAAACTGGCTCAGCTGAATAAGTGTTCCTGTCCTATGTGGCAGCACCTTTCTACCTGGGACTGAGAGAGAATCAAGGCGCAGGGCTGGCAGGATGGTCTGGGTGCTTGTCACATGGTGGCCCCTTTATACATTACCTGTACGCACTCTTGGCCTTTTGAGGTGTCAGGCTCTCCCGAAGCAGTCATCATGATGTGGGTGTGACCAGCAGGGACAGGCATGCCTGCCATGTGAGCAGTGCCCTCCCGAATGGCCTCCTACCTGCCAGAGGCCTGTAATTCAAGATATGGCAGCATGAGGAAAACCTTCAATAATGATGCCTATGGCCTATTCCAATCATTGTGCATCTGTGGCTTCCATTGATCAGGCACTTATGTGCCAGAAACTGCTGGTCAGACTGTGTGCTCCAACTCATTAATCCTCCCACAGCCCCCTAAGGAGGTGGTTTTATGGTCCTCAAGGCACAGAGATTGAGGCTCAGAGACCACATAACGAGGTGCAAGTCACAGAGTGGTGTCAGAGTCCACATCCAAAGTGTGTGCTGAGCTACTACTGCCCTATACTGTTTGGACATCACATTCTATTAATGGTTAGTATAGAAGTTTCTGGGATTTTTTATCTTTAGGAAACACAACCAAACTGCCGTCCCTGAATACTGGGACTGCTTGTGTCATGGTGAAAAATGCACTGTGCCCTGGCAGGCCCTCTGAACATTGCCAAGTGACATGGTGTGAAAATATGTCAGCAAGTGGTGGACTAGGAAGCTCTGGGCTCTTGTTCTCCTAGAGTCCCCAGTTGACAATGCTAAAGGAACCAAAACATCATTATAAGAATTCTAAAAACTAGTTAGGAAGTTGCAATGCCAGCTGGCACAGAGCCAGGAAGGGCCTACACTGGGAAGGGAAGTAAAGTTGGAGCATTTTGCCTGTTCTTGCCCTTCCTCCTGCCAGGCATGGCAATGCCATTGGGAGGGACCCTCCAATTCCCAGCTCTTCCCATAGGACAGGTTTCTATTGGGTCTGACTCAAGAGTGCTGAGTGGCAGAGCCTGTCCTCAGAGCAACAGGGCACCTGCATTTCCACAGGTACAAGTGGGTGAGACTGTATGCAGTGGAATAGTTGTCTCTGGGTATCCTGGAGGGGACTGGTGCCAGGTAAATACCAAAATCCAAGGACACTCAGGTTCCTTATGTAAAATGGCAGAGTATACCTATGCATATGCTCCCGTTTACTTTAAACCATCTCTAGATTTATAATACCTAATACAATGTAAATGCTGTGTAAATAGTTGCTATACCATACTGCTCTTATTTGTATTTTTAGTTATGCTTTTCTTTTTTTTTCCAAATATCTTCTATGTGTGGTTGAATTTGTGGACGTGGAGCCTGTGGTATTGAGCGCTGCCTATACTCTACGAACTAGAAATGGAGGGGTCGGGTGCAGTGGCTCACTCCTGTAACCTCAGCACTTTGGGAGGCCAAGGCGGGCCGATCACCTGAGGTAGGGAGTTCAAGACCAGCCTGACCAACATGGAGAAACCCTACCTCTACTAAAAATACAGAAGTAGCTGGGCATGGTGCATGCCTGTAATCCCAGCTACTCGGGAGGCTGAGGCAGAAGAATTGCTTGAACCTGGGAGGTGGAGTTTGCAGTGAGCGGAGGTGGTGCCATTGCACTCCAGTTTGGGCAACAAAAATGAAATACTGTCTCAAAAAAAAAGTGTTTCAGTTTTATAAAATGAAAAGTTTCTGGAGATCAGCTGCATAACAATGTGAACACACTTAACACCACTGAACTGTACCATAACTGTTATGATGGTAAATTTTGTTTTTTAAACAACAATGTAAAAACGTTAGAAGTTATTTAAAAAAAAAAAAAAAAAAAAAAAGCCACTTACACACTCATTAGAATAGCTCAAAACCGGAACACGGACAGCACCAAACGCTGGCAAGGATGTGGAGCATCAGGAACTCTAGTTCATTGCTGGTGGGAATACAAAATGGTACAGACACTCTGGAAAACAGTTTGGCAATTTTTTTTTTTTGGGACAGAGTCTCACTCTGTCACTCACCTCAGCCTCCCGAGTAGCTGGGACTGCAGGTGTGAGCCACCATGCCCGGCTCATTTTTGTAGTTTCGGTAGGGACAGGATTTCACCATGTTGGCCAGGCTGGTCTCAAAATCTTGACTTCAGTAATCCAGACAATTTGGCAGTTTCTTACAAAACTAGATATACTTTTACCATACAATTCACCAGTTGTGCTCCCTGTACTTACCCAAAGTTGTTGAGACCTCATTCCACACAAAAACCTGCACAGGGATGTTTACAGCAGCTTTATCCATAACTGCCAAAACTTGAAAGCAATCAAGATGTTCTTCAGCAGGTGAATGGATTAACTGTGGAACATCCAGACAGTGGATTTATCACTAGAAAGAAACAAGCTATCAAGTCATGAAAAGACATTGTTGAACCTTAAATGTACATTACGTGAAAGAAGCCAATCTAAAAAGGCTACCTACTACATAATCTCAACTTTATGACATTTTGGAAAAGGCAAAACTTTGGATACAGTAAAAGCCTCAGTAGTTGTGAGGGACTCGAGGGGAGGAGCAGCACAGTGGAACACAGAAGATCTCTGGGGCAGTGAAACTACTCTGGATCATGACCGGTCCACGTCTTTTTTGAGACAGGATTTTGCTGTCGTCCAGACTGGAGCATGGTGGCATGATCACAGCTCACTGTAGCCTTGACCACCTAGGCTCAAGCGATCCTCCCATCTCAGCCTCCCAAGTAGCTGAGACTACAGGTGCATACTACCACGCCTGGTTAATTTTTCTATTTTTACATAGAGCTGGGGTTTTGCCTTGTTGCCCAAGCTGTTCTCGAACTCAAGTGATTCCCCCACCTCAGCCTCCTCAAATGCTGGGATTATAGGCATGAGCCACAACACCCTGCCAGATCCAGGTCTTTATACGTTTGTCAAAAGCCATAAAATGTCCACCACCAGGAGTGGCTCCTAGTATAAACGATGGACTTTGGGTGATAACAATTTATCAGTTCTAACAAACATGCCACTCTGGTTGGGATGTGGACAGAGGGGGAAGCTATGCATGTGTCGGGGAAGGGGTTATATGGGAACTTTCTGTACCTTCAGCTTAATCCTGCTGTGATTATAAAGCTGCTTAAAAAAAACTGATTAAGACAAACACTGAAGGAACTAAAGGGCATTTGAGCAGTTGAGACTCAATGTAGAAGCCAGAAGCTGGAGATGGGAGGCATGTGCATAGCCTTGCCACTCCCCAGGCATAGGTCATTTCTGAAGCCGATTAGACACAGAACAATCACCAGTGCTCCACTAAAATCGGCAATTCAAAAGGGGACAAAAGAATAAAAGGCAAAGTGATGAAGAAACATTTGCTGTCAGGAAAATATTTTCCTCAAGATATACTATTTTTCACGTTTGTGGTTTAGCCCTTGACACCTGAAATCTATCAATTTCATTTAAACTGTGTTAATGCCAAGTCAAGACCAGAAAGAGAAAGCAACTAGCTGAAAAAAGTCATCATTTCTATTCAGGTCCTGCTCAGCTGCCCAAGCGTAGTCCCACGGCCGACACAGTGTGCCCACTCACACCTCCATCCTGGCGGCGTGAAATGAGAAATGGACTGCTTGATGCAGCCATTAAAATGAAATTATCTGCCATTTCTGCTGCCCCAAAATTGATGAACACAGAACTCATTTATAATCGCTTATTTCTACTTCACAACATTCCTTCTAGCATTTCTATTATCTAAAAAAGTCCATTAACATTGCATTATTTTTTTATAACCCTTAATGTTGATTGGAAATACGTCCTCACATCAACCTAAGTAAATTTGACTGTGTCCATACACTGTCCGAACTCCACCTGCCCAGATGAGTGGCAGAGGAGCCCAGAATTTTGTTTTGTTTCCTGGCTCTGCTGCAAGGGCCACCTCACGGTCCAGAGGCTGGGAATGGGACAGACCAGGTCTGATGATGGCCGCCTCTGGAGAACCAGAGCTACCCTATGGGGGCTAGAATGGGAGAAGGAAGAGACGCATTCACTTTAAATTAAACAAAAGAAGGAAACAAGGTTAAAATGAAGTTTATTATTTTTTTGATTTTTTGATTTTTTTTGTTTTTTGTTTTTTTAAATAAAACTGTTTGTGAAACAGCTATTTTATCCCCATGGCAGAGTGACCCCTGAAAGATGCACTAACCCCTTCTTAAGGCCATAACAAGATTTTTTTGTACTTTTTTCTTTTTTTAAAACTCAGATATTTAAAAATTATACAATTTACAAAACAAAACAAAACAACACAACACAACATAAAGAATCACGTAGCATGGGGCTGCCTATCTGACAGGTCCTCTTTTCCTTTACAAAAGTGAAAGCAAAAAGGGTTAAATGGGTGTTCCTGGACAGCTTAACCCACACTGATCACAACGACAGTCCCTCCTCATCCCTGCCTACAGCTCACATTGCCAGCTCCGGCGGCACAGGCCTGGGCCTCCTCCTATCCCCAAGCGTTCCTGTGGGTCAGGGCACAGCTGCCTGGAATGCACTGAGGACAGGGGGCCCCAGAGGAGGGTTATCCTTTGACTTTGCTGCTGCTGTGTACACTTGATGGGAGTCCTCACCAGCCACAGTGACCCAGGACACAGCTATGACCTCGGGCATCTACCAATTTCACCCCCAAAAAGAAAAAAAATAAAGAATAAAAAATAAATAAATAGTGTTTCTGGAAATGAAAAAAAATTTATTTTTGTCTTTAAACATCATTCCCCCTCTCTTGAAAACATGTATTTCCCCCTCCCCCTAAAACCTTCCCACTTTGAGACAAATTAATGACAAAAAGGATGGTTTTGGTGTGGTTTGTCTGCTTTTCCAATCCTGGGTCTAGTGTTCTCTAAACTGGTGTGAGACAGGTAAAGATCAAAGCCACACACACCCCGTCCTTTATGAGATGAGGGTTTGTTCAGTTCAATTTCACATTTAAATTTCACTGTCATTGGAACAAATTTGGAGATCTTTAACTAGTTAATTTTAAAATAGAATCAAAAGGGATAGCGCACCTTTCATTTAAACAAAGTCTTTCCAGACTAAAAATAGATTTATATATATATATTTTTTATCCCTCCCTTTTAATTCCCCCCACCATTTCCCCATCATCCCACCCCTCCCCCCTCCCCCCACATTGTCACTATGGAGATTGTGTCCATGGAAACAGCCATTCCAACATCTTGGGTCTTTCTTTCCTGTGGTGTCACCGGTTTGAGTGTGATGTGAGAACTTAGGAAGTGCTGGCATGGGCAGGCACGCGGGGCGGGGTGGGGCAGGGTGTGGCTGCACGGTAGGACAATTTCCATTCCATCACGAGTGTCCACCACCTTCTCATCTCCACAGTCTCACCTGGAAGACAAGGGACAGACACTGAGGGCCAGGAGCCTCCACAGGGTCCACCATCAACAGCCTCTGTTCTGTGATACCCCTGGGATGGGGCTTTCAGCAGGGATCCTGCACTCAGACCCCTCTGTAGATGTGCTGCTGCTGTAGGACACACCTGAAACCAATGCTGGAGCCGCTGTATAGCTCTGGATCTGGAATGTGATTAAAGGCAGCAATGACCTAGTGGGGGTGCTGGGGCTGGACTGTGAGGGCTCCTCAGCACATGTCTGCCTAGTGCATAAAGGAGCCAGGACAGCAGAGAACTCCCTGACCTCAGGGGACCTGGTGGGGCCTCACCAGCGTCAGGACCCCAGCACTGGCTGGCAAGTCCGGGTTCTCACAGAAGTGGCCTTAGGCACCCAGCTGTGACTGAAACCTAGAGTATCTGGTCGATCTGTGGAAGAATCTTCTCAAAGTCCAGCCTCTTAGGACAGTTTTGCAGTTGCCTCTAGTCGACACAGCTAGTTGTTTCTGAAACAAAGTCTCACTCTGTTGCCTTAGCTCCCTGCAGCCTTCAACTCCCAGGCTCCAGCAATCCTCCCACCTTAGCCTTCCAAGGCGCTGGGAATACAGGTACATGCCACCATGCTCGGCTAATGACAGAGTCAGTTATTTTTGTTTGTTTTGTTTTGAGACAGAGTCTTGCTCTGTTGCCCAGACTGGAGTGCAGTGGTGTGATCTCGGCTCACTGCAGCCTCTACCTCCCAGGTTCAAGTGATTCTTCTGCCTCAGCCAACCGAGTATCTGGGATCACAGGTGCATGACACCACATCCAGCTAATTTTTATGTTTTTAGTAGAGATGTGGTTTCATCGTGTTGGCCACGCCGATCTTGATTTCCTGGCCTCAGGTGATCTGCCCACCTCAGCCTCCCAAAGTGCTGGGATTACAGGTGTAAGCCACTGCGCGCCCGGTCCACAGTCAGTTCTTGATGCTTATAAACAATGGCCTCTAACAGGGAGGGCAGGTCTCGCTGTTTTCTGAGGCTCAGACAGAGCTGGACTATGTTAATCCTCTTGATCTCTCAGGCCTGAGGCCCCTGGGTCCCTCAACCCCAGGCTGGGGGGCTTTGCTCCTCTTTCAGCCCAGGTGCAGAAGGGGATTCTGATAGCCCACAAATGACAGATGGTTGTACCAAAGGTCTCTGTAGAATGCTTCATGGCCATCCCATGTGAAAAGGTCTCAAGAGAAACAGTAGTTTCTAAGGAATCCATCAAGAAAAATTTCACCAGAGGCCAGAAGTGGTGGCAGCCTCGCTCCTTCACTCGCTTTCTGCCAATCACTGTGCTCTTAAGACTCTCACTGGGGCTCACCTGCTTCCTCAAGCCCAATTTGGTGCCCTCCACTGACAAATAAACCCCAGGAACCCAGGTGTCACCAGCCCTTTCTGCTTCCATAAAGTTCACACATCCAGAACTGTTAAGAAGGCTGGAGCCTGGGGAAGCTAAGACTGAACAGTTCCCAACACATACACACACGTGCCCTTGCCCAAGGAGGTTCCTGACTACTTGGCAGAAAACATCAATGAGCAGGAATACACTCCACAAAGACCATGGCACATCACCACACAGAGGTAAAGGCAGGCCCTGGGAAGGCAGGCCAGCAGCTGAGCGAATGGGCAGCTACCTCCAGAACATGGAAGGGCATCATCTCACTGGGGTTGCAGGATGCCCGTGTAAATCAAGGTCAATGCCCACACATACCCTGCCAGGCTCTGCTCGTAGATGGGACTAGGCAGGGTTTGCCCTCCTTACCAGTACATAGCAGTCTTGGGCCTGCACCCCAATCTTGTTCATTACTCAGAACAGGACCCCACACCAGCCCCCACCACCAAAGAATGAAGCACACATCAGTACCCAGGGTCTGCCTGGCCACTTGGCTCTGTGTGCTACTACCTGCGGGCCCCTCCCTGGGGTGTGTGGTGGCCCAGGCATCAGCAGTTCTTTAGCACCTGTCGTCTGGGGCTCTGCCCTCCACAGCCTTCCCAACGGGGAGTGTTCCCCAGGTCTGATGACTATATCAGCCCCAACACATGATATCCTGAATGTACTGGATCCTAACTTTTCAAGAATTACTTTAACAGAATTGTTCCTTCAGCAGGGAAATTAAGAAGGAAGGAAAATAAGCACTCCCTATGTGCCAAGCCCTGGGCCAGAAGCTTTACAGACACTATTTCATATTAACACAGACCTGCCTGACCCCCAACTTCAAGAGAGCTCAAGCTCAGGAAGGCGACACGTGTAGCCCAAAGCCACATGGCCAGTTAGAGGTGGGATTGTGGCTTTCCTGACTGGACCCTAGGGGCTGCATGTTCTAGGGCACGAGGTGTAGCTGAGAGGAGACGGCCGTACGCAAGACAGCGAGGCTGGGAGCAGCAGAAGTGACTTGCCACTCCTGTACTGAAGATGCTGACGACTATCAGTTCTCTTTTAAAGAGCTACATCTTGCTGCTCAGCTGCCAGCATCCAGGGTTTGGTCTTGGGTCAACGCCTTCCCAGGCTCCCTCACTTGTTGTTCCTTCGCTTCCCTTCTCGCTCACACTGTCCTTTCTGCTCCCCTTTGGCCTCATCCGTGGCCTGAACCCAGGATGCCGTCCTCACATCCTTCCATATCAGACTCCAAGCCTGCCATTACCAACTGCAGCAAAAACTCATCATTTCAACACCACTCAACCTGGCCAGGATTCGCCCAGAGCCCATTTCCTCATTTCTTTCTTTCTTTTTTTTTTTTGGAGACAGAGTCTCACTCTGTTGCCAGACTGGAGTGCAGTGGTGTGATCTTGGCTCACTGCAACCTCTGCCTCCTGGGTTCAAGCAGTTCTTTCTGCCTCAGCCTCCCGAGTAGCTGGGACTACAGGTGTGTGCTACCACGCCCAGCTAATTTTTGTATTTTTAATAGAGACAAGGTTTCACAGGGTTTGGCAAGGATGGTCTCGACCTCTTGATCCACCTGCCTCAGTCTTCCAAAGTGCTGGGATTACAGGCGTGAGCCACCAGGACCGGCCTTGTTTCCTCATTTCTAAAATAGATATTAATTCTGACTAGAGAGGAAGGATGTGAAGGGAAACCTAATTCAGAATCTATACTGATTTAGGACACTGATAGTCAGGGTTCAAGAGTCCTTTCTTCTCTGGGATGCACTCACTCCTTCCACACAGACTCACTTGGCACTAGCATAGTTACACAGTTACATCCCCTGCTCTGGGCTAGGCTTTAATGGTGCAAAGACAGACGTGGTCCCTGCCCTCATGGAGCTTACATTCTAGTAGAGACAGGTAGTAAACAAGTACATGATGTGAAATAGTGGTGATGCTAGGAAGGCTGCAAGTGAGTAAACGGGCAATGGAGACAACGATTTAGAAAGGTAAAGTTTCTCTGAGGAACTGGCATTTAAGCTGAGACCCGAGATGAAGTCTGTCTTCGACATGACGATGGGGAGCCAGAGTGTTTCCAGCACAAGGTACTGTGTGTGCAGAAGCCCAGAGGGAGAAAGCCTGGCTCCTGAGGAGCCGTAGGAAGGCCAGGTGCCTGGAGAGTCACCTGAGACTTCCACAGACCTCTGGAAGCAAGGTGAGACATCTGGACTTTATTTGGAACGTAACAAAAATCTCGGACGTAGAGAAGAGACAGGCCTAGAGGGAGGCCTAATGAAGACTGCACTTGGCGGCTGAGCATTAGCAGGGAGGTAGGCACTATAGGAGCCACACAGGCCTGAGCTGGGGCTAGTAAGGAAGGAAAGCGGACAGACTCTGGCTATCCTCTGGAGGTATAAGCCCAGGACCTCTTCTGGACCAGTTGTGAAAAAAGGGGGACTCTAGAATGTGACATTCATTCATACACAAATGGGCTGTGTGATGTCCAGCTCCAGGGGCAAGGGGGCCACTCCCCCTTCCCCGCCTTGCTCAGCTTCCATCCATGGCTGTTCCGTGCAGGGTACACAGTACGCAGGATGCAGTGTCAGCTCCAATCAAGGTTATGGCTTCCCATGTGCTGAACCACAGAGCCTGTAAGGGGAACCCAGGGCCTCCTTGTTTAATTTATGACAGGAGGAAGAGCTGGGTATAGGGGTCCCACTGTCAAAAGCCCTGCCAACCAATGACACAAACCAACAAAACCACCACCTTGGCACAAGGAAACAGTGGACAACCACAGGCCAGCTGAAGGACTTTTCCTCTCTGGCACTCCCGGTGAGGGACAAGTACCAGGTACCTCACATGCTAGAAGGCAGGGGTGGCATGTTTTAACCCCAAGCCTTGGGTATTTTTTGCTGTAAGAGGCAGGTGCAGGGTCCAATCTGCTGCCTTGACCCCTACAACTCCCATGAGAAACGCACAGCTAGGAATGGCAGACCAATGGGCTGAGAGAGCCAATGTGCTATGCTGGCCCGTAAGAGGCATTTCCTAACGGAATCTCACAAGGTTGGTACTGCTATTCCCGTGTTTACAGAAACAACCGAAACACAGAGACAGGGAGTGGTCTTGACCTTGTTCACAGAGCACCTACCATACCACTCTGTCAGAACATGGCGCACCAGAAGGCAGAACACACGCACATCTGCCGTCTGTTCCCTGCCTTGTCAGGGCACGCAATAATCGTGGCTGTCTGTCCCCAGCATGGACCCCAAGATGAGCCCTCCTTTAGTTAGAGGTGTGATTCTATCCCCAAGTCATCAGGGCTTCTACCACAAATGAAGGATGGTGACCACCCTCAATGTTAGTCTGCTAAATTGGGGAACCAGGAAAAGGCATCTGCCTTGTGGGGATAGCACGTAACATTTCAGATGGACAGGACTGGATGCAGCGCGTCTACCCGCTCCGTCCAAGAGGTAAATGGTTCAACCTCAACGGACTTGAGACTATCCTCTACAATGGATGAGGCCACTTCATTACTGTGCTTTGACCCAGAAGGATGAAGCTCACTGTTCTGTTCAAGAGTTGGTAGGGGCGGGGCATGGCGGCTGATGCCTGTAATCCCAGCACTTTGGGAGGCCGAGGAGTGCGAATCATGAGGTCAGGAGTTTGAGACCAGCCTGACCAACATGGTGAAACCCCATATTTACTACAAATACAAAAATTAGCTGGATGTGGTGGCACGCACCTATAATCCCAGACACTCAGGAGGCTGAGGCAGGAGAATCGCTTGAACCCAGGAGGTGGAGGTTGCAGTGAGGCGATACTGCCATTGCACACCAGCCTGGTGACAGAGTGAGACTCGGTCTTAAAAAAATAAATAAATAAAAATAAAAGAGCTGGTCGGGCACGGTGGCTCCCAACTGTAATCCCAGCACTTTGAGAGGCGAAGTGGGGAGATCACTTGAGGTCAGGAGTTCAAGGCCAGCCTGGGCAACATGGTGAAGCCCTGTCTCTATAAAAAATACAAAAATTAGCCAGGCATGGTGGCCCACGCCTGTAGCCCAGCTATGCAGGAGGCTGAGGTAAGAGAATCGCTCGAGCCTGGGAGACGGAGGTTGCACTGAGCTCAGATTGTGTTACTGTACTCCAGCCTGGACAACAGAGCGAGACTCCGTCTCAAAAAAAAAAAAAAAAAAAAAAAAAAAAAAAGCCAAGGACCCTGTCAAGTTGGAAGGCCCAAGAATGACGAGAGAAACCGGTGATGAACAAAATCCCCAGGCACAGGGCCCAAACTTTCTTCTCAGACACAGATGCAATTTTAGGACAAAAACAAAACACACTTAAGCTGTTTCCTTAACCAGGTCTTCTAGAACACATTCCAGAAATACCGTGGTCCTCTATAGAACTTGACTCTAACCATCTGGGCTGGGGCTGGCACAGGGGCATCAATGGGAAGGCACAGCAACACCCTCAAGGGTGTACGGACATGTAGGAGGGCCATCAGCAACAGTTCTTCAAAAAACTACCCAACTGCTGCCTTGCCCTGAGGGCTAATCCCAGAGAAAGGAGTGGGGCAGGTAGGCAGTGCAGCCTAGCAGGTTCTGAAAAACCAGTAGCTACCTGCTGATGGTGGCAACGTACTCAAAAGTCCCAGAGGCTTTATTTGCTCATCTGGTTCCTGTGACCCAGGAACACATGGAATGGATTCCACCTACCTCCCTGCTTTGCTGATTCCTCCACTGCCAGCCCTACTCCCTGGAAGAGGAAAGAGAAAGGCAGGCACTACACTCAACGCCCTATCAAGAAGTACTTATCAGCCCCCACCTGACTTCTCAAATGGTGCAGCAGCCGAGGGGCCTTCTCTGCAAGTCAGTAGTGGTAAAAGGGGAAAGGCACGATCCAGAAGGTGGTCAGGCACATGGCACTGCCCGAAGGGACAGGTCTAGTGTAGCTGTGTGGGTCATACTCCTGAGGTCAACACAGAAGTCCTCCCAGAGAGAAATGACCCCTCAATGAACACAGAATTCTGAGACAATTAGTCCTCCTGCCCCATCCTGTAGCAGCAAGTGCCACAAGTTACACTTTGGGTTTTCTTTTCTTTACAATCTATTTTCCTTCATGCCTCAGTGAGGCAGGGAGGGTGAAGGAGCAGTGTGGAACCTGCAGGCCCGTGGCTTTGTGAGACCCAAGTCTTACCATCCTGTTTTCACAGATGCCTGCTGAGAGGGCCCTGATCATGGTCCTACACAAACTCACAACAAGCACAATTCAATCACAATAATTTCTTTCTTTTTTTTTTTTTTTTTTTTGAGACAGGGTCTCACTGTGGCCCAGGCTGGAATGTAGTGGCACCATCATGGCTTACTGCAGCCTCAACCTCCACGGATCAACTGATTCTCCTGGCTCGGCCTCCTGAGTAGATGAGACTAAAGGTGCGCACCACCATGCATGGCTAATTTTTTCTTAAAAATGTAGAGACAGGGTCTCACTGTTGCCCAGGCTGGTCTTGAACTCCTGGGCTCAAGCGATCCTCCTGCCTTGGCCTCCCAAAATGCTGGCATTTTAGGTATGAGCCACCATGCCCAGCCTTGGGATTTTTAAGAGTAAAATTAAATCAGATGTTAGAGTCTACTAAATCTTTGAAAATTTTCCTTTCCTTTGTACTTTCGCAAAAAGGAATCCTTTACAGTACTGGAGAAAAAAGATTTCAAATAACAAAACAGAGTTCTGTTGTTTTCAAAGTAAAACATACCATAAACTTTACAGAAATGCAGTAAATTAAAAAGAAGAGACCACTGACTAGAACCCTTTCTCAGGTGGGGGAAAGAGCAGGGGCAACAGGCAAGAGATGCCCTGTCCGGAAGAAAGAGACCCAAAAGCCTGCTGTATCCTGTCCTCAGGAGCACCACTCACAAGGCTACCCCTGGCCAGCTGTGCCCTGAAGGGTTGCCTTCAAGAACAGTCACGCTGCACCCCGTTGGCAGTGGACAGTTTTGAAGCCCCCACTACTTTCCACAGATATTCTGGGGGAGCTAAGTAACCAATGGAAGAACACTGCATCCACCTGGTGTTGCCATCCATTGAATGAAATGCTGGCGACACAGCCCGAAGCGGGCAGGAGAGTAGAGGCAACAAGGCCGGCTGGGAGCTGGGCAGGGTGCAGGGAGCCCAGAGGCCCCGACTCACCTGTGCTTGCTGTCCTTTCCATTCCCACGAGCACACTGCCCCCCTCACCCCCGCTCCGACTGCTCTGTGCTGAGGCTGCCTTTCGCGGTCTTGTTCTGCAAGGGGGGGAGAGGGCACGGAAGGGGAGGCTGACACAGGCAAAGCCAAGAGGAGACAGACAGGTGGGAGAGGATAGAGTGGAGATCAGGGAGGGCGGAGGGAGGACAGGAGTGGCACACAGAAAAGGAAAGAAAAGGCAGAGTCAGTCTTGATGACAAACAGGAGACATTCAGACAGGGTTTTCTGAGGCAAAATGTGACCCTTAAAAAGGAGAGTTCTAAAAATAACATGCAAATTAAATAAAAATAAAGTGAATATAAAATCCTGTGACGGCCCCTCCCAGAAAAATTGTTTTAAAAAAGCATAAGCAAGCATCCTTCAGGAGCATTTTGAGGACAGACCTCTCTGGACAACCTCCTCCTAGTACTTTGGGCCCTACTAGATTTAAGACTGTGTGTGACCAGTGACCACCAGGTGTCAGTGTGACCTCAGCCAGAGACACAGTGCAGCCTCTGCAGGAAACATCAGGTGGCAGTGGTCTCCGTTTTGATCCTTTCTTGGGGCTCCCTCTCCACATACACCCTCCTCACACATAAATGAGGTATCCACAAACAGGTCATTCACCCCTCACCTCTCACCCTTTCCTAAAGGAAGTGACCACGAGACCACCTCCTAAATAAACTGGGAAGTAGAGCTGAGGCAGCCTATTCACTGTGCATCAGGCTGCTTCTGCAGAAGCACAACCTGGAAGAGACCGTGAGCTTCCCCAGAACCCTGGGGTCAGCTCAACATCTAGTCTGGGAAGATGCCTCTATATAGGTCTCAAGGCCTAGAACCAGTCTTACCAAACAACCTCACTTCTCTTAATTAATAGACAAACACCCCCCCCCCACACCCTGCTCCAAAATACATTTCTTCTGGCATCCTCAAACCACTCAGAGTGCTGGCCCCATGCCACGGGTCTCCCCTCGGCATCATGCCCCTCCACCTTCCCAGGACCAGGAGCGGATTGATAGCCGGAGGCACAGATGGGGACAGGTGTGGGTGAGGCCCTACAACACTTGGTCCTTGGGTCTTTCAGAAGGAGCCACCCTTGATCCCATCCCTGCTGGCAGCTCAGCTCTTGGGGCCCCTGACTCACCTTGTGCTTAGGGCACCTCACCGAGAAGTTCTCCTCATGTAGCAAACAATCTGCAAGACAGAAGGGGACAGTCAGATGGAGACTTTACAGCTGGACGTGGGTGTGCTCATGCTGGCTGGGATTGACAGAGTCAGGCAGGAGGTCCCTACACTGTTACTTCTAATAGGAAAACATTAGAGACAACCCAAGTGAGTATGATACCTTAACAAGATGGAACATCTGTCACTTAAAAAAACATTCATGAAACAAAACTGCTTGAAAAAACCAGGATATACAAACGTATAAATGTACTAATTTTATTAAATGTGTATATACCTTAAAAAAACAGACTAGGGGCTGGGTATGGTAGCTCACACCTGTAATCATAGCCTTTTGGAAGCCTGAGGCAGAAGGATCACTTGAGTCTAAGAGTCAAGACCAGCTTGTGCAACAGAATGAGACCCTGTTACTATTAAAAAAGACTGAAAGACTGGGTGTGATGGCATTTGCCTATAGTCCCAGCTACTTGGGAGGCTGAAGTGGGAAGATTGCTCGAGCTCAGGAGTTCAAGGCTGCAGTGTGCTATGATCACATCACTGCACTATAGCCTGGGCAAACAAGATTGTCTTTTTTAAAAAAAAGGCCAGGCATGGTGGCTCACGCCTGTAATCCCAGCACTTTGGGAGGCCGAGGCGGGTGAATCACGAGGTCAAAAGATTGAGACCAGCCTGGTCAACACGGTGAAACCCTGTCTCTACTGAAAATATAAAAATTAGCTAGGCATGGTGGTGCGTGCCTGTAATCCCAGCTACTTGGGAGGCTGACGCAGGAAAATCGCTTGAACCAGGGAGTCAGAGGTTGCAGTGAGCTAAGATGGTGCCATGGCTCTCCAGCCTGGTAACAGAGCAAGACTTCGTCTCCAAAAAAAAAAAAAAAAAAAAAAAAAAAAAGAAAAAAAAGACTGAAAGGAAATCAATGAATATATAACAATCATTCTCTTTGGGTAATAAGATACAGCTGATTTAAATTTTATCTTTTCTATAGTCCCATGATATCACCAATAAATGCTATTTTAAACAGCCTTGATTTTAGACTAACCCCATTTCTCAGGCTCAAGCCAAAGCCTCCTTGTAAAAACACTTGAAAATCTGGAATTGTCTTTTCTTCTCTGTACAGAGAAAGCCCAGGTGTGTGGGACAGAAAGGTGGCCAGGCCTGAGAGACCCACTGTCACCTATGCCCTATGACCCATGGAGACACGGAAGCCTCCAACACAAATCACATAATCCACACTAAATGCTTCAGAGGAAGGTAAAATCCTGTGAGGATGCTTTTAATCCTTGGAGGAAAAATGATTCATTCCAACTTGTAACATGATGACAGCATCCTGGACGGCAACAAGAACACATCTGCCTCCAGGTGAGTTGAGCTCTCACACAAGGGTAGTGCAGATCAGGGCAAGGAAATCTAATTAATGAGTTCACTCTGCACACCACAGCTCCTGGAGACTGACAGCCAGGTCACTGGTGCAAGACGTGGTGGCAGAATGTTAATAAATATTGATAACACATTCTCAGAGAGCTCCCAGGCACCATGGCAAGAGGCAGCCATGGTACTTACCCTTGTTAAATTTAAACTGAGATCCAGACTAGCAGCCTGTGTGCCCACAGATTTCCAAGTGCAATAGTAATAAGCAAGGAACATACACATGAAAACTTTTCAGGTCCCAGTATCCTAAAACAAGTCAAAAAGACTCTTTTATATTTGGCCAGACCTGGAATATCACAGCCTTTCACTGGAGGCCGTGAATATCTAAGAGAATGGGCAGCAGCCTTCTTGGCTTTGTGGGCCCAAGAGCTTAGCAAGTTATCATTAACCTCCAACCCCCTCCCCCAGCAAGCAACTAGCAAGGCAGTAAATGAAATGTGTTAATTTAAAACCCACAAGTACATAGTGTGACCAAGACTCCTGCTGCTCCAATCTGCCAGAGAGTTTATAAACAGTGGGAGCCAGACAACGGGAGCTCGGGGGACATGCTCTTTTCTTACCTGGGCTCCGGCAGCAAGCACTATGCTGGCTCAGTCTCTAGTTTGAGCCAAACAGACACAGTACAGCACATGTTGTTATGGCCACGCTTATGCCACAGGGGTTTATACAAATGAGGATGGGACCACATGAGTGGCAAAGGGTGCTATCAGAAAGGCGCAGGTGGCTCAGCTTCCTCACAGCCACGGAACAGTGACTAGCTGTGACAGACCATTAATAAAACAGGCCTAATGTTAGGAAATGGGTTCCCTGTGAGTTAGAAGCAGAAACCAGTAAGACACTGTAAGTGTACACTAAAGACAACTTGAAACTAGTGCTAGATACATCTGGAAATGGAAGTCTCCTAAAGCAATCTGCCTGAGGCAGTGTCCATCTTTGACAAGGCCTCCCATGCAGGAACACTGTGCAGACAATGTCCCCTTCTGTTCTCATACACGTCCACAGACCATCAGGAACCGCAATTCAGGTTTTGGCAGGGGCCAGAACCATAGCTAGAAAGCTCAGAAACCTGGAGGTCATGGGGGAGCTTCTCTTACCAGTCCCTGCTGGGAGGGAAGAGTGAAGAGCAGTAGGTATAGTAAAACCTCTCCTGGGCACTCTGAACAGGCAACTGCACCTACATGGCCAGCCAGTCTTGGTCTCTCAAGCTCTGTTCTTCAAGGCCCAGGCACTGTCCTACACTGTCCAGAGGGCCCAGTCAGCACTTCTGCACAGTGAAGTCAAAGTAAACAGCTTGCAAGATCATCATCCAAGCTCAGAAAGACCCACAAGGTGGCCTAGTCAACAAGATGGCTTGCAGACACAAACATCAACACCCCAGAAGAGAAGGCCACTTTCATTTATCTCTTTAAGCTCAAAGGTAGGGTGGATTTACTGAGCTTCTCATTACAAGCTCTGTGAAGCTTCGATATCCGCATGCATCCACATGTTCCCAGGTTGAGGATGGTGGGCTCAAGGAGGGAGGAGGGAAAAACAAGATCTAATGTCCTCTGGATGTGTTGGGTACCAGATACACTCAAATTCACCTACACTCTACCCCAGTGCTACTGCTATTCCTCATGTTGGCACATTGCAGGGCTTGGGACACAGGAGCCTGCCAGCCCCACCCTGCCTTGCTGAAGGGTAGGTTCAGGCTCCTGGGCCATAAGGAGGGAAATATGGGGCTCTTGGCAGTGGGACTGGCTTCTGTGATCCAGACAGCTGTCCCTCGGGGAGGCCCCAGACCACCAGCATTTCTTAACAACCCATCCAGGGCTCTGACTGCACTAGCAAGATCAAAGTCTGCAGCAGAGATAGCAGCTTTAAATTGCTGCTGCAAAGAGAGCTGCAGAAAGTAGAATTTCCAGCTGTGTTTCTTCATAAAAGAAAAAACCCTCTATACAAGGTTCTTTATGCACAGTGGAATTATTAATGAGCTATCGCAGCCTGTTTTTCTCTTGTCTTAATTGTTGGGGCTCACTATGATAAATGTATTAATTTTTTTAAAAAACCAGAGCTCATGCTCTTATTACCGTAACCCCCACCTGGAGCCAAATCCTGTGCCTGTGACAAAACAAGCAGCACAGAACAGCTGACCATGACGTCAGAAATGCAGGATGGACATCAGGTGGGGGAAGGCGGCAGGCGGCACAGATCTTCATGAAACAGAGATTCTGTTTCTATGGAGACATCCCAGTAATAAAAGTTTTCCATGAGACATCAACAGCTCTTTCAAGATCTGGGTGGTTGACAGCAAGGCAGAGCTGAAAATGTTATACTGTTCCTTACTCCACAGGGAGATTAGGGATTCTTAAATCAAGGACATATTTTAGTTATGATTAGAAAGAAAAGTCAATCAATAAACCTGTTTCCTGGATACAAAGTTACATCATACACAGAGAGCAATTTCCAAGAAGACTGTGTGGAATAATACAAACATCCATCCCCAAAGAGCAGTGCAGGCCTCTGGGTCACTGTGACTTGGGTCATCAAAAAGACTGCAATGACCAAGACATGGTCATCTTGTGAAGCTGCCTCTGTTCCCAGCTCTCCACATGAAGGAGCAGAGTGCACAGCAGCAGAGGCTGCAAAGCCAGAGGCCAACAGCCCTGTCCTCACTCCTCCCAACCCAGACCCATCTGTCTTGCTGGACAGTCGGCCACCAACTTCTGTTAAATAGAGATGCTATCAGCTTAACTAGGCAGGCTACCAAGATGGGCCCCAAAACAGAAAATGACAGATACCATTTACTCACAAGCCCTCAGCTAATAAAGAAGGTCCTGTGCTTCTCTGCTAGTGCTCTGGGGTGGCAACCTGGGCAAGCTTCCATTAGAGGAAAGGATGTTCCAGTGCCCTATGGCCCCTTCCAAAGAATCCCAACCCATACTACCTGAACATGGATTGATGAGGGTAGCTCTAAGCCTGTGCTGTTCAGCCACTAGCCATACATGGCCACTTAAGTGAAAATTCAAAAAAAAAATTTCATTTCCTCAGTCCCACTAGGACTCAATGGTCACACCTGGTTTGTGGTTACCACATTGGAGAGTGCAGAGCTAAAGCATTTACATCACTGCAAAGCTGGGCTTTGCTGCCTCACATCTTAGAAACTGGACTACGAGGCAGGCTATGAACCAAGAGCAGGGGCAACCTCCAGGGGGGGCCCTTGCTGAAGTGTGCTTGGGTGGGATGTGGTACCTGCCTGTCCTGTCTGCTCACCCTAATGTATCCCTGAACACAGCCTCCGTGGGGAGACCACTTCTTACCCAGCTGCCAACTGGGAGAGTCAACACATAAAGTATTCCCAATATAGAATAATAAACCAGAAAAAACTTAATACTTAAAGATCCTCCTATGTAGCTGGACATGATGGCACATGCCTGTATTCCCAGCTACTTGGAAGGATCGCTTGAGTCCAAGAGTCTGAGTCTAGCCTGGGCAACATAGTTAAACCCTGTCTCAAAAAAAAAAAAAAAAAAAATCACCAAAAAGCCATTTTCTTCAACTAGGAACAAAAAACTTATTTGTATTACCACTCCTCCTTTCCTAGTAACTAGACTACAGGAAGAAAACACAACGTTCTGATGTAACTAAGGGTAATGAAAATGAGAAAAGGCTCTTTGGTTGGCTCTTTTAAAAACTTATTTTGAACAGACCAGTTCTCGCTATGTTATCTAAGCTGAACTTGAATTTCTGGCCTCAAGCAGTCCTCTAGCCACAGCCTCCTGAGCAGCTGGGATTACAGTTGTGAACCACCATACCTGGTTAACTGGTTAGCTCTTGAGAAGAATTTAACTGCTGTACTATCGAATATGGCAGACTATGACCCAGGGTAAATTACTGCTTAGACTTAACATGAAAACATTTGGAGGAGAAAAGAGAATGAAGGGGATGGACTAAAACCCAAGCTTCCTGCACTGATATTTCAAGGCTTTTTTTTTTTTTTTTTTTTTGAGATGGGGTCTCACTCTGTAGCCCAGGCTGGAGTGCAGTGGCCAATCACAGCGCATGCAGCCCCTCCTGGGCTCAGATGATCCTTCCATCTCGGCCTCCTCGGTAGCTAGGGCTACAGGCAAGAGTTACCATGCCTGGCTAATTTTTATTTATTTTTTGTAGAGATGGGGTTTTGCCATGTTGGCCAGGCTGCTCTCAAACTTCTGGGCTCAAGCACTCTTCCCATCTCAGCTTCTCAAAGTGCTGAGATTACAGGTGTGAACCACTGCACCTGGCACTCTATTTCTGATTTCCTATTTTTCCTCTGATCAAATAGTGCCTTGGCATCAAGCTGCCCTTCAGTGCACAGGTACGTGTGCACACACACACTTTTATAAGAATCTAACTGGCAACAGCGTTCTCCTCTATACCTCTCTTGTTCTTTTTAGCTGTTTCTCCTACAGAAGCTTGGAGAGAAAAGAGGGAAGCGGGAAGTAAGGGCAAGACGGATGTGGAGGAATGGAGACATGCTGATAACAAAAGTCAGGAGCTGCAGTAACTGCTGTGCTTGAAGGAAGGGTGGGCAGGATGAGCTCTGAGACCTGATCCAAGTCTGGTGGGCCTTGCTCTATGTGCGTTATGCCTCTTGCCTGTTCCCATTATGCAGTCAGCCATACCCTCTTCCCCTTACCACCATATTCAAATCAAACCCCACCTCCTAGGGACAGTGTAGCTGCCTCCATGGAAAGCCCTGCTTCCCTCCTGGGGAAGCACAGAGAGGGGGGGCACGCAGATGACAAGTACCATGCTACTTGCTGCCTTCTCCCACTCCCACTACTTTTCCTCAAACGTGACCACAGGCATTATGGGGGCTGCCTGGGTGTGATGGTCTTAGACACATCTAATGCTCAAGAAATAACAAGAAGACATTATGTCAAGCACATCAAGTTAAAAGCTGCATGTTCTCACTCACATGGAAACTAAAAAAGCCGATCTTATAGAAGTATTAATAAAAAGTAGAACAGAGGATACTAGAGGCTAGGAAGGGGAAAGGAAAGGAAGGGGTAAGTAGAGATTTGTTAAAGAATACAAAATTACATCTAGATGGGAAAAATAAGTTCTAGTGTTCACTACAGGATGACAACAGTTAACAACAATGTATTGTATAGTTTCAAATGACCACAAGATACCAAATGTTCCAACATGATGTTTGAGATGTTGGATATGCTAACTACCCAGGTCGGATCATTTTATTTAGACACACACACACACACACACACACACACACACACACACACACTACTGAGTACCCCATGTCTACAATTATTGTCCATTAAAAAAAGTAAAAAAGGCTGGTCACAGTGGCTCACATCTCTAATCCCAGCACTTTCGGAGACCAAGGCGGGTGGATCACCTGAGGCCAGGAGTTTGGAAATCAGCCTTGTTAACATGGCAAAACCCCATCTCTAGTAAAAATTTAAAAATCAGCTGGGTGTGATCATGTGAACCTGTAATCCCAGCTACTCGGGAGGCTGAGGCAGGAGAATGGTTTGAACACAAGAGGTGGAGGTTGCAGTGAGCTGAGATCATGCCATTGCACTCTAGTCTGGGCAATAACAGCAAAACTTTGTTTCCAAAAAAAAAAAAAAAAAAGTAAAAATCCTAATAAACTTAAAATTAACAACCACCCTGCCGCCGAAAAAGTAACTGGGGAAAACACCCACCAAAGGGACTAAAGTCTAGAAAAAGAAAGGCGATTCTCCCAGGTTATCGAAGCTCTGAGTCAGAAATGGTACAGAAACTGTGGTCTTCTGTACCATTCACTGGATGGCACTTCTTTAACAGAATGTTTCCCTTCTTTCAACCATTAACACATGCAAAACACCACCCTATCATCTCAACAAACACAATGCAACACTCCTTGTAATTCTGTGGTTTAGAGAAAGAAAGACATATTTTAGTTTTCATCCCTGATTCCTGGCACAGAGCTCCTAAAACCCATGTAAATTCCTGAGCAATCTGGGGTCCTAGGAGAATCTTTTAATATTTGGTTTTTGATCCTGGTTCCTGACATGGAGCTCCTAACCCCTTAGAATTTCCTGGATGATAGGAGCACGAGGCAACTCTTGGTGGCTCCTGGATGGGGGCTAGGCACCAGAGAGACTAGGCCATGATTAAAAGCTTGGAACTTTTAGCTCTACCCACCCCACTCCAGGAAGGAGAGAGGAGGTGAAGACTGAGTTAATAACTGATTATGCCTACATAATTAAGCCTCCAAGAATCCATGAACTACTGGATTCAGAGAGCTTCTGGACTGCTGAGCACATGAGGGTACCTCAGGGGTGGTGCCCCAGGAGAGGGCATGCCCCTTCCCACATATCTGGCCCTATGTGTCTCTTTCATCTGGCTGTTCATCTGTATTCTTTATAATGTGTAAACACAAGTGAAGTGTTTCCCTGAGTTCCGTGAGCCATGTTAAACATTAATCAAACCCAAGGAAGGGGTCTTGGGAACCCCAGTTTATAGCTGATCATTCAGAAACACAGGTCATATCACAGGGCTCGAGACTGGCATCTGAAGTGGGGAGTGGTCTAGTGGGACTGAGCCCTTAAACCTGTATGGGCTGTACTAACTCTGCCTAGTGTCGGAACTGAACTAAACTGCAGGACACCCAGTTGATGTCCAATGGAGAACTGCCTGTGTGATTCTATCAAAGTAAAAAGACAATTCAGAGAATAGAAGAAAATATTTGCAAACCAGATATCCAGAATTACAAATAATCCCTTTTTTGTTTTTTGTGTCTCACTCTGTTGCTTAGGCTGGAGTTCAGTGGTATGATCTCGGCTCACCACAACCTCGGCCTCCTGGGTTCAAGCGATTCTCCTGCCTCAGACTCTCGAGTAGCTGGGACTACAGGAGTGCACCATCATGCCCAGCTAATTTTTTTTATTTTTAGTAGAAACGGGGTTTCACTATATTGGCCAGGCTAGTCTCGAACTCCTGACCTCATGATCTGCCCACCTCAGCCATCCAAAGTGCTGGAATTACAGGTGTGAGCCACCAGGCCCAGCCTACAAATAATTCTTAAAACTTGACAATAAAAAGATTAAATAACCCAATTTAACAATGGGCAAAGGATGTGAATATCTATTTCTCCAAAGAAGATGTACAAATGGCCAATAAGCACATTAAAAAATGCTCAACATTATTAGCCATCAGGGAAATACAAATAAAAATCACAATGAACTACCATTTCTTACCCACTGGGTTGGCTACATTTAAAAAAACACCAAAAAAAAAAAAAAAAAAAAAACCATGAGAGCAAGCATCAGGGAGGATCTGGGGAAAGGAGAACCCTCATGCACTTGCGGTGGGAATGTAAAACAGGGCAGCCACTTTGGAAAACAGTCTGGTAGTTCCTTAAAAGGTTACACAGAGTTACCGTATGATCCAGCAATTCTACTCCCAGGTATACATCCAAGAGAAAAGAAAACATGTTCATACAAATGCTTGTATGTGAATGCTCTATAGCAGCATTATTCGTAACAGTCAAAAAGTAGAAATAACCCAAATGTACAGCACAGGGAAGTCCACAGAGATAGAAAGGACTGAGTCCAACAGAGCTTCAAGAAAAAAAAAAAAGTAAAAATTTATAAAAGAAAACAGAGTAGTGGTTGCCAGGGAATGGAGGAAGGGGAAGGGGGTAGGAATTTTTTTATGAACTGACAAAAGAAAAATGGAGAGAATCAAACTGAATGTCCTAACTCTCTGGATGCTCTGGACAGGGGTCTGTGGTCTCCTCTTACCTGCATCAATGGCACACGGGTAATGGTATCGGAAGGAGCAGCCTTTGTTGTAGCAGCCCAAGGTGGCACCTGCCTCCTGGCAGTGGGAACATTTCTGAAAAGAAGGGAAAAGTCAGGCATGTCAGTATCCCAGATTCAGCCCTCTCCTCTGGCCCTTCCCTGGTTCCCATCTGTTAGACCTCAGCACGTGTCTCTGTGGTTAGAGGAGTCTGTGGTGGCAGGATGGGCTGGTCAATTTCTAAACACTACTCACTGACCACATCATGGGAAGGGATCCAGCAATAATGTTTCAGGCCAAGCCTCACAAATGTTCTCAAATCAACAACACAACAGGGTGCAATAAGCAATCCATGTCATAAAGGACATGCCAGAGTGGGGTCCCCAGCCTTGCCTCTGGTGCTCCCCCATCCACCCACCCACATACTCTGCTAGGCATTTCCTTGCTGCTATCGTAAGTGGCCTGCAGATCTTCCCTGTTTACTTCTGCTGTGAAAATCTGGGGAAGGAAAGGGTAAGATAGTAGAGTTATATATAAACCTTTTAGAATTAAAAGTGGAATCTGGTTTCTAGTTCTTGTAAGAAGATTTTATTTTTATTTTTGATCTACTTACCCCAAATGCCCAATACAAGTATAATTCCCTTTTCAGAAAATATGGGCTCCTGTGTGCAAATGGTATTTTTATATATGCATCTTATTTTAAATGCACCAGAAAACCTGCCATGAATTTCTGGCTAAGTGAGACATTATTTTGTTAATTGAGACACTCCTCCTTATATGGTCAGGTTTTCTTAAAGTGGGTCACATCTCTGTCAGCCCTGTGATGTGGCTGTTGTAAGTGCTCATCCTGTCAGGGTAAGAAATATGTCCTATCAGCAATAAACATATTCATAAAACTCAACCACATGTGACCCTACTAAAGATGCAGGCTGTTCAGGTAGCAGAGGCACACAACCAGTAAGGCTAGTTGGAAGAAACAGAAACTTGTTCCTGCTTCTATGAAAAATAAGAGTGTTCCCTAAGCAATTACACTGAGCTGGCTCAGGCCCCCGACACAACACTGATGGGAAACTATGCTAATGCCAGCAACAGCAAAGCCCAATCACTCCCCATGCTCAGACTGAATGATCTCATCTAGCTCTCTGCACTATTCCACCTGGCAAGCGCTCCTAACACTTCACACCAAACTCTTGAGACACCAGAGGGAAAATAACTTGCTTCAGGGTCAGAGCTGAGATTCTGGATGACCATCCCTGGCATCCTCCAGAGACAAAACAGGTAAGGACAAGGACTGGAAGAGATTAGTCTTTTAAAAGCTTTGCCGGTATTTCTTGGTGCCGATAATCAGCACGTTTATTTACCATGTGGCCTAAAGTAAACCAAGGACAAATTCACAGCATTTCTGGTAGTCCTAGACTGTCTATTTTTGTCAGTGCCACAGAGCATCTCAGACTCCAAAAGAACTCATTATCAACTTGAGGAAGCGTGAGTAGTCCGTCGGTGGCCACGCTGCAGCCATGTGGACTCCCAATTTCTTTTTTTTTTCCGAGACAGAATCTCGCTCTGTCCCCCTGGCTGGAGTGCAATGGCACGATGTTGGCTCACTGCAACCTCTGCCTCCTGGGTTCAAGTTATTCTCCTGCCTCAGCCTCCTGAGTAGCTGGGATTACAGGTGTGCATCACCACACCCGGCTAATTTTTGTATTTTTAGTAGAGAGAGGGTTTTGCCACGTTGGCCAGGCTGGTCTCAAACTCCTGACCTCATGATCTGCTCACCTCGGCCTCCCAAAGTGCTGGAATTACAGGCATGAACCACCGTGCGCAGACTCTTGCTGTCACTTTCTTAATCAAGGAGCCCAAAAGATATGTCCCTCCCCACCTTGGGGGATGAATCACAGTGAGTGGTGGCCATTTAGAAATGGGTATGTCAAGCATTTCTGGTAGGAAAGCCTGCAAGAAAAAAGCCTTTTGCAAACATTTTGCACCACTCTCATTTTTCTCTTTTTTTAATTTTAAGAAAATGTCTTGCTCTGTCACCCAGGCTGTAGTGCAGTGGCATAATCATGGCTCACTGCAGCCTCTACCTCTCAGGCTCAGGTGATTCTCCCACCCGAGCCTCTTGAGTAGCTGAGACTACAGGTGTGTGCTACCACATTCAGCTAATTTTTTAAAAAAGTTTTTGTAGAGATGGGGTCTCACTATGTTGTCTGGACTGTTCTTCAACTCCTTGGCTCAAGCAATTCTCCCATCTCAGCCTCCAAAAGTGCTAGGATTACAAGTATAAAAGTTTCACCCTTTCAAAGAGAGAGAAGAGGGAGGAACAGGTAATTTTTTTTGCCTGGCCTCTGTGAGGTCTAGACAGTGGGATCTGTAGCAGCCACTGTATCGCCACGAGGGGACAGCCCTAAAGACAAAGCCAGCCTGCTGAGGACAGAACAGTGGCAAGACGGAGAGACCTGGACCTATCATGACACTGTCAAGCACTAAATCACCAAACCCCAGGACCAGGCCACCTCTAGCCTTGTTACAAGTACTTGGGCGCTGCTATAGAAGGGTTAAGTATGCATGCTCTGGAACCTAAGTAACTGCTTGGTAAGTGGCTCCACTTTCTAGCTATGCCTTCGTGGCCAAATTCCTAACCTTTATTCCTCAACCTGCAGGTGTGGGGTTAATAACAGCACTCACCTCACAGAAATGTCATTAGGGTTAAATGCATTAATTCAGGCTTAAAACAGTGGCCAGGTCAAAAGTATAATACTTTTTTTTATTCATTCAACAAATTTTTATTGCATGGCTGTCTGCAGAGGCTGAAATGGGGAGCCAAAGTTCACCTAGTGTCTACCCTCCAGGAGCTCACAGAATGATCTAGGGGTAAAGCAAAATTTAAACAGTGATGTAAATACTACTTCAGGGCATACAGGAAATGTCGTCAACCTAGTTAAGGAGGTCAGAAAAGCATTCTTGAGGGCGTGTAGCTTGACCCGAGTCATAAAGAATGAGTAAGAGCTACCTTGGGGAAGGGGAACAAAGTGTTGTGTGGAGGGACAAGCAGGCAGGGTGTAGGGAACTGATACAGTGGAGCCAAAATCTGAGGGGGTAGGAGGCTAATGTGCAGGAAACTAGGGCCAACAATGGCTGTTGCTGGGTTAGGGATGACATGGAAGTGTTTGGGTACTGGTGGTGGAAATGCATGTAAGAGGCTGCATTTAGACAATTTGGGGGTAAAACCGACAGGACTTGATGCTGACATATGGGCAGGGGGTCGGTGAGATGTGCTGCAGTGATCTCGCCTGTGAGGCACCGTAGGTCAGCACAGTGGATAGGGAACCCTCTGGATGCCAGCACAGCAGGATTCTGATGAGGTGAGCACACACGTGGTACTAGCTCTAAATTCCACTTTCTCTTAGAAAGATTCCATTTACAGAAGAGAATGTTTGGACTAAAAGTAAAATCTCAACTAGTTAGTAACGGGTTTAATTCCAAATGACATTTTCTGGGTAAACTACTAGAAATCTTTTTACAGAACACAGGCTATCTTCTGGCTTTAATAAACAGCTCAGGATTTTGAGTAAAACTGTTTTCCATTGCCTTAGAGTTATGATTCTGTATTAAGAATATTCTTGTAAGACACGAGGAAGTGACAAGACTCTTTCAAAGTGACTCTGAGACATAGCCTAAAACTTGCTTTTCAATATAAACCCCTGCTAGCAAGCTTTTTTTCTGTATCATTTTACTTTTCAAGTAGAGGACAACAACAAATCCAAAGAACCTGTTCCAATTAGTTTAACTGACAATTTCTCTATGTGCCTTCCTTATATTCAGATCTATTCAGATATGCCTTAACAGAAATCTTTCTTGGTTTTTTACCTCAAATTTAGGCAGTCTAAAAACAAAGGCATGAAATTAAAAAAAGAAAGCTTGAGTGGAGAGGTAGTTGTCAGAGTTTTTCATTGGAGTGGAGCTGTGTTGATCTGAGCAGGAGGGCTAAAAGAAACTAATACTTGATCCTGTCTCTCACTGGTACAGGAGCTTGGGCAAGTTAATTTCTTTTAAGTTTCGATTTTCTCAACAGTACATTGGAGATAACAGTTGGGGAAAATGGGCAGAGTGGGGGTATCTTCTGTTATTTAAGGACATTGATCAGTACAAAAGAACCTGAATAGGGCCAGGTGAGGTGGCCCAAGCCTGTTATGCCAGCACTTCGGAAGGCTGAGGTAGGAGGATGGTCTGAGGCCAGGAGCTCAAGACTAGCCTGGGCAACAAAGGGAGGCCCTGTCTCTACAAAAAGTAAAATTAAATTTGCTGGGTGTCTTGATGCTTGCCTCCAGTCCCAGCTATTTAGGAGGCTGAGGTAGGAGGATTGTTCAAGCCCATGAGGTCAAGGCTGCAGCCAACTATGTTCACACCACTGTATTCCAGCCCGGATGACAGGGCACGACCTTGACTGACACACACATACACACAACCCCCTGCACATACTTCCCAAGTGCGCGCAGAGACGCGCGCGCGCACACACACACACCCTGCACGTACTTCCCAAGAATTCCAGTCTGGATGACAGGACAAGACTTTGACTGACACACACACCACCCCCTGCACATACTTCCCAGGAAGTGCCAGTAGCAATTCCTAGTCATTTTCTGTTACTCTCTACTCCCACTTGGAATGGAAAGTCCCTTGAAACTACAAAGGCCCTCTGGGCTTGCTGCATGGCTCTGGACAGCAGCACAGATATCCAGGAGGAGCTAATGCTAACAATCTACTACTGCTGCTTAAACCAAACCCAGCTATGCCGCCACACATAGGTGCTCCTTTTGTCTATTTAGAGCATATTTTTAATCACTTATTCCCCACTATCAGCTATGTACTTTTGTATGTACGTTTTATTGATGATGTTTAATTAACATGTGAAAATACAGCAGATGCAACTGATGAGTTCTACCAAGTTGCTCACAAAGAAGAAAGTTCGTAACAATCACACATGGTATGAACTTCAACTGCAGGTATGGCAGGCAGATATGAGCAACTCACTGTGGGTTTTTAATGCTCTTTAACTCTGTAACTCTAATTCTCCCGGGTTTACAGCCTTCAGTTTCTGTATTAATAAATTTACAAAGGCAAAATAAAGGAGGAACAAAGAACAATTTCCCAAATAAAATATATCCATTGGCCTCAATTTAAGTTAAATCCAGTCTGCCTTCTGGAAAATTAAAGCATTATTCAACAAGGCTTGGTTTAGTAATTTTTCTTTTGGACAAAACGTATACATCATTTGTTATAATATTAATACAATGTCTTATCACTCAGAAAGCCAACACAGGTGTCACTAATGATGTTTCTTTGTGCTAACCAAACTTGCCTTTCTTCTGAAACAGTTTGCATTATTGTTATTATTACTTTTTGAGATGGAGTCTTACTCTCTCACCAGGCTGGAGTGCAATGGCACGATCTCGGCTCACTGCAACCTCCACCTCTCAGGTTCAAGCTATTCTCCTACCTCAGCCTCCCAAGTAGCTGGGATTACAGGCACCCACCATCATGCCTGGCTAATTTTTGTATTTTTTAGTAGAGATGGGGTTTAAACATGTTGGCCAGGATGGTCTCGATCTCTGCATGCCTTGGCTTCCCAAAGTGCTGGGATTACAGGCGTGAGCCACCGCACCTGATGCATTTTATTATTATTTTTGAGATGGAGTCTCACGCTGTGGCTCAGGTTGGAGTGTAGTGGCAAGATCTTGGCTCACCGAAACCTCTGCCTCCTGGGTTCAAGTGATTCTCCTGCCTTAGCCTCCTGAGTAGCTGGATTACACAGGAGCATGCCACCATGCCCAGCTAATTTTTGTATTTTCAGTAGAGACAGGGTTTTGCATATTTGCCAGGCTGGTCTTGAACTCCTGACCTCCAGGAGTTTGAGTGATCCACTCTCCTTGACCTCCCAAAGTGCTGAGATTATAGGCATGAGCCACTGTGCCCGGCCTGCATTTTATCTTATCTGCAGCTATACATACTCCATTAAAATAATCCTAATCAAAGGGTTTCTTTTATAGCCCCAGAAGAAATTCCAACTGTGCTGAAAACCATATATATTTTGTCTAAGGCAGTTTTTCCATATTAAAAGGGGCTTGTGCCCTTTAAGAAGTTAGAAAGAAAGGGCACAGAATGCTAGGGTCCAGGACTAGGTATAAGCCATTAATTAGCACTTTTCCTCTGAATAAAAGCAGAGAACTTGAGAAAAGGCTGAACCCAGCAGGAGTAGGAGCTCTGTGGTAGCTGTGTGACAAAGAAAGAGAAGAGCTTTTTCTCTAGGTACAGGGAAAGAAATGCTTATAGACATAGTTTAAAACACTGAAATTTAAGTTGCACAAGATCTTGTACTAGCTTATTTTTATTTTACCCTTTGCTCAAACAGATTCGCTTATAAAGAGAAATGATTACATTCTGTGCTTTCTGCATCTGAGAAGGCATCTTTTTAAAGAAATTACACTCCAGGGAAGTGACTCTTGGTATAAGCCACTTCTCGCCATGGCTCATCCTACCCAGGAGTTGGGTCTGTGCTTCTAGAAAGCCAATTACTGGAAGCTGCTTATTCACAAGGCACCCATACTGAAATGTTTACAGTTTCAGCAGCAGAAACGACAACCTACTGCCACAATAGGACTCCCTTAACAAGATTTCAAATCTGTGAAGATCATACTGAAGCAGAAATCTCCAAAGCTGTTCCAAACACTTGGCTCTGGAGGTCTTTTTCATTTTTACTCCTCTCTTCCTACTTGTATTCATATTACTTTCCTCTTTCCTGCCCAGATCCACTGCCCTCTCACCAATGCTCTCATCTGTCCACATTCTCAAACAGGTATTGTCAGGCAAAGCCACTCTATTTCTGGAAGTGCCAAGTTTTTCAAAGCCAGGGGCAGCCTGACAAGAGAGACACTGGAGGCACTTGATCCCAACTACTCAGGAGATAGCAGAGTCCCAGCAGAAAGGAACTTTCAAAATCAAGGATATCACAGCGTACTGAAGCTACTGCTAATGAAACTACCACAGGATCACCGTCCTGAAATCCTAAGTCAGCTGGCCCCACCTCTCAGCCAAGCTTCAGTGGGCTCATTTAATACGGCAATAACATGAGACATACCCTCAAATCTCTTTTCAGGTCACTCCTACAGGTCATGCTCAACCCAGGGCCTTTTCTTCCTGGAAACCTACTGGAAGGAAAAAGTATATGCGCACCTAGAATGTAAACTTTGACACCCAGATGTGTAACTAGCTTATGAACCTTGAGTTTTCAGAATTGACTTTTGCATTTCTCAGAGTGTAACTCTGCCACCTGCACCAGCATGGTCCCAAGCTTGAATTAAAATATGCAGCCTGAGGAAATTATCCCAGAAGAGACTGAATGGGAAGCTTCCTGGGTATTTTTTATCCTCAAGGAAGTTTAAGAACTATTGATTCAATTCATCTTCATGGATGTAGAAATTTTCTTCTACATGTCTGTTTCAGAAGATTCCTAACTTCCTGCTCTTGCTGAGCAGGAAGATACTCTTGAGCAAGAGTCCAATCCTTACTTCAACAGAAAAGGAAAAAAGAAAAGGGTGGGTGGCGGGTGCAGGGAGAAGGAAACTCCAAGAGTATCCATGAAGAAAACAGAGATCTGGAAGTAATAAAACTAAGTTTAGAAATCCTGAATAATTCCCCTCAATACATCTCCACCTTCACTTTTTTTTTTTTTTTAAGACAGGTTCTCACTCTGTCGCTCATTCATCCAGCCAAAGAGTTTGAGGTTGCAGTGAGCTTTAATTATACCGCTATACTCACAGTGGAGCAATCAGAACTCACTGCAACCTCTAATTCCTGGGCTAGTGGAATCCTCTTGCCTCTACTTCCTTAGTAGCTGGGACCACAGGTGCATGCCACTGCACCTGGCTAATTTATTTTTTGTAGGGACAGTGTCTCACTTTGTTGCCCAAGCTGGTCTTCAACTCCTGGGCTTAGACAGTCCTCCCACCTCAGCCTCCTAAAGTGATGGAATTATAGGTGTGAGCCACCATGCCCAGCCCCAAGACTTAAGTGTCTATTGTTTGTTAGGACAGATTTCATTTATCTAACAACTGGACAAGGCAGTTCAGTTATTAATCCCATTTTACAGGGTAAGAAATTGGGCTGAGGGGCGAACTTGACATTATAGTTTCCCAAGAAGCTAACTCTGACAGACATTTGGATGAAGGATAAAATATGACCTGTAAGATTCTGTAATTATGATTCTTTGCCAACAAGGACCATTCGTTTGGTAAATTCAAGAGCTTGGTGCTCTCCTTTGGGCCCTTGTCCCTGGGCAGCATGGTGGTCATTTAATAAAAGGTGGTTCTGTCCCATGACTTTTCTTTCACGAGTGAGATTAGAAAGAAGCAACATGTAGAGGATGGGACTGGCCAGATATTTGAAATTGTCTGAAAATATACCAATGACTAAGGGATTTCAGAATTCCCAAGTTAAATTAAGGAAGTAAAGGCAACAACTAATGTTTGCTGGTGGTCTCAGAGCTCCTTGGGGGTCCACGGGAAAGGTTAGACTTTATGTGGCTGGATCATTTCCTGGGGTTCTCTAGAGCTAATCTGGAAGATCTTAAACACAGCGTTTTAGAGTTGAGCAACAAGATTTTGTTGGCATATTCACCTTAAACAGAACTCTTCCCCGCCCCCCCACCCCCCTCCCCAAGGAGGGATGAGATGAGGTAGGTCTGAGAGAATAGAATCCTGGGTCAGCAAATCAGTGAGATTCCCCTGCTGGGAGATGGTGTGCTTTAATGAGGTAGGGTTTCTACAGCACTGCTGAAAGCCTTGCCCTGCCAGGAAGCGAAGCTAAAATATCAGTAATTGATTCAGACAGCTATCAGCAACCATGGCTGCCTTGCATGAAGTTCCTCAGTCTCTACCAGGGAGGCTTAACACTTATCCCTGTCCTGATGCACCCGAGTGAAGGAAAAAGTTGTCACTTGGCCCACAGTGAGAGAGCTAAATACTCATGACTCTGCTTCTGCCTGGGAGAGTGTGGGGTTGGGGTTGGCGGTGGGGTAGGTGGTGTTATTGAGGAAGCCAGACAAAGTGACTGTTCAAAGAGCAGAGAACTGAAGAGTGCTCTTGGTAGACTGTAAGGTTCATAGGGCATGGTGGAGCAGACTGGCAAAGCAGCAGGGTGTGGTTCTTGATATGTGCCTATCCATTTCTCCTGCCACTCATGCTTCAAACCCCCCAAGTCACTCCCAACAGTGGCAACCCCGAGTGCCACATGAACAAAGCAGGCCTCTGAGGCCTTACTGACTCAGCCTTCCCTTTGGCTTAGTTAGGGGCAGCTTCTCCAAGCTTACAGTCCTCATGGTATCCAGACACCATGCCTCTCAGCATTTATGCAAGTGCTCAGTTAACCTAAGCTGGGGCTGCTTTTATCTGCAAAAAAAAAACTATCCATAGGAAATTCCTTCATTCTGAAATGGTCAGACTGCACTTGAATGTCTAGGAGGAATCTCAGACTTAACATTAACAAAATACAACTCCTGAATCCCCATCAAACCTGTTCTCTTGGGAGATCCTGGAGGGAGAACAGGTTTGGTGGGGATTTAGGAGTTGCTTTCTTCAACATTCAGGTTGCATTACATTCACCCAGTGGCAACTCGTATTTTTGTCTCAAGAGCCATATACTAAAACTCATGAACAACAAAACCTCAAACAGATGCCCTCTATAATCAAGGCAGAACCTGTTCCTGGCATACTATGCCTTACAAAGAACCACAAGAACAAGAAATTAAGAATACTGCTGGTCATCCATCTCTCATCCATTCATTTTTTTCCCCAAAATACTATAAAGTAGCATAGAGAAATAAAAGTCAATCTCACTACCAAAGCACGCTTTAATATCTCAATTTTTTATACGTACATTAAAATCCTGACCAGCATTTTCACAAATTATATCCAATATTACATATTTTTTTTTTTTTTTTTTTTTTTTTGAGATGGAGTTTTGCTCTTGTTGCCCAGGCTGGAGTGCAATGGCGCGATCTCGGCTCACCGCAACCTCCGCCTCCTGGGTTCAGGCAATTCTCCTGCCTCAGCCTCCTGAGTAGCTGGGATTACAGGCATGCGCCACCATGCCCAGCTAATTTTTTGTATTTTTAGTAGAGACGGGGTTTCACCATGTTGACCAGGATGGTCTCGATCTCTTGACCTCGTGATCCACCCGCCTCGGCCTCCCAAAGTGCTGGGATTACAGGCTTGAGCCACCGCGTCCGGCCCCCCAATATTACATATTTTTATTTTGAGGCAGAATTTCGCTCTTGTCACTGGGCTGGAGTGCAATAACATGATCTCAGCTGACTGCAACCTTTGCCTCCTTGTTCAAGCGATTCTCCTGCCTCAGCCTCCCGAGTAGCTGGGATTACAGGTGCCCTGCACCTCGCCCAGCTAATTTTTGTATTTTTAGTAGAGACGAGGTTTCCCCATGTTGACCAGGCTGGTCTCTAACTCCTGACCTCAGGTGGTCCACATGCCTCAGCCTCCCAAAGTGCTGGGATTGCACGTGTGAGCCACCACACCCGGCCCAGTATTACATACTTTTAAACATACATACTTTAAATGGCATCCAAAGGCTCACTTCCTTCCACTAAACATTACATTGCTCCTATTGTGTCTCTTTAAGAAAGAAACTGTTCACAGTCACAAATTTATGCTGTACTGATCATCCCCATGCCAGGCACTAGGGTGAGCTCTGGGGCCAACTCAGCCCTTGGGGAGCCTATCCAGTGAGGAAGACAATCAGGTAAGCTGGTAGTCACACCAAGAACAGCTCCATCTTAGCTGAGCACTTGCATAGTCTCTGGATACTGTTGGGTCTGTGTAACAGCAAAGGGAAGGTTGAGTCAGTAAGATCTCAGAGCCCTGCCCTGCCCTTGAGGAGGCACTTGGACCTGCCATTACTGGAATGACTTGGAGGATCTGACCCATGAGTGCTAAGTAGCTTAACAGGAAAAATCGGAATGCCTCTGGGCAGCACTTGCTTCCTGGGGAATGAGGTAACAGGTGAGCTGGTTTTAAATCAATGAGCTTTTCACAAACAGCAGTGGATTAAAATGCCCAGGCCTGTTCTCTGAAGAGAAGGGAGACACAGTCTTGTGCCAGCAAACAAATAACGTTTTTGAGGGGTTGCCCTTTCAAAGCATTAGTATATTTTTGTTACTTTAATAAGGAATCTTACCTAGAAACAAGCAAACAGAATATTTTGGTGACTGTCTTAACACTTATCCTAACAAATTACACTATTTTGCTAGCAAACCAGTTTTGTATGAAAAAACAAAAATAAATTTCAAGCAAACCAGAGGCCTTCCACCTGACATCTGTCTGAACTAAGCTTTGAGGTTCATAATCACAGCTTTCAAAGTCTGGAACCACATGGGAGCCAGCCACAATGAACAAGCCTGAGACTCGTTTGATGAATATAAATTTGACTAGAAACTTGCACTAGTTGCTCAGTGAAACATGTAAGAGAGATGAGATGCCTCCGAAGTTGAACAATGTCAGGGTAGCCAGATCCCACCGGTGGTGCTAGTCCATCAGAAGGGACAAGCACCACTTCAGATTTTAGTTCCATTGGAAATTTGTTATTCTGTTGACCTTGGTATTGTCTATCTGCCTATGCAGCAGTTCTTCAGTTCTATTTTCATAAGGCATGTTAACTGACAGCAGTATGCTGCCAACACTTTCAAGTTAAGGGTCAGCTCTTAAGTGCATACAACCAAAATCACTCCACTATTACCAGGTTTACCTGGGCAGTATCAGATATGGCTGATTTTCTCTTCGGTTTAATTTCCACCAATAAGTTTATGGACAGGAGCGTATGTTTACTAAACCAACACATGACACAATTTTCTAAGGCTGATGCTGGCCCGTATTTGCTTTCTTTAAAATCACATTGGCTGGGCACAATGGCTCATGCCTGTGATCTCAGCACTCTGGGAGGCCGAGGCAGGTGTATCAGGAGGTAAGCAGTTCAAGACCAGCCTGGCCAATACGGTGAAACCCCACTCTACTGAAAACACAAAAATCAGCCCAGTGTGGTGGCATGCACCTGTAATCCCAGCTACTTGGGAGGCTGACGCAGGAGAATTGCTTCAACCTGGGAGGCAGAGGTTGCAGTGAGCCGAGATCATGCCACTGTACTCTAGCCTGGATGAGAGCAAGACTGAGTCTTGAGGGGGAAGGGGACACAAAACAAACCCACATTAACTCAAAAGCTTCCAGAGCCGGGCGCGGTGGCTCAAGCCTGTAATCCCAGCACTTTGGGAGGCCGAGGCAGGTGGATCACAAGGTCAAGACATCGAGACCATCTTGGTCAACATGGTGAAACCCCGTCTCTACTAAAAATACAAAAAAAAAAATAGCTGGGCATGGTGGTGCGTGCCTGTAATCCCAGCTACTCAGGAGGCTGAGGCAGGAGAATTGCCTGAACCCAGGAGGCGGAGGTTGCGGTGAGCCGAGATCGCGCCATTGCACTCCAGACTGGGTAACAAGAGCGAAACTCCGTCTCAAAAAAAAAAAAAAAAAAAAAAAAAGCTCCCAGGAATAGTGTCCACCAAGGAGGCTACCTGATTTCCAGCAAAGTTAGTTTTATCCTTCAGAGTCCTCTATCATCATCTAATTTCTGGATAAGAAAAGTTTTTAAGAGCTCTACTAATGCCTAATTTAGGGGCACCCCTAAAGAACGGAGTTCCATACATCTGAATTTTCCAGAGAAGTGATTCTGGCTAGGAAAAATACGTACAGAAAAACAAATTGAGAATAAGATGCCAAAATAACAACTAATGGACATTAAACACAAAATTAACAGGAAACAACATTAATATTGCTAATAAAATGAACTAAAAGTTTAAAAAGAAGGTCCACCGCCATTGAGGTGGTAGTAAATGTGGGCTCACCTGTCCTCATGGATGCTCATGCCTTGGTACGGCCCTTTGCCAGTTAAACCACAAGACAATGCCTATCAAAAACTCTAACAATGTTGGCCCTTTCTGACCTAGCAGTTCAATAGCTATACGTTTTTCTTTAAATAGAAAAATAATAAAGATGTTTATTGTCCATAGAAAGCAATAAATTAGAGCTGGGCACGGTGGCTCACGCCTGTAATCCCAGCACTTTGGGAGGCTGAGGTGGGTGGATCACCTGAAGTTGGGAGTTGGAGACCAGCCTGACCAACATGGAGAAACCCCGTCTCAACTAAAAATATAAAAAATTAGCCAGGTGTGGCGGTGCATGCCTGTAATGCCAGCTACTTGGGAGGCTGAGGCAGGAGAATTGCTTGAACCTGGGAGGTGGAGGTTGTGGTGAGCTGAGATCACACTGTTGCACTCCAGCCTGGTCAACAAGACCAAAACTCCATCTCAAAAAAAAAAAAAAAAAAAAAAAAGTAAATTCACTGGAAACCATCTTGATAAAAGTGCAATACATGGATAAATTAAATTATATTGACACTAAGACAAAAAAAATCAGATTGGTATGAAAATTACAACCACAAAATTAAGTGAAAAAAGCAACACAGCCTTCTATCTACAGTACGATGGAGACTCACGAGGTCTGAATCCTGGGCAGGTTCCTCGCTGGACCTCAAATATTCTCACCTGAGTGTGATGAGACCCACCAAAAAGGGTTGTTTTGAGGTTTAAATGTGATAATTCATGTATAGTGCCTAGAAAGCATTCAGTACACGTTAGCAGTCATTACAGTCGTTCCTGATATCCACGGAGGACTGATTCCAGGACCTCTGCCAATACCAAACTCCATGATGCCTAAGTCTCTTATATAAAATAGCACAGTATTTGTATGTAGGCTAAGCACATCCTGCTGTATACTTTAAGCCATCGAGATTACTTATGATGTCTAATATGATGTAAATACTGTTATGCAAAGTTGTTAGGCTGTATCATTTAGAGAATAAGAAAAAAGTCTATATATTCAGAACAGATGAAATTTTTCCCTCCAAATATTTTTAATCTGCTGTTGATTGAATCCAAGAATGTAGAACCCATGAATATGGGAGCTGACTGTATTACACTATTGTATCTAGTTAAATCATCAGCACATGGACAAAATCTAGTGGCTCACTAGAGGCAGATATGCTGGGTATCAGGATTGTGGCTGACTTTCTTTTACTAACAGTTCCATTTGTTTTACAATATGAATAATACTGTTACCTTTATGAAAATACGTAAATCTTTTTCATGACTCGGAGTACAACTGGGAATCTCAACCAGCACAGATGGTACCAGTTCCTCATGTAAACACTATGGCCACTTTATCTTTTCTTCTGCCTCTTCCCATGTTTCTTGCCACTTCCAATGGGCAGAGGGACAATTCCTACTTCAGAACCCATTTCACTAGAGAGTAAAGAAGTGCAAGCCCTCTGCTTAGCCTCAATTCAGTGTATAATGGCACTCAAGCTGCATTCTGAAACTGAGGAAATAGGGTGCAACTGTGCAAAACAGAGAGGTTTTCTTCAGACCAATCAAAATGTTTGATACGTGCTCTTTCTCAGTATAATTAAGTACAATCTCGGCTTTCCACTACATTGTCAATATCTTGGGAAAATTATTTTAAAAGCCTAAAAAGGCCAGACGTGGTGGCTCACATCTGTAATCTCAGCACTCTGGGAGGCCGAGGTGGGTGGATTATGAGGTAAGGACTTCGAGACCAGCATGGTCAACATGGTGAAATCCCATCTCTACTAAAAATACAAAAATTAGCCAGGCGTGGTGGGCACACCTGTAGTCCTAGCTACTCGGGAGGCTGAGGCAAGAGAGTTGCTTGAACTCGGGAGGTGGAGGTTGCAGTGAGCCGAGATTGTGCAACTGCACTCCAGTCTGGGTGACAGAGTGATACTCTCAAAAAAAAAAAAAAGACACAGACCTCATGGTTTCCTATTTTTCTCTCCACTTCCTTTCAACGTGGATTTAAAATTTTACCAGTTTATATCTATTTGAAAGGCTAAAAGCAAGCAACCAGTTTTTACTTAAAATGCTATACTAGAATCTAGTGTTGACTGATCTCAACATGTATATTGGGCTGAACTGTCTTCGTATCTAGTATTTCCTTGTCTAGTACACATTAAATGAAAATCTAAATTTCCTTTCTTCAACCCTGCTTTCGGTCATTGGTATGTTGATGACCCTTACCACCACCCCACTGACTTGCTGAAGCTAGAAACCTCAACTTCATCCTTGACCTTTGCCTTCTCACTTACCCAAACCTGCCACATCTAGTCAATGTTTAAAATCTATCAACTTGGCCGGGCCAGGTGGGTCGATCACCTGAAGTCGGGAGTTTGAGACCAGCCTGACCAATATGGAGAAACCCCATCTCTACTAAAAATACAAAAATTAGCTGGGCGTGGTGATGCATGCTTGTAATCCCAGCTACTTGGGAGGCTGAGGTGGCAGGATGGCTTGAACCTGGGAGGTGGAGGTCACAGTGAGAGGAGATTGTGCCACTGCATTCCAGCCTGGGTGACAGAGCAAGACTTCATCTCAAAAAATCTATCAACTTTGAATCCCAAAACGTTTCTCAGATCCATCCAATCCTTCTGACTCCCATGTCTACCAGATATTCAGTCCTTATCACCTCTTACACAAATTAATCCCAGAGTGTCTCAACTGATCTGCCTGCTTCTGATCTCTATTTCCTGAGTTTCCTTTATAAAACACAAGCTTGTACATGCGATTTACACACTTAGAAATCACTAGTGGTTTTGCACTGCCTGTAAATTAAAGGCTAAATCCTTCAAAACAACAGAGCCCTGATACGGTTTGGATCTGTGTCCTCACCAAATCTCATGCTGAATTGTAGTACCCAATGCTGGAGGTAGGGCCTGGCAGGAGGTGGTTGGATCATGGGGGTGCTATTCTTGTGACAATTCTCACAAGATACGTTTTTTTTTAAAAGGGTGCGGCCCCTCCCCCCTCACTCTCTCTTGCTCCTGCCATGCAAGAAGCTTGCTCCCCCTTTGCCTCCCTCCATGATTGTAAGTTTCCTGAGGCCTCCCCAGAAGCTGAGCAGATGCCCGCACCATGCTTCCTGTACAGCTTCCAGAACTATGAGCCAATTAAACTTCTTTTCTTTATGAATTACCCAGTCTCAGGTATTTTATAGCAATGGAAGAACAGACTAACATAAGCCCTCTGGAGTTCACATATTCTTGATATATTCACTGTTTTAGGGGAGGAGGTGGAGTGCTACAGGGAAGTATTTGTCCTGAATCACTCTAAGGGTATACCACACAAACTCAGAATTCTTATTTTGGGCCTCATTTTGGTGCTGACATGTTAAAAAGTTACCTTAAAAAACAACTGTAGGCCAGGCACGGTGGCTCATGCCTGTAATCCTAGCGCTTTTGGAGGCTGAGGTGGGCAGATCACTTGGGGTCAGGAGTTTAAGATCGGCCTGGCCAACAGAGTGAAACCCTGTCTCTACTAAAAGTACAAAAATTAACCAGGCATGGTGGTAGGTGCCTGTAATCCCAGCTACTCAGGAGGCTGAGGCAGGTGAATTGCATGAACCCAGGAGGTGGAGGTTGCAGTGAGCCGAGATTGTGCCACTGTACTCCAGCCTGGGCAATTAGAACAAGACTCAGTCTCAAACAAACAAACAAAAAAACCCACCTTTATTTCCAGGTATACTCTTTTCTTTGGTTTTAATCACTATCAAAACTTTGTCATCTCACTAGACTATTAATGCTTTTACTTAACATGCAAGGTAGATTTTATTCCCTCCCTTTTGCCTCCTCTCCTTTGAGAGAGATAATTCCTTAGATATTGGCTGATGCTATTTCGTAAGACATAAATTAATAACACACCTGAAATACCTCACATCCTGCTACCCTTCCCCCTGCAGCAAACTTGAGTTTCCAACAAGAGTAAAAACAAGGAGAAAATGTTTATTTTCCATACAGGACAACTTTCAAAGAGAGTAATTTCTGAACACCCCTGGGAAGATCACTAGGATGAACTACAACAGGAACTCCAGAGTACTGAATAAGCTTGCTAATGAAAACACATTTTTTTTTTTTTTTTTTTTTTGAGACGGAGTTTCGCTCTTGTTACCCAGGCTGGAGTGCAATGGCACGATCCCGGTTCACTGCAACCTCCGCCTCCTGGGTTCAGGCAATTCTCCTGGCTCAGCCTCCTGAATAGCTGGGATTACAGGCATGCGCCACCATGCCCAGCTAATGTTTTATATTTTTAGTAGAGACGGGGTTTCACCATGTTGACCAGGATGGTCTTGATCTCTTTACCTTGTGATCCACCCGCCTCGGCCTCCCAAAGTGCTGGGATTACAGGCTTGAGCCACCGCACCCGGCCGAAAACACATCTTTACTAAAACAACGAGGGAGGACACCATCTGATGGTGGACACCAGTCTGCAGTTCGCATTTCCTCTGAAACCATCTCAACCTTTGAAATGTGCCAAATACTGCTCTAAGCACTTTCCAAAGAGTATTACATTTAATCCTCCTAACATCCCTCTTTACTGTAGGTGCTGTTGGTTTTCATACTTTGTATGATGAGGACAGTGAAGCACAGAGGTTAAGTGTCTTAAGCTAGTGACCTGGAAAATAAACATCAAGTCCTTGAATTCATATGAAGCAGTGTGACTCTAGGGCTCTCTCCCAGGCCTCCCTATTACACAACTGTTGAGCAAAATAGCAAAAGCCAGGACCTTCTGGCGCAAGTGTTTACCTGACTTGCTTTTCCCTTCTCATACGTTTTTCCAATAAATGGAATGAAACTGACCTGCAATTGCAGGCCCTGAGGGTCCCCCAAAACTGGCCTGGGGTTGGGGTGAGGAGGAACCTCCATTTTTCTGACAGTACTGGATGAAGGAAGCCCTATCTTTTGTAATAATCAAACTCCTAGTGCAGGACCTTGGTGCGGCAATGCGTTGCTTTTTGCAGAATCACAGAAACCTTCCTGCATGAAGTTCAGAAGGCTTGACATAGAGCTTCTCTAACTACACACCAGCTAAGGGGCCGAGGCTGAGGCTGAGTCACCCTCAAAGTTCCCTGACAGCAGTTTAACTTCACATTTCAACTGGCTTTCCAGTAGAGACTCAGATATTTGTTGAATTGAAAGGATGCCTGCTTTTACATGGTATTTGCTGTTAGCTCTTTTAACAGATTAGCAATAACTACCCTAACATCCCAGGGATAAGTAATTAATAGATAACAACTTGTGTTTTGGGGCTTGTTTATCAATATTCTTGTTTATGGTCCTTTGGCATTTTTTGATTATTTTTTATCTGTTTATTTATTTAGAGACTGGGTTATGAAACTGGCTAATTTTTGTATTTTTGGTAGAGACAGAGTTTCGCCATGTTGCCGAGGCTGGAGGCTGATCGCAAACTCCTGGGCTCAGGTGATCCAAAATACTAGCATTTCAAGCATCAGCTACCTTGCTCAGATTTGGCATTTTCAAAGAATCATGGACTCTTTATAAAAACTTTACTTTAAAATCAAGTGTAATGCTGCCCATATCATCCCCCTGACTCTAAAAAAGAAAAAAAAATAAATAAATAAATAAATCATAGTAAAATTTGAGTCCTATTTGTCATGATTTCTTCTATAAGGTAATACATGCAATAAAATTCAAAATTGAAAATTTCATTTAAGATTCCTTACAATAAGGCCAGGTGTGGTGGCTCATGCCTGTAATCCCAGCACTTTGGGAGGCTATGGCAGGCAGATCACAAGGTCAAGAGATTGAGAACATCCTGGCCAACATGATGAAACCTTTTCTCTACAAAAATACAAAAATGAGCTGGGCGTGGTGGTGTGTGCCTGTAATCCCAGTTACTTGGGAGGCTGAGGCAGGAGAATCGCTTGAACTTGGGAAGCAGAGGTTGCAGTGAGCCGAGACTGCACCACTGCACTCCAGCCTGCTGGCGATAGAGCAAGACAATGTCTCATTAAAAAAAAAAAGAAAAAAAGAAAAAAGATTCCTTAGAATCATAAAAAATTAGCCAGGTGTGGTGGCGCATGCCTATAATAACCCCAGCTACTTGTGAGGCTGAGACAGGAGAGTCACTTGAACCTGGGAGGCAGAGGCTGCAGTGAGCCAAGATCATACCATTGCATTCCAGCGTGGGCAACAAAAGCAAAACTCTGTCTGGAATAAAAATATTCCTTAGAACTTGGACAAAATCCTGAAAGAAAATGAACCTTTCTCTGGAAATTTAGTGTCAACGTCATTATGTAGTGATATAACAACATCTACCACACAGTGTTAGGAAAAACAGGTAAATTAGGTACAACTCTCTGCTATATACTCAAAGTCATGGGAACAGCAAGTGGAATAGGGTGTCACTGCCCTACCCCTGGAGAGTGTGGAAGGAAGATGGGTCCCAGCAGTAATAACAAAGAACAAGTGCTTTCGAGGGGTGGGTTGGGGGGGAGATGGAGAAAGGGAGTGTGGGAATGCTAGAAAGGGCACTGTAGCAGGTGCCCAGGAAAAACAATCAGGTAGGGGTTGGTAGTGAGGTACTGGAGTTAGGAGCAGAGAACAGGAGTTGAAGGGAGCCTTCACCAGGATGGGGGCGAATAGCAGCCAAGTTGCCAGGCTCTGGAAATCATCACCTTCAAGGAACACACAGTTGAGAATTCAGGGAGCATGTAGACTCATGCCTCTATTTTACAGTTAAACTGGAGAGAGTACCTTTCTGACTCAGCTGTTGTGATGTTTTAATATGTGCTTTCATTTTCATAATGTAATCTATTAATTTTCTATTTTTCAAATATGTTTTTCATTACAATTTAAAGTAAATTTAAGAAAGATGTGAGTCTGTTAGCTGGGAGAAGTATTATTAATTATCTGTTATTTAAACTTGTATCAAAAATAAACCCTACATTGGCCAGGCATGGTGGCTCACGCCTGTAATCCCAGCACTTTGGGAGGCTGAGGAGGGTGGCTTCCTTAAGGTCAGGAGTTCGAGGCCAGATTGGCCAACAAGGTCAAACCTCATTTCTACTAAAAACACAAAAATTAGCTGGGCATGGTGGCACACACCTGTAATCCCAGCTATTCAGGAGGCTGAGGTGGGAGAATCGCTTGAACACAGAAGGCGGAAGTTGTAGTGAGCCGAGATCACACCACTGTACTCCAGACTGGATGACAGAGTTAGACCCTGTCTCAAAAATTAAGTAAAATTAAAAAAAACCAAACCCTAAATATAATCTTTAATATACTGATTTAAAATTTTTAAGAAAATCGGCCGGGCATCGTGGCTCACCCCTGTAATCCCAGCACTTCGGGAGACTGAGGCTAGTGGATCACATGAGATCAGGAGTTCGAGACCAGCCTAGCCAATATGGTGAAACCTCTTCTCTATTAGAATCATTTGAACCCAGAAGGAGGAGGCTATAGTGAGCTGAGATTGTGCCACTGCACTCCAGCCTGGCAAGAGAGCAAGACTCGTCACTAAATAAAAACAAAAAGAAAAAAGAAAAATTAACCTAAAACCAGTTCTTTAACAGAAACTGTCAGATTTAAAAAAAAAAAAAAAAAAAAAAAAGGATTAACGATTTTCCAAGGGGGTTGGAAAGATATATTTGGGAGAAGCACCTTCTATGAGAGGGGAACAGGCAAAGACTCCCCTAGTCGTAGGGCGTGCAGCCTCAAGGGATCCATGGCCACCAGATCCCCACCTTCTGCCACATCCCTGCAGGCCTTTGCATTCCTCAATGTCTCAAAGGTGATTTGTAAATACCAAGTTATACCCATACCCGTTTAGAGGCAATTATCTCTGTAATACCATTCATGTCAGGGGTCACTGTGATTCACATACACAATTTATACCAAGGCAAACAAACAGCGGTCAATGTTGGACAGAAGCTAAGGGGACTGCACTGAAATGAATGATTCACAAGTGCCACACTTGTGGGAAGGGAAAAAGGAAGGGAAGTGAACGCCGTTTTTAAATATAGACTGTTCTAATTTTTGGCAATTTTCAGAGCAGTGTGACACAGGGAGAGGAGCAATGCCTCTTGGGGACTTTCTATTATTATATTATAACATCATGCTTGTCAAAACACCTGATAAATACATAGGGCAAAACGGATCTCTAATGAAATATATGTGGCTTTATCTTACATGATACGATTGAGGGCATGTTCATTAAGCAAGACCAAAATTGAATATATCTGCTAAAACCTACTACAATAAAACTAGACTCAAAGTATCCTGGACAACTGAAACATCATCTGTCAAATTAAATAAAAGGCAAGTTAGTGTAATTTGAATTTGTCCTTGAGTGCATTGGGAAAGGCAGAATAAAAGCTAGGTAAATAAAAACGAGAAACAGATCTAGTAGTCATAGTGGTACATCAGCTCAAAGAGACAAGCCTAATTTGTTTGTTTAAGACAGAGTCCCACTCAGTCGCCTAAGATGGAGTGCGGTGGCACAATTTTGGCTCACTGCAACCTCTGCCTCCCGGGCTCAAGCCATTCTCCTGTCCCAGCCTCCTGAGTAGCTGGGATTACAGGTGACTGCCACCATGCCTGGCTAAGTATTCTATTTTTAGTAGAGATGGGGTTTCACCATGTTGGCCAGGCTGGTCTTGAACTCTTGATCTCATGTGACCCACCTCAGGCAATCAACCTGTCTCAGCCTCCCAAAGTGCTGGGATTACAGGCGTGAGCCACCACGGCAGCCTGAACAGTCACCTTCTGAAGACAGGTATTCCTGATGAGGTAGCTTAAAAGATAGCCCACTGTTTTACCCATCTTTCAGGGATGCAATTAACTGTGATCTATGGTGGTTGCATCATTATAGGGAGGCTTTCATTTTCTATAAAGACGACCTGGATTGAGATACAGGATCTAGAGATTTGCTGGGGAAGATTTAGCCTGATTACTGATTACCAATTATTGCTACAGAATGCCTAAAAGTTTACACATAAAAACTGTGCTGAATATGTTAATAAATGTTGAAATAAAAAAAAAAAAAACCAACACTTGTCAGATGATTGCATACACATATGAACATCAAAAAGTGGTAAATAGGCCAGGTGCAGTGACTCACACCTGTAATCCCAACACTTTAGGAGGTAAAGGCTGATGGATGATCTGAGGTCAGGAGTTCCAGACCAGCCTGGCCAACATGGTGAAACCCCACCACAAAGCAAGATTCTGTCTCAAAAAATAACAAAAAACACCCCATCAAATACTGTGACTTTCTGAGGAAAGTTGGGAAGCAAGTAAGACAATTAATGTATTGTTTTGAGCGCTCAAATATAACTAAAGAATTTTGTACTTTAGGGTCTTAAATGTTACATCCTTCTAGGATTTTGGCACTTTAAAATGTCACTGCATCTAAACTTCTTAGGAGAAGTAAATCTTCTACCTCAGACTTGGAGTTAAACAGTGATGTTAATAATGGAGAGAGAGAACGAGGGAAAAAGATCATAATTTGGGGGGTTGAGGGCATGCTAAGAGGAAAGGGCAAGCTCCTTGCGTGACTGAATTAAATGTTCTAATTTCAATATATATTTCACGTATGATTCTTTTTTTAATATAGTCTACGGGCACTTCCTTTTTGCCAGACGGTTATAAATAACATGGTAGACTACTAAATAAACAGTTGTACATCTGATCCCTTCCCACAAAAAAGTGGATAAACTTGCAAGATAAACTCATAAAAGCATCAGAAATGGGACACTGGAAACAGGAGAGATGAAGAGTTACAGATTCTGTGCACTGAAAGGAGGCAGACAGTAATGATGAGTGCAGTGGAGGAGCCACTAGAAAGCCAGCAACTTTATGGCTCAGAGCTTGGGGAGGCACAGATGCCTCAAGAAGTGAGGTGCAACATAGGGCTGAAAAACAGCATTAGGCCAGAGTTTCTAAGAAGAGCTAAATCCTTAATTCAACCAGGTTTAACTGTCCTCCTCTACTGAAAACAGGTGGAAGACTGTCAAAGTCCACACACTGAATGATGAGCCCATATTCCCATCCCTACAACCCTACCATCCCCTTCTCCACTTGGCTTTAGGATGCTGGCAGCCAAGCTTGCACCTCTCAACAGGAAATCTCAAGGTTCTTCTCTGGAACAAAACAAAAATTTTTTGTTTTCCTCTGGGAAAACTCAACTCAGAGAAAAGACCCATATGCTGGCTGGTTGCCTTATTGTTCTAGAGGACCACAGGCCAACAAGCCTGGCCCATACTCTAACACAGAGCTTCAAACCATTTTTAAAAACATCTTTCTCTCTTAAAAATATAAATCAAAACATCTGAAGAAACTCTAACAAGAAAGAGAAAATAGGAAACAAAGATTTTTCAAAATTACAATAAAGGCTAAGTGTGGTGGCTCACGCCTCTAATTCCAGTACTTTTTAAGGTTGACATGGGAGGATTAAGCTTAAGCTTAGGAGATTGAGACCAACCTGCCTGGGCAACAAAGTGACATGCTGTCTCTACAAAAAGTAAAAAAAAGTCAGGCATACTGGCATGCAACTGTGGTCCGGCTACTTGGGAAGGTCCTGTGAGCCCAGTGGTTGGAAGCTGCAGTGAGCCATGATCACATCACTGCCCTCCAGCCTGGGTAAGAGTGTGAAACTGCCAGAAAACAAGAACAAAAAACACATTATAATGTATTCAAAAAGTGAGAGAAACTATTACAGCCATAAGATTATTCTCTTATTTTTATTTATTTTTGAGACAGAGCCTTGCTCTGTTGCCCAGTTGCAGTGCAGTGGCTCGATTTCAGCTCACTGCAACCTCTACCTCCCAGTTCAAGTGATTCTTCTACCTCAGGCTCCTGAGTAGCTGGGACTCCAGGTGTGTGCCACCACGCTCAGCTATTTTTCTATTTTTAGTAGACACGGGGTTTCACCATGTTTGGCCAGGATGGTCTCGATCTGTTGACCTCATGATCTGCCTGTCTCGGCCTCCAAAGTGCTGGGATTACAGCTGGCTCTGACAATTCTTTAAAAATCAGTACATTCAGAGAAAAAAAAAAAAAGCTCTTCAAAATATCCGGAAAAAAAATAAGTAAATAAAAGGTTAGAAGGCTGGGCAGTATGGCTTGTGGCTCATGCCTATAATCCTGGCACTTTGGAAGGCCAAAGTGGAAAGGCTACTTGAGTCTAGCAGTTTGAGATCAGTCGGGGCAACATTGTGAGACCTTGTCTCTACAAAAAATACAAAAAATTAGCTGGGCATGGTGGCACAAGCCTTTAGTCCCAGCTACTAGGGAGCCTCAGAGTTTGAGGCTGCAGTCAGCTGTGATTGTACCACTGCATTCCAGCCTGAGTGACAAAAAAAAAAAAACAACAAAAAACAAAAACAAAAACACCAAAAACACTAACAAACAAAAAAAGATCAGATGATAAAGGCGGAGAAAGCATAGATAAATTGTAACAAAAAAAATGACAGAACACAGAGAAAAAAAGATAAAAACAGAGGCTGAATCCAGGAGGTAAAATGCCTTATGTTAATAGGAATTATAAAAAGAGAGCAGAGAAAGTAGAGGGAAGAAAATTTTCAGAGAACTACCACTTAACAAATTTCCTGAATTGAAAATGTCAGCATACATAAGATCTCATAGAGTAGCCAACATAATAAATGAAGAGACCTAGTCAAGACATATCATTTTGACATCTTAAGACCCTAGGGAAAAAGAGAAGATCCTCCCACTTTCCAGGAGAAAAACAGAACACGCATTGAGGGATGAAAAATCAGAATGGCTCCAGTCTTCTCAACTGCAGCACTGCAAGCTAGAGGACAAACCAGGAACAATGACTTCAAGACAGTGAGAAAAAAAATCACTTTTAATCTAGGATTCCACATCTAGCCAACTCTCAATTAAGAATGAGGCTAGAATAAAGTCATGCTCAGATATACAGGTTCTCAACATTTTTACACTCCAATGCACCCTTTCTCACAAAACTACTAAAGCATGATGCACGCCCTTAAATGAAGGCCCACTTTAAGAATGAGGAAGGCATGGGATTAGAAAACAGATCACTCAACAGAGGAGAGAAAGAAATGAAGATGATGATGAACAACTGCCCCAGAATAACAGTTACAGACCTAAAGAATAAATATCCCAATTGAAAGTATGGGTTAGCAATGATGTAGCCCCAAAAAATAAAAAGCAAATCAACACATGAGTTAGTAATCCTAAAGAAATGCAATGTTTCAGAAAGAAATCTAGTATGTGTCCTAATTATAGATTTCAAAAAATAAAAAATGATTTTAGAAGTCTACACAAATCTTCCAAATTACCTTTCATTTTGTGTCCATCATTTAGGGATAGGTGGTTTAATCTGGAGGAATAATCATGTAATACGTAACAAAAACATGGGAGAGAAGGAATCAAATGAAATAAAAATCCCAAGCTGGTAAGAGATTTCTTATACTCACCATCTCTCTGGCTATTTCCAGCGCTTCCTGCAGGCCATAGAGCCTGCCGCAAACCAGGTAGATTCCATTGGCCCAGAGAATACAACCCTCATGGACCCAAAATTCATTGCTGTCAAGAGGTAGTTCAGGGATTTGTAACTCCAGCTCAGGGCCACCTTCTGAAGTGGTGGGCACAGAGGGCTTTGAGTCCAAAACAGTCTTTTCACTGCTGCCCTCAGTGGCTGCTTTTTTACAAGGGAGCCCCCTGGACAGGGACCGAGGGCCTCCACCACAGTCTTCCGAGCGGTGGCGCCGCTTAAACCTGGGGTGTGCAGCCAGGCTCCTCTGCTCCTTCTGCTGCTGCTGCTGCTGCTCTTCCTCCTCCTCAGTGTCCGTCTTGGAGCCATTAGAAGCACTTTTGTGCCGTACCTTAACTTTGTTCTGCATTTCTGTGGCCCTCTTAGGAGGCGGATTCTTCGGGAGAGTGGCTGCATAATCTTGGGGATAAAAAGGTCCAAAGAGGTCACCCATGTTCCGGTAACTGGCCCACTTGCCACACAGACAGCAAACCAGGTGCCCCATAACCGAAGACTCTGTCACAACAGGTCCCTGCAGCATAAAGGACGAGGCCGGGAGTGCCTTGCTTTCAGTGCTGCTAGGTGGAGGGGTCAGTGACCTCTGACCCTTCCTACCCCTCACCAATTTGGTCTGTTCTTCTTCTTCAGCATTGATGATTGTACAAACGGCTCCAAGTTCACACTTATTTACTACATGGATATAAGGGTAAAAAGACTTGTTCTTGGCGTCAGTTTTATCCAGTGGCTGGGTGGCATACTTTAGTTTGATCTCAGGTTCTTGGGGTTCCACAATGGGAACCGCTTGTTTGGTTTTTCGCTTCCTTGGCTGGGCCCCAGGCTTCCTTCTCTCCCTCCTTTGCCTCTGTTTTTTTGGCTTTGGCTCTCCATCTGCAGAACCTTCTGGTATCTGTGGGGGCTGAGGGGGTGGAGGCGGTGGCTGCTGCTGTTTCTTTTGCTTATTCACACTACCAATGGGTCTCCCCTTCTTCTTTCCTGATGGGAAATACCCCTTTGGAGGGAAGCCCTCTTGCTTGGGTGAAATCGTCACTGTATCATTCTCTTTCTCTTCAGCCTTGGGGTTTGCCTCAGGGGCCAATATGCCCACTGGAGGTACATTCTTTGAGTCTGGAAAGATTAAAGGTGCTGTTCCACCCAGGGAACCATCTGGTCTCCCTTGGTTACTACCAGGCTTCTGTGAGGCTGTGGATGTCATGGCACCAGGGGGTTCCTTTCCAGCAGTAACTGACTCTGCATGTGTCTCTGTCTTCACTTTGTCATCCACACTGCCACGCCACTCTTCTGAAGACCTTGGAAGAGGTTTCTCAATGTGCAACTCCTGGTTTGCTGGACTGACTAGGTCAGAGGCCACCTCACCTTTTCTCTTCTCTACGTCAGCATCCTGAACAGCAACACTCCCACCTTCAGGAGGACCACTCTTCAAAGAGAGTATATCATCAAGAGTAACTGTGTCTCCCCCAGCCTCTGCACTGTTCGAGGAAGCGCTCCTCCTGATATTTGGAGAGGTAATCTTCTGAACTATAGCTTCCAATTTCAAGCCCCGTCCTTTCCTTGGGGGCAGTATTTTAGTCTTTGCAGGGCTTGTGAGAGTAACAGCAGGACAGTTTCTATTATCTGAACTTGGAAGGTCCTTGGAGGAGTCTCTCTTAGAGATAGACTTGATATCCTGACTGTGAGAAAGATGGGTAAAGGAATTGAATGCTTTATCAGCGCCTTCCTTTGATGGGTGAAGGAGGCGACTTTTATCTTCAGTGTTACTGTTCTTTACATCTTGTGACTGTCTCTTACTGGGAATGGGAGAGATAAAAGAACGGACACGCCTCCTCATAATTAGGGGGTTTTGAGAAGAATGGTCTTCCTGGCCTGGAAGTCTCAGCATAACATTACTAGGTTTGGATGACTGTGTAGCCTCAGCTAGTCCATGTCCATCAGTCTCATGGGGTGGCCCATACCTTTTTTGACTGGACATTCCTGGAGGACCACCACTTTTGGCTGGAGAAGTTTGCCGAGAAAGATCCCAACAGGATTCTTGTAATTTCTGTGAGCCATGCTTTAATTCCATGCCCTTGCTAGGCAGACCATCACTAGATAATAGGCAGCGCCCAGTCTCCTGAGCGCTGGGGTCATGGTAAGTCCCTACCGGTGGGCCATACATCATACCATCTTTGTCATTTTTCAGAGGGCTCCGTACTCTGTCAAGAAACTGCTGCTGTCTTGGACTCTTCCGTGGCCCCTCCTGCCTGTGCTGTGCTGCAGCAATGACTCCCTGAGCAGAACCGCTGCTCCAGTCTTTGTACTCCTCTGGTTGCTGTTGGTACATCTGTCTCTTATAATGCAGCTGAGAATTCAAACCTGTGTTTGGGTCCCCATAAGCATGAGCCCGAGTATTTGCGTGATAAGCAGAGGCCAGGCTTTCTGAGTTGGGAGAAAAGGGAGCATGTAAAGAACTTCGATTGGCCCTCTCTGAAAAGGTCATGTGTGGATTCATGTGATGAGGGTCTCCCCCTGGGCCTCTGCTCCTCCCAGGAGACATCTTCAATTTTTCTGCAAAGTCATGATATTGAGAAGGAGACCGACCCCTTATGCCCTCCCGACCACTAACTCTGCCAGGAACCCGCCGCATTGGCGTGGGTCTGCTGTCTTGCGAGCTGTAGTCTGAAAGGGCATCATGGGTTGCTGCTCCAGGGTTGGCACTGCCACGGTAAGACTCATGCTTAATGCTAGAAGGATGGCAGTGGTCTCCAGATTTCTTGTTGTTGAAACTAGCTTGGGATTTAGACTGTTCAAAGTCCTCCTCTTTTATCTGCCCGCTCTGGGATTTCAGCTTTGTTTCCATGGACACCAAACCACCTGGAAGAATGACCGACTGACTTAAACTTGGATTGAGACGGTCATTCCTCCCAATCCTGGTGTCGGCACTCATATGTCCCAGTGAGTGAGCCCCTGGGTCCCTGACAATCTGTCTTAGTGGAGAAATATCACAGATCACTGATCTTCTTTCAGAGAGGGAACCCCCAGGTTCATGGGCTGATGACTGAGGCTCTATTTCAAACTTTCTGGGAATTGGATAGTCAGTCAAATTGATCTGTTTCATTTCAGGAGCTGTGCTGCTTGATTTCCTTTCCCAGGGGCCCCAGTGGGGATTTTCTAATAGAGACCCAATGCTTTTGTTCAGAAGGCTCCTGCTAGCTAATTCATTGGTTTGACTAACCAAGACATTGGGCCTTGCGGATCCTTCTAGGCTACCAGCCACCCCCTGATGCTCCTGAGTACTCCTAGAATATCTCCTGTCAGGGTGGTGGTGGTAACCCTGAAGCACTTCCTGCAGGAGGCTTGGAAACTTTTCATTTCTACCCTTTCGTTCCCCATGGCCAGTGAAATCTCCCTTTTCTTGCCCTGTAGGATACTGAGGAAAGCCACTGACATTTCGTGGCACAGCTGACCCGAAACTATCTTTGTAACTATAGCGCAGACTTCCAGGAGATTTGCTAGGCTCAGTTCTGCTTGTAAAACCAGGGCCTGCTGCAGAGTGGCCACTCTGGCCATTTCCCTCTCCATTATGGTTGGAGTTGTTATCGCCATTCTTGTTTCCTTTGCTCCCTCCTCCTCCTGCAGGCTCTGGCTGGGGAAGAGATGCATGACTGGTTTCCTTTGCCCCACCATTGCTAGGTGGCCTCTGAGTGGTTGCAGAATCATCCTCTTGGGAGCCTTTATCTTGTCCACCAGGCTTTTCTACCCGACTTGTCATGGCTTCCCGGGAGACAATCACCCCAACTGTCTTCTCATTGACCTTTGGGTTCCCGTCAGATGACAATGGCATGTCCTTAGCACCTGGGGAGGTGGCCTCTTCTCTAGCTGCGGGACTAGCATTGAGTCTAGGGGTTTCATTCTGAGCACCTTGTGCCGGTGAGGAGCCAGCTTTCTCCGAGGCTCCACCTTTGTAGGTGGTGTCAGAGCTGGTGCTCTGGCCACTTAGTTGCCGCACTCTCTCGCCTGGATCCTCTGAACTGCTGGAGCAGCCTCCATCTAACGATTCTGCCATAGGGGACTTCAGCTGTTCTTCAGGTTGTGAGGAGCCTTCAGAGTTTGTGCAGCTATCTGCTTTCTTGGAAGATGAGGGCCTCTTGGAGGTCTTCTTTTGAGGAGTCAGGGCATCAGAAAGTAACATGTGCTGTACAGTGTTAGGAAGATTGGCCACTTGAGTACTCAGAGCACTCAAACTACTCAACCCAGGATCTGTCAGTCGCTTTTCTGGTACCCCTTCTAGTCCAAACCCTTTGAAGCCTGCGGCATGAGAATTAGGACTGGGCATCATTGATGGGGTTGGACTGAGTTGAGGCATTAACTGTAAAATTCTGTTTCTGGAACCCATAGGCACACTGCCTTGCCCACACTGGAGATTCTCCCCAGTCTGCATGAGAGGAGATGGGGTAGAACTACAGCTTGGAGACTGAACCACAGAGGCAGCTGGGGAAGGGTTAGAAATGGGGCTGAAGTTCTGGTGAAACTGCATGGGGGACCTCACAGGAACCTCAGGCTGGTTGTACTGCCCCACCTGGCTTTGCAGGGGCAGCTTGGTGGCAGCATTGGTATACTGCATCACATGCTGAGGAGGGTGTTGTTGCTGCTGTGGTTGCTGCTGCTGCTGCCCCTGTTGGGTCCCTTGTGGAATCTTTGCCTGTTCAAAATTTTTCATAGATTGAGGCTGATAGCTATAATTGGATTGTGTTCCATAAGCCTGTGCATTAGAACCCACATTGTGTCCTTCATACTGAGATCCAGCATTCACACTGTAACTGCCATCATAGCTCTGTCCAGACTGGCTAAAACGCTGTGGTGAAGGGAAGGAGGAGGAGGAAGAGGAGGAAGCAGAAGACTGGTAGTGTTGGCCAAACTGACCCACTCTCAACTGGTAACCAGCAGCAGAAGATGGCAGAGTTGAGGGCCGCTGCATTGGCTGTAGATGGGATGAGCTGGATGCTGGCTGGCCAGCGGCCTGCGGCAGGGGCTGATGGGACTGGTAAAGCTGTTGTCTCAACTGCTGGACTTGCTGCTGCTGCTGTTGCTGCTGGCTGGAAGCCTGCTGTTGGTACTGAGCACTCCCTGGAGAGAAAGGCCCCGTGTAATCCTGCTGATAATGTGACACACCGCCAAGGCCAGAGTGCTGTGCTTGAAACTGGCCCACATGACCCTCACTCCCATACTGATTGCCAAAGCTACTCCCCTGAGGGGGTCCATAGCTCTGCACAGGCCCAGAAGGCCTTCGCTGAGGAGGCTGTGGGGTTCCTGTAGCCACGGGGTCTTTGTTGCCTGTCATGTAGTAAAAATCTCCAGCCTCTTTTCTGAAACCCTGGTAACCTTGATGGCCAGAGGTCTCACTAGCCATCGCTGCTGCAGCAGCTGCTGCTCCTCGTCGTCCACCACCACTGCTACTGCCACTGCCACCACTACTGCCACCTGCACCTCCAAAATTCTGGAACATCTGGGCCTGACGAGGGCTGAACTCCTCTATCCGAGATGAGCTGTGTACCTCCTGTGGGTAGCTTTGCTGGCTTCCGTGGTAACTGCTTTGCTCTCTAAAGGACTGCATACTGTTCAGCAGCACAGCAGCAGGCCAACAGCCCTCCTAGAAACAGAAGAAAAGAAATAAAAACATTAGACATGTATCTTCTTGGTACAAATAAAATCAAGTCTAGATGATGGAGGGTATAAGATGATTCAGATGCCCAAATGAAGCTGACTGAATTTCTTTTCTTTTTTTGAGACAGAGTTTTGCTCTGTTGCCCAGGCTGGAGCGCAGTAGTGCAATCTCGGCTCACTGCAACCTCCGCCTTCCAGGTTCAAGCAATTCTCTTGCCTCAGCCTCCGGAGGAGCTGGAACTACAGGCGTGTGTCACCATGGCTGGCTAATTTTTTTGTATTTTTAGTAGGAACAGGGTTTCACCATGCCAGCCAGGCTGGTCTTGAACTCCTGACCTCGTGTTCTGCCCGCCTTGGCCTAAGTGCTGAATTTACAGGTGTGAGCCACCACACCCAGCCCTGAATTTCATCTTTTATGTTTTATCCTATCCACTTCTGAAAATGCACATATGCAGAAAAATGGCCTGAACAGTGAGGCAGGAATCTGTAGCAGAATGAAAAGAAATGCTCTGAGTGCATACAAATCCAATATAGCAAAACCACCTATGTCTCATATATCTAGTAATTGCCTTCATTATTAGACAAATGAGCCCCCAAATTCAACTGGATTAAAATATAGGGTTGTGTTATTACTGTCAATGAAAAACAGCAATTTTTCAATGAGTCTTTCAGTTACGGCAGGATGAGTAAGAAAAAACACATTTTTTTTTATTTTATTTTATTTTTTTTTTTTTTGAGACAAGATCTCACTCTGTTGCCCAGGCTGGAGTATGCAAGGGCACAGTCATAGATAGCTCAGTGCAGTCTCAAACACCTGGCCTCTAGCGAGCCTCCTGCCTCGACCTCCCAAAGTTTTGGGATTGCAGACATAAGCCATTACTTTCATTTCTCTGCTTTCATGTATTAGAGTGATCACTGAACTGCGGGTTGTAACACTGGCTGCTGATCGCCACTCTCCAACACGAAACAGAATAGGCCAGAGAACTTCAGCTGATTCCTTATGTACAAATGCACATTACTGCAGGTTTACTAAAACTGCCAACTACCTGTGATGACTGCTGACTCCAGGACACTCAGCCCGTATGGGTTCCATACATACGGTGGAAGAGGTTTGGAGTCAACCTCTTCTTGGCATATGATTGTTTTGAAGGCACCCCTCTCTCAACCAGTCTCCCTCAATTTCCAGGTACAAAGGGCTAGACTCAAGCCAGTGAATAGCAGTGACTATCCTTCCAGATTATTCTGGGGAGTTTCCAATAAGTTCCAGCACCTTTACTCGCCAAGTGGTATTTTTATTTGCCACATTTTTTAGATTCAGTTATTACTGGTCTTTACTATGAAAGAAGAATTTGAAGCAATCATCTTGTAGGACAGCAAAAAAACAGAGAGTAAAATAGGAATTCTTCAAGCCTAGGGATCCAGACTCTTTCCAAAGTTATCTGACTCAGCCACTTAATCTCTCTTAATCGAGCCGATTTTTTTTTTTTTTCTTCCTTTCGCCTGGGCCTGTATCCTCGGTCAGAAATGAACAGACAAGGCCAAATTGCTCCAAACTTTAGAACCAATTATTTAAAAAAACAAGTTCCAAAAACACAAACGGGCTAAAGTAAGGTACTAATAGACAGTTTAGTTACAATTGTTTATGAAGCTAGTTTTCTAGTTCCCCTGGGGGAGCTGAAAATGGAGTTGCCTGCAGCAAAGTCAACGATCCTCTTAAATGCAAGTCAGATTCATCCTCTCCAATCCCTCCAGTGGCTCCTACCTCATTCCTTGGGAAAATTGTCTGGAAGGCCCTGCTCCCACCCCACAACCTCTCTGACCTCCTCCCCTACCACTCTCTGCTTTAGCCCCATAGTCTCCCTGTTCCTGGAACAGGCCCACCACATATCTACATAGGACCTCTGTTCTCGCCTGCACGTTCTTCTCCCATTGCAAAACAGCTTGCTCTCCCTCCAGTCTTTGGGCAAATGTCACTCATTCCCTGGTCATTCTATTAAAAACAGCTAGCTCTACACCTTTTCCCTGCCTCTAACTCCCTCCCCTGTTTCATCATCCCCTGCCTAGCCCTGTACTGATTCCAAACAGACACATACATGCTACTTGTTTACTGTCTGTCTCTCTCCAGACTAAAATGTAAACTCCTTAAAGGGCAGAGACTGCCTATTCCTTGCTGTAATCCTCACGTCACCACAGGGCAGGCTGTGTGAATGAGTAAATGGTGTAAGAACTAGGCCTTAAGAAAACTGGGCTAGAACTCACATATTCAGAGATGGTGCTGTGGGAGTGACATGAGAGAATTGCAGAAATTGAAAATAGAGTATGATCAACCTAAAAGCAGAGCTGGAGGATGCTGAAGACCTCACCTGTAAAATCCTATGTGTCCAGTTCTAAGGGAGAGACCTAGCTTGAGTCCACATGAGAACTGTGAGAAAAGACTTCAGAAAGTAAATACGGATTAGAGCGGAAGATGGCCAGTAACTCCAAATTCAAAAAGCCTGACCCACATCTTGAAATATCTTAGGTCTAAAACAGCTAAAACAGCTAGACAAGGGTCTACTTCCATAAGTTTGAAATACAGTCATATGACCCAAAACCATCATTAAGCATTCATGTACAAATAATGTCACAATCTAAGGGAAATCACTTCTCATCCTATTCAAAATGCCTCTGCAACAGACAGCTGTTGCTTTGTGCCAATGAATCTGCTGGGCAGTAGGTAATAGCTGTTCAAATGGTGATGATGACATTTGACACTGTTCCAGCATTTCGCACAAACTAACTCATTTAATCCTCACAACACTAACACGATCGTTTCACAGATGAGGAAACAGAAGCAGAGTTCACAAAGCTCCTAAGCAGCAAGGCTGAGCACAGGCCATGTTCTTAACATTACAATGCCCAGAGGGTCTTCCATACGGTCAGTAAAAGATGCCAGTTGTCCTGTCAGGTTGGCCTTGAAAGTGGGTAGCCAATCACAATAAATCTGTCCCTTCACCACTGCCCTCTCATAAGGACCTCCATACTGTTCCAACTGACTTCTCACCTCCCCCATCATTCTTAAGACTATCAAGAGCAATTTTGTCTACATAAGTATTAATATTTTTTTCTGTCTGTGATGTGCTCCTGCTCTACTCCTCAGTGCCAGTGGCCTTCTCTAAATGATAAAACAAGGCTGAATGGGGGCTAAATTGAACAAAAACATTAAAGCTGGCAGTTTAAACTAATGAAAAGCTTTCTCAAGAGATACTATCTATAAAAAAACTATGTTACATGTTGTTTAATTAATCCTTCTGGAAATAAAACCAGGCTTCTGAAGATCTGAGTGTATAAACAATGTTGCCACTTGCTCCATATTCCTCCTAAATAGGAGCCACCAAGAGCTAAAGGCCACTTTATACATCAGCACATCAGGCCTCAGGCTGCCCTATCTCCAGACAGGAAAAACAGATACAGGAAGGATTCCATCTCAGTTCTGTTCTCAGCCCTCCCTGGCAGATTTCCTGTTCTGTATTATGCCCCTTTCCCTATTGTTATGGTTCTATTTTACGGAATTTAAAAAATCCATAGCCAAATACCTCCTGCAGGGTTCCATTCATGCTAAATATTCTTAGTATACATGAAGCATCTGAGTACCAGAAGGTGGTTTGTCCAGGTTTATCTTTTTTAGGAATTCCAAGTAAACCAATTAAGAAAACCAAGTAGTATGTATCAACAACAGAAAATATAAACCTGGAGCTATAAAAGTAATAGGCTGTGTAAGGTGGCTCACACCTGTAATCACCAGTGTTTAGGTAGGCTGAGATGAGAGGATTGTTGAGGTCAGAAGTTCAAGACCAGCCTGAGTAACATGGTGAGACCCCATCTCTACCAAAAAAAAACAAAAAACAAAAAACAATTTTTTTTAACGCACAGTGTGATGAGGTGTGACTACAGTCCCAGCTGCTCAGGAGGCTGAGATGGGAGGATTGCTTGAACTCAGGAGTTCGAGGTTGCAATGAGCTATAAATGTGCCAATGTGTTCCACCCTGGGCAACAGAGACCCTGTCTCTAAAACAAAAACAAAAACCACTAATAGAGATAATTCCAATGTTATCCCATCATCTTAAAAAAAAGAAAAGCATCAGTGTAGTCAGTTTTAAAGCACTGTGATTAGTGATAGTAAGCGCCTGAATTCCTTTGTTTAAATGAAAAATGAATACAAACAGTAGTAAGGAAAATCTGATACCCCCAAGGAGTAAGTCACCCAAGGAACGTGCATACATACTCTAAAAAAGAGGTTGGGCACAGTGGCTCACACCTGTAATTCCAGCACTTTGGGAGGTTAAGGCAAGGGGATCGCTTGGGCTTGGGAGTTTGAGATCAGCCTGGGCAACATGGAGAAACCCTATCTCTATAAGAAATAAAACAACTAGCCAGGTGTAGTGACGCATGCCTGCAGTCCCAGCAACTTAGGGGGCTAAAACGGGAGGATCACCTGAGCCCGGAAGGCAAAGGTTTCAGTGAGCTGAAATCCTGCCACTGCTCTCCAGCCTGGTCAGCAAAGGGATATTCTGTCCAAGAAATAAATAAAAAAGATCTACCAATGTACTTCCTGTTCATATTGACTCTCCCTCTCCCTTTCCTGTTTTTCCTCATATATTCCTAACTTTAACAGTTTCAGAAGGGCTGTGGAGGTATATTAGCAAGGTCCAGAACTCTGTGCCTATACATTCCAAAGTCCGTATGCTGTCCTCACAAACTCACTCATAAGCAGCTGCAGACTTTTTTTTTTTTTTTTGGTGAGACGGAGTTTCGCTCGTTACCCAGGCTGGAGTGCAATGGTGCGATCTCGGCTCACCGCAACCTCCGCCTCCTGGGTTCAGGCAATTCTCCTACGTCAGCCTCCTGAGTAGCTGGGATTACAGGCACACGCCACCATGCCCAGCTAATTTTTAGTATTTTTAGTAGAGACGGGGTTTCACCATGTTGACCAGGATGGTCTCGATCTCTTGACCTTGTGATCCACCTGCCTCGGCCTCCCAAAGTGCTGGGATTACAGGCTTGAGCCACCGCGCCCGGCCATAGCTGCAGACTTTTTATCCTCATCCTATTGGAGGGCTGATGACCTTGCCCTCTCACAGAAAACCAACACTGGCTTGCTCTGTCCTTCTTCCTCCATATGTCCAGCATCATCCCACTTCCCAATCCATTTGGTTTTTTGTTTTGTTTTGTTTTGTTTTGTTTTTTGGGGGGTGGGGGGGAGTCTCACTCTGTTGCCCAGGCTGGAATGCAATGGCATGATCACAGGCTCACTGCAGCCTCAACTCCCAGCTCAAGCAATCCTCGTGCCTCAGCCTCCCAAGTAGCTGGGATCACAGGCATGGGCACCCTGGCTAATTTTTAAAAAATAATTGGAACCATGCGTGGCTAATTTTTATAATTAAAAAAAAAAAATAGAGACAAACTCTCACTATGCTGCCCAAGCTGGTCTCAAACTCCTGGGTTCAAGCGATCCTGCTGTTTCAACCTGCCAAAGTGCTAGAATTCAGCCACTGTACCTGGCCCAGCTTATTTTTTCATCCTCTTTCATGTCAGGTTTAACCACTAATTTTCTGCTTATTCCCCTTCTTTGCCTTTAAATCCTCAAGATATTGACAATGATGCATCTAGTTATAGTCCCTGTGTGGGGGGTATTGTTTGCCCCCACACCCACTCCTCACCCATCTCCACCCTACTCTATGCCCTAGATGGGGCACTGGACGGACAACTAACAGGCCCCACCACCCTCTGCCTTCTGGCCCAGTTTGGCTGGTAAGAGGCAGGAGAGGAGGAAAGTGAGACAGAGGAACTTACTCTCCTGGCTCCCACCCCAAGATTACTGAGGCTGGCTCAGACTCTCCATCAATGGCTGCAGCTCCGTAGGGCAACATGAACATATAGCCACTTTCTCCAAGCTCCAGCAACCACTTCATCCTCTGCCCTTCAGGTCTAGAATGTAGTAGGTAACAACTCCCTGCTACTGCCAGCCCAGAAGATTTCACTTTCCTGCCAGCGTCCCCAAACCCTGCTCACCCTTTACAAACAGTCCCTTTATTAATCTTCCGCATTGACAACTCAGCATTGCGACCACCCTCTCTCTAAGCTCTCCTTTGCAGATCGGAAGCTTAGAACTACTGTTCCAGAACCCTTTCCTAGCATCATTCCAGAACCCTTTCCTAGCATCGAGGTTGCAGTGAGAAGCACAAGAGATATTTAGAAGGTAGAATAAAAGTAGAGGTTGATGATGCTCCCCTGAGGTAGATACATGGATTCATAGGGGTTTCCCTATCAACTCATGACAACCACACACTATGGCACTTCAGTTGGAAATCAATCAGCAACCTTCCTAATTCCAGTTCTTCCAGGGTTGGGTAAAGCCTTAATTCTTCTATCAAAACCATTCATACTTGCAATAGAAAACTTCTCTTTTCCTGAATGAACCCTGAATGATACAATTTAAGCACTTCTCAAAGTACCCAGTTTGAGTGTACCATCTGTTTTCTATTGGGACCCTGACTGATAGAGTTTTTCTCATTCCTAGGATTTCAGAGTAGACTATTACCACTTGGGGAATGAGAGACTTTTATTTCATGCACTATGACACAGAACAGGAACTAAAAATTCTCCCTCAACAAAACACTTAGAAATGTCAGACAAAATGTGCAGCCAAGTTGCAAGAAAGTAAGAAATGCCCACGGTTCAAAACAGGATGAGACGCCATCAAGAGAGTTGAAGGAGGTGCTGGGCTCTGAATGCCAAGGATGTGTTGGGGTCTCTGAGACTCATTAACCATATGGCAAAGAGTTTAATGACCATGCAGAGTCAGAGACAAGGTCTCTGGCCCTCTAGGCAGATCAGTCACTTAAGGACTCTGGACAGTGGCACTTGTGGCTGTCATCATTTCTATAAAGATAACAAAATATATTTATCATTAAGCAGTAACTAACTCATTTTCAATGACAAAGAAAACGTTGTTCTTCCTCAAATGACCCAACTGCCTACTCTCAAAGAAAGCCATGGTCATCCCAAGCAAGAAGCTTTAGAATAAGCCCAAATTAACCTTTCAGTTTGACATTGTATTCATCATGCTACCTCATCATGACAGTACTCTTTACTGTATTTGCCCTTTCCCACTCCATCCTCGTCACTATCATCTTCATCTTTCTTGTGCTAGAATAACACCTGCAACATTCTCTTTCTCAGTACCTTCTTTTCTTTACCGGTATTTTGACACCATCACACTCCCCACAGGCCCTGAATGCCCATGACATCTTCCCAACACAATTTCTGCTCCTCCCCACCCTCTCAAACAAGCCTGCTCAGCCCGCTCTGTGCCACTGGCCCACTCTCACCTTGGTCTCAACTTGGAGCCTTCTCTTAGGCATCCCCAGGACCACAAATCCCTTCTTGCCATGTGAGGTCATATAGTTTTTAAGAACTTTTTTTTTTTTGGAGACCGTGTTTCACTCATCACCCAGGCTGGAGGCAATGACACAATCTCGGCTCATTGCAACCTCCACCTCCCGGGTTCAAGTGGTTCTCCCGCCTCAGCCTTATTACAGGCATACGCCACCACACTCAGCTAATTTTTTTTTGTATTTTTAGTACAGACAGGGTTTTACCATGTTGGCCAGGCTGGTCTTGAACTCCTGACCTTGGGTGATCTGCCTGCCTAGGCCTCCCAAAGTACTGGGATTAGAGGAATGAGCCACCGCACTCAGCCTCTTAAGAGCTCTTAAAATGTGTCCTGCTGTATCTTAAGAACTCCTGACATGCGTTATCTATGTGATTTTCTCTACAAATCTTCCCCTAGACAGATAATTTGTTGGCTTTACCTCACTTAGTAAAAATAAACCAAGTATTTACCTTTAACCAGTATCTAAGGTATATACTATTCATAAAATAAAAATTGCCAGCCAGCCACAGTGGCTCACATCTGTAATCTCAGCACTTTGGGAGGCTGAGGCAGGCAGACTGTTTGAGCTCAGGAACCTAGCATGGGCAACACAGGAAAACCCTATCTCTTAAAAAAAAAAAAAAAAAAAAAAAAAAAGGGGGGCCGGGCGCGGTGGCTCAAGCCTGTAATCCCAGCACTTTGGGAGGCCGAGGCGGGTGGATCACGAGGTCAAGAGATAGAGACCATCCTGGTCAACATGGTGAAACCCCGTCTCTACTAAAAATACAAAAAATTAGTGGGGCATGGTGGCGCGTGCCTGTAATCCCAGCTACTCAGGAGGCTGAGGCAGGAGAATTGCCTGAACCCAGGAGGCGGAGGTTGCAGTGAGCCAAGATCGCGTCATTGCACTCCAGCCTAGGTAACAAGAGCGAAACTCCGTCTCAAAAAAAAAAAAAAAAAAAAAAAGACACAGAAATAATTAGCTAGGTATATGCTGGCTTGTGCCTATAGTCCCAGCTACTCCAGAGGCTGAGGTATGAGGATCACTTGAGCCTGGGGAGGCAGAGGATGCAGTGAGACCAGGTTGCATGTCACTGCACTCCAGCCTGGGTGCTAGAGAAAGACTCTGTCTCAATAAATTACTTAATAAATGGCATTTATTTATCTATATACGCCAGTCACTGTGTGGTTTTACTTGTATCTCAATTAATCAATGAGGAGGGAAAAACTTATATAATGTTTTCCCAAAAGTCACTCCTCTAGGACAAGTTGCAGCTGACATTCTCTAACTCCAATTCTTTTGATTCTAGAGCCCCTAATCCTTTCTTTCACTATACCACAAATTAGGCAAATCCATGTTTTTGAAAATCCTGACACACAATTGGGTCAGATCTCTAATAATTGTGGCTATCCCTCAGTTATTGCATGCCTAACACATGTGACACACTTTACCAGCTGCTTTGCACAAATGTTAATGCATTTCATTCTCACCATGATCTAAGAAATGTTAGTAGGCCTTTTTGTAAGTGGAGACTCAAAAGTTAAACAAGCAAAATCTTCATGGTAAACGATGAGGTAAGTTATATAATGCCCACTGCAAAACCCAGTTGTTATTTCCCAATCTGTGAGCTTGGGAAGCATGCTAGAAGTTGTTGACTGCTTACACCCACATATATCTGTAATACCTGTGTCATCTGTTTTATGTGTGTGCAAATGTGGGATCTTCCTAAGCATACAGGCATAAAGATCTGCTCAATGACTTAGTATTTCATATTCTATGTCCTGTTTGCACATGGGCAGAGCCTACATTTTCCTCAGTGGCTAAGTTACCTTGGTATAATAGGCCTTCAGAATAAGAGGAAGTGTAATGAACGTGCTGGCTTCCTCCCTGACTTGGGAGGCCAAAAAGTCTGAAAGAAACTCAGAATTTGCAAGTCAGTTCCTTGTCTAGAGAAAAAGAAATCCTCAAGAAATGCTGCATATCTAAGAAGATTGCTTTCTGGATGTCAAAACTCCTATTTTAGCCATGTAAGCTATAAAAAATATCCACCTTCAATCATGATCAAATATATGCAGGCAAAAACGGAGAGCATAAATTTGTAACTATTAAATTTCCTAAAAAATTTAAAAGATGATATCCCATCTGGTTAGGTTAGGCTGAAGGTGGTACAAAAAATAACAAAAGCTGCAAAAAGGATTATGACTGTTTGGAAAAGAAAACCGGTAATAAAAAATCAACCAAACAAAAAAAAAAATACCAACATATTCACCCCAGCAATACATATTAGAAGAAAAAACTGGCAACAATCTCCGATTTCAAAATTGATTAAGCACATTATGGTATATCCACTCAAAGAAATAATAATCATTATAAATAATTGCAAAGACTCTAGCATCATAAAAAATTATGTAGTATCCGATGAAAAGAACAGCTCACATCAACTCATACCTGTGCTATGATTATAACTTATGCTATAAGTGAAATGAGGCATTCACTTAGTCCCAGGACAAAGGAAACAATGGGGAAAACGGAAATCTTCTGGACTACCCAAAGTGGCAGAACTGTGGAGCTATTTTTTCCCTTTTCATTTGTTTACATTACTTTTTGTGTAGGAAATAATCACTTTTTGGTTTTTTCAAACAGTCTCACCCTGTCACCCAGGCTGGAGCACAGTGGCGCGATCTTGGCTCACTGCAGCCTCTGCCTTCCAGGTTTAAGCAATGCTCCTGCCTCAGCCTCCCAAGTAGTTGGGATTACAGGCACGTGCCACCACGCCTGGCTAATTTTTGTACTTTTGGTAGAGACAGCATTTCGTTATGTTGGCCGACTGGTCTTGAACTCCTGACTTCAAGTGATCCACCTGTCTGGGCCTCCCAAAGTTCTGGGATTACAGGCACGAACCAGAGTCTGACCAAAATAACCACTTTAAAATGTCAATAACTTGCCGGGCGCGGTGGCTCAAGCCTGTAATCCCAGCACTTTGGGAGGCCGAGGCGGGTGGATCACGAGGTCAAGAGATCGAGACCATCCTGGTCAACATGGTGAAACCCCATCTCTACTAAAAATACAAAAAATTAGCTGGGCATGGTGGCACGTGCCTGTAATCCCAGCTACTCAGGAGGCTGAGGCAGGAGAATTGCTTGAACCCAGGAGGCGGAGGTTGCGGTGAGCCGAGATCGCGCCATTGCACTCCAGCCTGGGTAACAAGAGCGAAACTCCGTCTCAAAAAAAAAAAAAAAAAAAAAAAAAAGTCAATAACTCATTTAAAAATGACAACCCTTACACTATTCTCAACAGTATCTTACCTTATCTGTTCCCACTGACAGCAAACTGCTGCTCTGCCCAAGAGAAAAAAATAGAGGCACAGGATCCCACAAGTCAGACAGAAGCAGGAGGGAAGGGAGGAGACTGCCAGACAGGACCTCACCATTAGGAAACCTGGCACCAATGCCGGACACCATGGTGCCCTGGCAAGTGTGCACACAAAATCACTGGCTCCAAGTTATTTTTCAGAATCAGGCCTAAAAACAGCTGAATTCCATCCCACAGTGGGCAAGCCTATTATTAGACATAATCTCAAAGAGCCAAGAGGTTGCAAGTATCTATCCATCACATGCTACTGCAACTCTGCATGGAGATGCCATAAATCTGCTCCTGAACAGACCAAAGACACCTGGGCCGTATGGTAACCTACGGTAACCACTCCATGGTTACCTCTTCCTTTCACAGGGGCATCCCAAGATCACTTCAGATAACCACATATGTGAGTTGGATGGCCAAACAGTTCCCAGAAAGGAGGCAGAAGAAGGGTGGGAACAGTGGCACCTCTGGGGTTAGCTAGAGCTCCTGTGGAATTTTCTTAAATGCTGAGCCTAGCGGCCTCTGAGATGTCATTGAATGTATTTTTTTAATTTAACATTGTATAAATACATGATTTCTAAACCTTCTGAGGCAAAAGGGAAGTAATCAGTGTTGCCACTTACAGGCTAAAAGGATGTTTCATTTTATAATTCATTCAAATATAATTCTGAGGCCGGGCATGGTGTCTCACGCCTGTAATCCCAGCACTTTGGGAGGACAAGGCAGGCAGATCACCTGAGGTCAGGAATTCAAGACCAGCCTGGCCATGGTGAAACGCTGTCGCTACTAAAAATACAGAAATTAGCCAGGCATGGTGGCAGACACCTGTAATCCCAGCTACTCAGGAGGCTATGGCAGGAGAATCACTTGAACCTGTGAGGTGGAGGTTGCATTGAGTCAAGACCACAACACTGAACTCCAGCCTGGGTGACAGAGTGAGACTCTGTCTCTAAAAAAGAAATAATAAAATATAATTCTGAATTAAAATTCAAAAGATGTCAACGACCAATCCAAAGTAGAAGTGAGCAAAAGCTGTATCATGAAAATTAAAGACTTTTAAAAGCTCAAAACAAAATGAAAGAAACAAACTAGCAGAACAAACAGTATACTAGATAAAATGGACTAGTATTGTACAGATGTTAAGTCTCCATATAAGTTTATAAAATTCTAACAGGGTCCCATTCAAAAATCACAATCAAGTATTAAAAAATATATATATATATATTTTTTGAGACGGAGTTTCGCTCTTGTTACCCAGGCTGGAGTGCAATGGCGCGATCTCGGCTCACCGCAACCTCCGCCTCCTGGGTTCAGGCAATTCTCCTGCCTCAGCCTCCTGAGTAGCTGGGATTACAGGCACGCGCCACCATGCCCAGCTAATTTTTTGTATTTTTAGTAGAGACGGGGTTTCACCATGTTGACCAGGATGGTCTCGATCTCTCGACCTCGTGATCCACCCGCCTCGGCCTCCCAAAGTGCTGGGAATACAGGCTTGAGCCACCGCGCCCGGCCAAAAAATATTTTTTAAGACTGGCATGGTGGCTCACATCTGTAATGAGAGGCGGAAGCAGGCAGATCACATGAAGCCAGGAGTTCAAGACCAGCCTGGCCAATACAGCAAAACCCTGTCTCTACTCAAAATAGAAAAATTAGGCCGGGCACAGTGATTAACATCTGTAATCCTAGCACTCTGGGTGGCCGAGGCAGGCGGATCACAAGGTCAAGCGATCAAGACTATCCTGGCCAACATGGTGAAACCCTGTCTCTACTAAAACTACAAAAATTAGCTGGCTATGCACGGTGGCATGTGCCAGTAGTCTCAGCTACTCTGGAGGCTGAGGCAGGAGAATCAATTAAACCCTGGAGGTAGAGGCCGCAGTGAGCCAAAATCGCGCCACCGCACTCTAGCCTGGGAGACAGAGCAAGACCCTGCCTCGAAAATAAAAATAATAAATTTCAAATGTACAGAAAAGGGCAAGAATAGTTCAAAGTGCTCACACGTCCTCTTCAATGAGACTCTCCCAACTGATGGTTTTACATCATTTGTTCCATTACCTTTTCCTGACCCCTTTGAGAGCAGGCTAAAGACATGAAGCCTCCCATTGTTGCTCAATACTTCAATGACTTATTTCCAAAAACAAGGACACTCTTCTCCATAACCAGCATACAAGTCTCCACATCAGGAAATCAACACTGATTAACTACAGTCTCAACCCAATCCACAGACCCCATTTGAATTTTGTCAACTGTCTCAACAATGTCTCTTTTTCCTTTCTGGTCTATGAGTCTAGTCCAGAGTTATGTCTCCCCAGTGTCAATCAATCTGGAATAGTTCCCTTTTCTCTTCCTGACTTCCATATCCCTGCTGGAGTATAAGTCTTTTCATTTTGCAGAATGACCTTCAATCTGATCAGTATTTCCTCATGACCAGACTCAGATCATGCTTTCTTAATAGCAATACCAGACACACAGTGGTGTGTTCTTCCCAGTGCAATGCATCAGAAGAAGACCGATGGCAACTCATCCCACAGTGATGTTTACCATATTCACCTGGTCAAGCTTATTAGAGATGTAGTGTCTGAGGCCCCACAGACCTACAGCATCAGATTCTGCACATTAACAAGGTCACTAGCAAGTCACACATTTTACTGTTCATGAAGTACCAGTGAAAGGTCTTATGAAAAGTAAGAGCCACAGGGGAAGTTTAAATTTTATTAGAAGCCTTTGGAAGGTTTTAAGCTACAGAGTGGCATGATCTGGTTTCAGTTCTCAAATAGTTCCTCTGGCTGTTTTGTGGGAAACAGACCGGGGAGCACCAAGGACAGAGCAAAGAGTGAGTTAGCTGGTAGTCTGGTTGAAGGATGCTGATTTCATGGGTGAATGTGGTATTGACAGAGGTGGTGATACATGGTCATAAAGGACACAATTTGAAGTCAGAGCAAACAGAAATTGCTAACGGACCAGAAGTGGACATGAGAGCCACAATAACAATGATAAACAGCAGCAGCCAATGCTAGTTAAATACAAGCCCTGTGCCAGCCACTGCTCCACGTCTTTTCAGGTGAAAATTCATTCAACTGTCACAATCATTCTAAGAGGTACAGCTGACAACCTCACTTTATTCAAATGAAGACAACATGGTAGAGAGAGGTTTAATAGCTGCCCAAGGTCTCAGGTCTGAGCTTAGGCATCGGTTTGGGAGCTTGTACTCCACCACCATCCCTTACAGAGTAACTGGAAACATGGCACCATTTATGAAGAGGAATGAGGCTGGTAAAGGGAATCAAGAGTGCTTTGCCAAACACAGCAACACGCAATTTCCACTGCACGTCCACATGGAAATGGCAGGGAGAGAGCTAGTGTGACTAGATCACCAAGCAAAGGTGGGGTAGAGATAAAAATGGGAAGGTCATTAGCTCAGAGGTAATATTTTAAGTCAACAGAGTAGATGAGATCACCCAGAAGAGTTTTTCAAACTGTAGGCTGTGAAATCAATTTAGTGGGTCACGAACAGCATTTAAAAAGATAAACAAATAAAATAGAGCAGAATGAAAAATAACAGAGTCCCATGGCTCATGAAGTGTAAGAACTGTTTTGTGAAATTTTTGTTTCTGTTGTGTGTGTGTGTGTGTGCAAGATGGCATAGTGTGTCTGTACTTGACTGGCATTTGGTATGGCTGGCAAAAATATCTAAAACCACTGGTCCAGAGTCTAAGTTGGAGTAACTGATCCCTGAAATCACTCTAGCACTTAGAATTTGGGAAAAAGGAAAAGCAGCCAGAAAAGGAGAGTAAAGAAACTGCGAGGAAGGAGGAAAGGCAGTGTGGAGCCCGAGCAAATGTGACATGTTGGACATCTGATGTGTTGGCGAGAGTCATGCAGTATGGCCACAAAAGAGATGTCCATAATTATGGAATGGCAAGGTAAACACACAGCTGTGGGAGCAGAGGGGCAAGTGACATGTTTAAGCTTAGCACAGAATAAAAAAGGGAGGGAGAAAGGTGATATTAGGATTTCGAGATCTAGGTTTAAGGGAACAGCAGGATATCCAGTCTGTAACTTCCATAAACAGCAAACATCCAATCATTCTTTTCTACTGTTGCTTTTAAGCATCTACTATGTGCTGGGCTGTTTAATGGACCTGGGAAAATAACTGGGACACTGTTCTATCCTGAAAAGCCTCAAACCCTACAAGAGAATAACATAACTGCAGTACAGTGAAGAAAGGGTCAGAAGACAGAGTGTGTCAACCGGCGTGTTGAAGGCCATGGCAATTTTCCTTTCCAACCATACTGCTCATTATTGGCCAACCAAATCCACCACTCCACACAGATTGTGCCCTCCGACCTCTTGATTCGTGCTTGGCCTCTCCCCAAAATACTTTCCAAATCTGAGTCATTCCTCAAGGTCATTTGGCTTCCTCACTGAAGCTTTCAGGAAAACCGCTCAGCTTGGTGATCATGCCTTCCCCAAACAGCTACAGCACTTCTCGTCCATATACCATTACCTGGTGGCTGTGTCCTTATTTCCCTATTTACTAATGCCTTTTCTCATGAGCTGAGCCATACATAGTTGAAGGCATGTAACAAACATGTCTCACATCTACAAGATCCTAGAACACCTGCCAGGCAAACACTGTTGCTCTGCTACTACACTTCTCTCCAATCCACCTTGCATTTCAGCATCTTACTGAAAAAGATGTGATTAATTCACTCCCTGGCTATTTTAAAACCTTCACTGGCTCCCAGTTATTAGTACAGCACATGCAGACTTGTCTTCCAGGTGAGCCACGCAGCTTTCCCCTTCCCTGCTTCCCAAACACCTTAAAGTTGAGGCAACAGCAATAAAAACAGTCACGTACTACGTAACACATTTCTGTCAACGACGACCACATACACAACGGTGGTCCCATTAAGAGTACAATGGAGGCCGGGCGCAGTGGCTCAAGCCTGTAATCCCAGCACTTTGGGAGGCCGAGGCGGGTGGATCACGAGGTCAAGAGATCGAGACCATCCTGGTCAACATGGTGAAACCCCGTCTCTACAAAAAATACAAAAATTAGCTGGGCATGGTGGCGCACGCCTGTAGTCCCAGCTACTAGGGAGGCTGAGGCAGGAGAACTGCTTGAACCCAGGGGGCGGAGGTTGCGGTGAGCCGAGATCGTGCCATTGCACTCCAGCCTGGGTAACAAGAGCGAAACCCCGTCTCAAAAAAAAAAAAAAAAAAAGTACAATGGAGCTGAAAAATTTCTATTGCCCAGTGACTTTGTAGCTATCATAATGCAATGTATTACCTCCTTGTTTACTGTGATGCAGGTGTAAACCTACTATACTGCCAGTGGTATAAAGCATAGCACATACAACTAGTACAGTACTTAATGCTTAATAAATCATGTTACTGGTTTACATATCCTATGTGGAATTCTATGTTGTGTATACTATGCATTCTACTTATAAAAACAATTAACTAAAACTGGATGTGGGAGCATGTGCCTATATTCCTGGCTACTCAGGAGGCTGAGGCAGGAAGATTTCTTGCGCTCTGGAATTCAAGTCTAAAATGCGCAACGTGGCAAGATATCTCGAAAAATAAATAAAAATTTAAAAATTTACAGGCTGGGCGCAGTGGCTCACGCCTCTAATCCCAGCACTTTGGGAGGCCAAGGCGGGCGGAGGAGGGGCTCAGGAGTTCAAGACCAGCCTGGCCAACATGGTGAAACCCTGTCTCTACTAAAGATACAAAAAATCAGGCCGGGCGCGGTGGCTCAAGCCTGTAATCCCAGCACTTTGGGAGGCCGAGGCAGGTGGATCACGAGGTCGAGAGATCGAGACCATCCCGGTCAACATGGTGAAACCCCATCTCTATTAAAAATACAAAAAATTAGCTGGGCATGGTGGCACGTGCCTGTAATCCCAGCTACTCGGGAAGCTGAGGCAGGAGAATTGCCTGAACCCAGGAGGCGGAGGTTGCGGTGAGCCGAGATCGCGCCATTGCACTCCAGCCTGGGTAACAAGAGCGAAACTCTGTCTCAAAAAAAAAAAAATAATAATAATAATAATAATAATAATAAAGTTTACTGGCCAGGTGCAGTCGCTCATGCCTGTAATCCCAGCACTTTGGGAGGCGGAGGCGGGTAGATCACAAGGTCAGGAGATCCAGACCATCCTGGCCGACACGGTATTAACTCCGTCTCTACTAAAACACAAAAAACTAGCTGAACATGGTGGCTGGTGCCTGTAGTCCCAGCTACTCGGGAGGCTGAGACAAGGGAATAGCTGGGACCCGGGAGGCAGAGGTTGCAGTGAGCTGAGATCGTGCCACTGCACTCCAGCCTGGTGACAAAGCAAGATTCTGTCTTTAAAAAAAAAAAAAAAAAAAAAAAGCCGGGCGCGGTGGCTCAAGCCTGTAATCCCAGCACTTTGGGAGGCCGAGGCGGGTGGATCACGAGGTCGAGAGATCGAGACCAACCTGGTCAACATGGTGAAACCCCGTCTCTACTAAAAATACAAAAAATTAGCTGGGCATGGTGGCGCGTGCCTGTAATCCCAGCTACTTAGGAGGCTGAGGCAGGAGAATTGCCTGAACCCAGGAGGCGGAGGTTGCGGTGAGCCGAGATCGCGCCATTGCACTCCAGCCTGGGTAACAAGAGCGAAACTCCGTCTCAAAAAAAAAAAACAAGTTTATAAAATAAGGATACAATAACAGAAAATATTTTGAACAGCTGCACAATATGTCTGTGGTTTAAGTATTATTACAAAAGAGTCAAAAGATTAAAAAAATTTTAAGTTTATAAAGTAAAAAAGTTAAAGTAATCTAAGGTTAATACTGAAACAAGGAAACTTTTCATCTTTTATATCTTATTTTTACTGCACCTTTCCTATGTTTAGATATATTCAGATACATATATACCTACCATTGTGTTACAGTCGCCTACAGCATTTGATACAGTTTAACATGTGGCACAGGTTTGTAGTCTAGGAACAAAAGGCTATACTGCATAGCCTAGGTGTGCAGTTGGCTACAGCCAGGCTAGGTTAGGTGTGTCTAAGCACATCCTAAGATGCTTGAACAATGACAAAAATCACTCAGTGATGCACTTCTTACAACATATTCTGTTGTTAACTGAGGCATGATTGTACCAGAATAAAACAAAAAACAACCTACCACCAGTACCACCAAAGGTGTGCAGAAATGAAAATTTACTAGACTCATATTTGTTGAACTGCTGACAACTGATGTTTTGCCAGTGGGACTACCAGGAATAGTAACATTTTAGAAACTAGTTTGACTGACACGTTAATTTTAAAACAAGAAACAAAATTGCCTCAGCCTCCCAAGTAGCTGGGATTACAGGCATGTGCCACCATGCCCAGCTAATTTTGTATTTTTAGTAGAGATGGGGTTTCACCAGGTTGGCCAGGCTGGTCTTGAACTCCTGACCTCACGTGATCCACCTGCCTCAGTCTCCCAAAGTGCTAGGATTACCGGCCTGGTACCCAGCAGCAAAGGAAAATATTATAGCCTCATTTAATCTTACCTCTATGATGTAGTAACTAGCCATCCTCTGCAGATGAGGAAACAGAGGCTCAGAAAATTTAGTAACTCTCGTAAGGTTATACAGCCAGTCAGTGAAGACGACAGGCTGGTACTAATACAGTATGTGCCCTAACTTCTACCATACTTAGCAATGTTCTGTGTATGCCCCGGCACACCCAGCATGCACCTTTCGCATCTTTTCCTTTGTACAGCTCGTCTTTCTGCCTGAATAATACCAGCTTTGCTTACATACCACTCACCTTTCAAGTCCAGTGCAAATCCCACTTTTCCCTTAACACCTTCCTAGAACACAGACCATGATCAGCATGACCAGAGTTATCTACCTTTCTATTTCTCCTACAGTATGGGACCTTGGTTCTCCTACTACCACGCACACAGCAAGCATTGGAACATTGGGTGAATTAAGTTCACAACATAAATTCTCTTTCTGACAAACTCAAAGGTAACAGATGAAGACCAAAAGTTTTAATCCGTGAGGAATATTAATACCAAGAAAGGGTTTCCATAATCCCTCCCCTCATTCTCTGCTCTGAACCTCACCATTCATTGAAGCATAAGGAAAGGCAGATTAATTTTCACCTCTTCCACAAAGTGGCTTTACATAATAAATCCCACTTCTGAAGAATAAAAGCTACCTAACTTGTTATTAAAAATGTAAATAATGAGAATAAAAAGTTTTCTTTAAAGTTTTTAAAATTACTTTCAAAGCCTGACCCCTGAAAGTACTTAATTATAATACAAACAACATGTAAAAATACTAGAAGTTACTTTCCAAATACATAAACATAGAGACACAGAACCTGGGAAACAGATACATTTAAAATTCAAAATGCTCTTAACAACTGACCACATCTGAATTTATGAGCAGAAGTTGAGTCCAAACAAAAACACACTGTAAAATAGAAGTGCTGGCTAACAACCTTAGAAAGGAAATATAGGATGGGACAAACAGATTTTAATGCGTCCTTGGCCTTCCTGAGCAAAGCAATGAGAAATGCAGTCAACCAAAGCACTTAGACTTGGTTTTACTGGAAGTATCAACACCATAGGTCAACCTGTCAAATGAAGCAAAAAGCAGAACCGAGTTCTATGGGTACAGTCCCCTCCAGATAAAAGCCAATGGACCTTTTTACAGTTTATGGGGTCCTCCCCGTATGGCTGGGGATGCAGGCATGAGAGGAATATTGTCTGGGTGATTAATTCCTGTGAAATGAGCACAGGAGTTAGTGGAAACAGAGGTGAGTCCACACACACTGCACTTTCATGGCTGCCTCCAACTCACCACAATTCCAAATACTAAGAAACAATGTACTAGTACTTGGTTTTTTAAATGTCCATAAGCTAAACATCCTTCTGAAGATTGAGGTTCCCACTTAAAAGCTGAAACCAATATATACTTTGAAGGATTATTTCAAATATATTACAAACATCAAAATGCTAACTCCAAACTAAGGCAAAATAATTACCTCTAAGTATCCAAGAAGAGCATCAAATTAGCAAATTAATTCAGGGTCAAAAAACCTTAAACAAAAAGATCCTTTTAGTAGCACAGGAACTTTGTGCCAGGTGTGGTGGCTCATGCCTGTAATCCCAGCACTTTGGGAGGCTGAGGTGGGCAGATCACGAGGTCAGGAGTTTGAGACCAGCCTGGCCAATATGATGAAACCCTGTCTATTAAGAAACACAAAAATTGTCTGGGCATGGTGGCATGCACCTGTAGTCCCAGCTACTCGGGAAGCTGAGGCATCGGGAGGCAGAGGTTGCAGTGAGCCAAGATTGTGCCACTCACCTCCAGCCTGGGCAACAAAGTGAGACTCAGCCTCAAAAAAAAAAAAAAAGAACAGAACTTGGTAATTGTCCATAGCTCTAGACCTTATTTTAGGGTGCAAGCTGTAACTGTAATCAGGAGGGTGCCATGAATAAATATAACAGATACTGAGACAAAAGAAAACTACTCCTGACAACAGTTTGCCCTCTTTCCCAAGAGATTTAAGGAATAACCATAAAATCTTCCTCCTCCTTTCTCAAATGGGGACTTCTCTGATGTAATGTATCAGGGAGAAGAACAAGTTACCCTGGGTATCAACCAGTGCACACCATTTCTGTCCTGAAATGACAGAAAGAACATTGAGTAGTAGTACTGTCTTACCTAGAGTCAAACAAATGACTTGAAGGAAGAGACCAAGAAAAGTATGTTTAGAAAATCATCTAGAAATAGGATTTTATTTTAGCAAGCAAAGTGAACAAAAAATACAGTTTTATTTTGGCAAGTTACAATTGCTTCCATGATCAAATTTGTTTTCTATTGATTCTCCTGGGTCATGTGTTGGAAAAAGTACTATACTTAGAATTGGGAAATCTAAATACTTCCTAGTTTTGCCATTTGTTCTGTGACTTGGGCAAGTTATTTAATCCACGTCTCACATTCTTCATCTGCAAAAATGGAGTTAACCTACTTTGCCACCTCACAGGAATGTCCCACAATAAGTTTGCTAACAGCTAAGTATCATATAAATTAAAATTATCACTGTTAGCATTACCACCCTCCTTCCCTCTCTCACGTAAAAACTTGAACCAATAATAAAATAGGCAAAAGACATCAGACACGGTGGCTCACGCCTGCAATCCTGGCACTTTGGGAGGCTAAGCTGGGCAGATCACTTGAGGTCAGGAGTTCAAAACCAGCCTGGCCAACATGGTGAAATCCTGTATCTACTAAAAATATAAAAATTAGCTGAGCATGGTGGCAGGAACCTGTAATCTGACAACTGCTTGTACTCAGGAGGCAGAGGTTACAGTGAGCCGAGATCACACCACTGCACACTCCAGCGCAACAGTGAGATTCCGTCTCCAAAAAAGAAAAAAAAAAAGGTAAAATACAACATTAAAAAATAAAAAAGAAGTTAGCTAACAAACAAAAAACAAAATAAACCTTAAAAACACAATAAAAGGCTGGGCGTGGTGGCTCTTGCTTATAATCCCAGCAATTCGGGAGGCCATCTCTACTAATAATACAAAACTTAGCCAAATGTGGTGGTACATTCCTATAATCCCACCTATTCAGGAGGCTGAGGCAGGAGAATTGCTTGAACCCGGGAGGCAGAGGTTATAGTGAGCTGAGATGGTGCCACTGCACTCCGGCCTGGGCAACAAGAGCAAAACTGTTTCAAAAACAACAAGAAAAAAAGCCACAATAACTACTGACTGGTGTCACAGCACTCTGACAAGTAATTTTTGTCATTCTTAATTAGGAAAGATCCTGTACCTTGGGATCTACGGTCCATTCATAGAAAGCACAGCAGGGTTAAATCCTCATCAATCCTGATTCACAAAGAAGAATGCCGACGGAGCACATTCTTACTGTACATGGCAAGAACTATAAGCCACAAGACCAATCCCCCACCCTCCCCACAGAGGGACAGTGGCCTGATAGTTGGGAGCCCTACTTGGTGGCAGATGACCTCTGAAGTACAAGAGTTTTTCTTCCTTCACTGACCACTGACATGAAATTAGCAAACACCCTAACCTCAGTCATTCTGAAATAAACCCATGGAGAGTCACTTGCAATCCTAAATTTTGAAAATAAAAAAGCCAAAGAGACACAAACATGCTATGAAAAATCAGCCATAAGCATAGCCTTGCAGGTATTGTGGGTTTGGTTCCAGACCATCGCAATACAGCAAGTCACACAAATTTTCTGGTTTTCCAGTGCATATCAACTTTTATATGTTTATACTATACTAAGTGTGAAATGGCATTATGTCTAAAAGACAACGTACATACCTTAATTTAAAAAATACTTTGTTAAAAAATGCTAACAATCATCTAAGCCTTCAGAGAGTACTAATCTTTTTGCTGGTAGAGGTTATGCCTCCATTTGATAGCTACTAATTAAGGTGGTGGTTACTGAAGGCTGAGGTGGCTGTGGCAATTTCTCCAAATAACACAACAATGAAGTGCTACATAGACTGGCCTTTCATAAGAGGTTTTTCTATAGCATGCCACGCTGCCTGATAGCATTTTGCCCAAAGCAGAACTTCTTTCATAATTGGAGTCAGTTCTCTCAAACCCTGCCACTGCTTTATATATATACGTATATATATATATATATATATATATATATATATATATATATGTATATGTATATATAAACTGCCATGTAGTTGTTTATGTAATATTCTAAATCCTTCATTGGCATTTCAACAATGTTCACAACATCTTCACCAGGAGTAGATTCCATCTCAATAAATCACCTTCTTTGCTTATCCATAAGAAGCAACTCCTCATCTGTTCAAGTTTTACCATGAGATTACAGCAATCCAGTCACATCTTCAGGCTCTACTTTTGAGTTTTCTTGCTATGTCTACCACATCTGAATTTCCTGCCTACATTCAAGTCTTGAACCCCTCTCAAAGTCATCCAGGAGGGCTGGAATCATCTTCTTCCAAACTCCTGTTCTTGTACTGACCTCCTCCCATGAATCACAAATGTTCTTAATGGCATTTAGAATGGTAAATCCTTTCCAAAAGGTTTTCAACTCACTCTGTCCAGACCCACTAGGGGAATTATCTATAGCAGCTGGAGCCTTATGAAATATATTTTTTAAATAATAATACTTGAAAGTCAAAATTATTCCTTGATCCAAGGGCTGCAGAATAGATGCTGTGTTAGCAAATATGAAAACACCACTAATCTCCCTGTACATTTCCATCAGAGTTCTTAGGTGACCAGATGTAGCACTGTCAATATGGAGTAGTATTTTGAAACTTATCTAATCTGAGTAGCAGGTCTCAACAGTGGGCTTAAAATATTCATTAAACCATGCTGGAAACAGATGTGCTGTCATCTAGGTTTTCTTGATCCACTGAAAGAGCACAGGCAGAGTAGATTTAACATAAATTTATGGGCCCTAGAATTTTTTGTATGGTAAATAAGCACTGTCATCAACTTAAATTCACATTGCACCAGCTCCTAATGAGAAAGCCAGTCTGTCTTTTGAAGACAGGCATCCACTTTTCCTAACTATGAAAGTCCTAGATGGCATCTTCTTCTGACCTAAGGTTACAATGACAATCTGTTTAATATAGCCACCTTCACCAGTGATCTTGGCTACATCTTCTAGGTTACTTGCTGCAGCTTCTGCATTAGCTTCTGCATTAGCAGTTGCTGCTTCAACTTGCACTTAGCCAAGTGTGGTGGTACATTCCTATAATTCCACCTATTCAGGAGGCTGAGGCATGGGAATCCCTCGTACACAGGAGGTAGAGGTTGCAGTGAACTAAGATTGCGCCACTGCACTCCAGCCTAGTGACAGAGCAAGACTCCGTCTCAAAAAACAATCAAACAAAACCCTCTGCTCCCAAACAAACAAAACCCTCTGCTCCCAAGTTGGAGAGTTGACATGAAACAAGTGACACATATACCAATGTGCTGATGAAATCAAATGAATCAGCTGGGTTCGGTGGCTCACACCTGTAACCCTAGCACTTTGGGAGGCTGGGCAGGTGAATCACTTGAGGTCAGGAGTTCAAGACCAGCCTGGCCAAGGAGATAAAATGATATGACAAAAAAACAAAAAATTAGCCAGGCGTGGTGGGCACCTGTAATCCCAGCTACTTGGGAGGCTGAGGCAGAACAACAACTTAAACCCGGGAGGCAGAGGCTGCAGTGAGCCAAGATCATACCACTGCACTCCAATCTGGGCAATAGAGCAGGACTCTGTCTCAATATATAAGTTAATTAATAAAAGGAATCTTTTCTGAAGCAGATTTCTAATGAAGTTTCAGGATAGGCTGTCCATTAATTGGGAGTGTTCCTGTGATTCTGGGTTTGGAATCTGACCTTCAGACTAAAACAGAAGAGACATTATCAATATTTAACTCTGTCTCTTTTTCTTTTTTTTTTGAGACGGAGTCTCGCACTGTCGCCTAGGCTGGGTGCAATGGTGCAATCTTGGCTCACTGCAACCTCTGCCTCCCGGGTTCAAGCGATTCTCCTGCCTCAGCCTCCTGAGTAGCTGGGATTACAGGTACCCACCACCATACCCGGCTAATTTTTTGTATTTTTAGTAGAGATGGGGTTTCACTATGTTGGCCAGGCTGGTCTCCAACTCCTGATCTTGGGATCCGCCTGCCTTGGCCTCTCAAAGTGCTGAGATGACAGGTGTGAGCCACTAATGCACTGCCTAGATGTCTCTTTTTCTTTTTTTTTTTTTGAGACGGAGTCTTACTCTGTCACCCATGCTGGAGTGCAGTGGCAGTGTCTCGGCTCACTGCCACCACACCTGCCTAATTTTTGTATTTTTAGTACCTTACAAATTCTTATGCATGCTGGGGCTGATTGTGAAAACTGGGTTTTTCTAGATCTCATAGGTCTTATGAGCTGTATAGGTTTCAAAGAGATCTGGGGAAAAAAAAAAACAACAAATGACTAAATAAACAGGCACCTAAAAATTTCAAAAATCACTTAAAATTTCTACTAGCTCTGAGATTCTACTACTGTCCAAACTCACATAAGGGTTAATATCCAAACTAATTTGTTCAAATGATATTAGCAGAAAAGAGCTCCAAATTCCAGATGATACAAATTATATATCTGATACCTGATAAAGGTCTAGTATCCAGAATATATGCATATGAAAATAAGTTCATCATTAGTTATTAGGGAAATATAAATAAAAACCACCAGATACCACTTCATACCCAATAGTTCAGCTACCGTTAAAAAACAGAAAATTGCCGGGCGCAGTGGCTCAAGCCTGTAATCCCAGCACTCTGGGAGGCCGAGGCGGGTGGTTCACGAGCTCAAGAGATCGAGACCATCCTGGTCAACATGGTGAAACTCCATCTGTACTAAAAATACCAAAAAAAAATTAGCTGGGCATGGTGGCGCGTGCCTGTAATCCCAGCTACTCAGGAGGCCGAGGCAGGAGAATTGCCTGAACCCGGGAGGAGGAGGTTGCGGTGAGCCGAGATCGCACCATTGCACTCCAGCCTGCGTAGCAAGAGCGAAACTCCGTCTCAAAACAAAAACAAAAACAAAGAAACAAACAAAAAACACAGAAAATTACAAGTGTTGGCCAGGATGTGGTAAACTAGAATTCTCATCCATTGCTCGTGGGAACGTAAAGTGGTGCAGCCACTTTGGAAAACAATTTAGCAGTTCCTCCAAAGGGTAAAAATACAGTTGCCACAGGACCAGCAATTCCACCTCAGGTATGTACCCAAAAGAAAAACAGAGATTCAAATGATTACATGTATGCCAAAGTCCCCTGCAGCACTATTCAAAATAACCAAAATGTATAAATGACCCAAATGTCCATGGATACATGGATAAACAAATGTGGCATATGCTACAACATGGATAAATCTTGAAAATATTATGCTAAGTGAAATAAGCCAGACACAAAAAGACAAACATTATATGATTCCTTGGACATGAGATCTAGAAGAGGCAAATTCATAAAGACAGAGATAAGAGGTTATAAGGGTTTGGGTATCAAGGAATATGTAGTTATTGCTTAATGAGGAGAGTTTCTGGCCGGGCACGGTGGCTCCTGCCTGTAATGCCAGCACTTTGGGAGGCCGAGGTCAGTCAGATCACTTGAGGTCAGGATTCAAGACCTGCCTGCCCAACATGGTGAAACTCCATCTCTACTAAAAAATAGTACAAAAGTTAGCTGGGTGTGTTGGTGCATGCCTGTAATCCTGGCTTACTCAGGAGGCTGAGAGGCTGAGAGGCAGGAGAATCACTTGAACCCAGGAGATGGAATGGAGATTATGTCACTGCACTTCAGCCTGGGCTCAAAAAAAAAAAAAAAAAAATTCTGTTGGAGTGTTGAAAATGTTTTTGGAAACAGTGGTAAATGGTTGAAGTACAACGATTTTAACATAATTGTACACTTAAAAATAGCAAAAATGGTAATTGTTATGCCATTTATATGCATATGTATTTTTTACAATTTAAAAAAGACATTAATGTACAGCTACTTTAAAAGATAATTTGGTAGGTTTTTTTTTTTTTTTTTTAAGACGAAGTCTCGCTCTGTCCCCAGGCTGGAGTGCAGTGATGCTCTCAGCTCACTGCAACCTCCGCCTACTAGGTTCAAGCGATTCTTCTGCCTCTGGCTCCCAAGTAGCTGGGACTACAAGCACAAGCCACCACACCCAGCAAATTTTTGTATTTTTAGTAGAGACAGGGTTTCACCATGTTGGCCAGGATGGTCTTGATCTCCTGACCTCACGGTCTGCCCGCCTCAGCCTCCCAAAAGTGCTGGGGATTACAGGTGTGAGCCACTGTGCCTGGTCAGTTTGGTAGTTTCTTACAAAGCTAATACAGGTATTTACCCAAATGAGTTGAAAACTTATGTAAATACAAAACCTGCACATTAACATTTGCAGCAGTTTTATTTATAAGTGCCAAAAACCATAGGCAACTGTGATGTTCTTCTGTAAGTAGTGTTACTACCATGTAAGGAAACATTATTAACGATAAAAAAAGATATGAGGCTGGGTGTGGTGGCTCATGCCTGTAATCCCAGCACTTTGGGAGGCTGAGGCAGGCTCATCACAAGGTCAGGAGATCAAGATCACCCTGGCTAACATGGTGAAATCCTGTCTCTACTGAAAATACAAAAATTTAGCTGGGCGTAGTGGCACGTGCCTGTAATCCCAGCTACTTGGGAGGCTGAGGCAGGAGAAGCTCTTGAACCCAGGAAGCAGAGGTTGCAGTGACCTAAGATCGCGCCACTGCACTCCAGGCAGGGGACACAGCGAGACTCTGTGACCAAAAAAAAAAAAAAAAAAAGACATGAAACCAAAGTGGATGGATCACTTGAGCCCAAAAGCTTGAGACCATCCTGGCCAACATGCTGAAATCCCATCTCAACTAAAAATTAGCCGAGAGTGGTGGTGAGTACCTGCAATTCCATCTACACGGGAGACTGAGGCAGAAGAATCACTTGAACCTAGGAGGCAGAGGTTGCAGTAAGCCGAGATCGCGCCACTGCACTTCAGCCTGGGCAACAGAGTAAGACTCTGTCTCCAAAAATAAAAATAAAAAAAAACAAAAAGACATTAAGGAAACTTAAATGCTTATTGCTAAGTGAAAGACATGAATTTGAAGCGGGTACATGACTAAATGACTTCAGCTATATAATATTTTGGAAAAAGCAAAACTGTAGAGTCAGTAGGAAGATCAATGATTACCAAGGATCCAGGGAAGAGTGGGAAGGATGAATATGGGGTAGTACAGGTGACTCCTGGTATAGTGAAACTATTCTGTATAACACTGCAATAGCAGTCCAAGACATTATGCATTTGTCAAAACCCATGGAATGTACAACAAAGAATGGAACTCAGATCAGGTGCTGTCGCCAGCACCTATAATCTCACCTGAACCCAGGAGCTCAAGGTTACTGTGAGCTCTGACTGCACTACTGCACTGGCTGACAGAACAAGATGATGTCTCTTAAAAAAAAAAAAAAAAACACAAAAACTGGGTGTGGTGCCTTATCCCTGTAATCCTAGCACTTTGGGAGGTTCAGGTGGGTGGATCACTTGAGGTCGAGAGACCAGCGTGGCCAACATGGCAAAACCCAGTCTCTACTAAAAATACAAAAATTAGCTTGGCATGGTGGCATATGCCTGTAGTTCCCACTACTCGGGAGACTGAGGTAGGAGAGTCGCTCAAGCCCAGGGAAGTGGAGGTTGCAGTGAGCCGAGATCGCGCCACTGCACTCCAACCTGGGCAACAGGTGGGAATAGAAAATATTCAGCCACTGTGAAAAAGTCTGGTGGTTCTTCAAAAAGTTGAATACAGAATTGCTGCGATCCAGCAATTCCACTCCTAGGTATATACTCAAAATAAGTGAAAACAGGTATCTAAACAAATAGATGCACACGCATGTTTAATAGCAGCACTATACAAAACAGCCAAAAGGCAAAAACAACCTTTTGGTGTATATATATATATATATATATATATACACACACACACACACACACACACATACACACACACACACACACACAATATTCGGCCATAAAAAGGAATGAAGTACTCATACACAATACAATGTAGATTAATCTCAAAGCACTATGCACTAAGTGAAAGAAGCCAGACATGAAAGGTCACATATTCTGATTCCATCTATATGTAATATCCAAAGTAAGCAAGTCTAGAGACAGAAAGCAGATTGGTGGTTCCAAGGAGCTGGGAGAAGGGGGGCAAGGGGAATAACTGCTTAATGGGTACTAGGTTTATTTTGGGACTAGATACAGGTCATGAGTGTAAACATTGTGAATGCAGTAAATGCCACTCAACTGTTCATTTAAAAATAATTTAGTCATGTGAATTTCGTATCAATTAAAAAAAATCTGGCCAAATACAATGGCTCACGCCTGTAATCCAAGCACTTTGGGAGGCTGTATTGGGAGGATCGCTTGAGTTCAGGAGTTCAAGACCAGCCTAGGCAGCATGGTGAAACTCCATCTCTACAAAAAAACCACCAAAATTAGCTGGGTGTGGTGGCGCACACCTGTAATCCCAGCTACTGGGGTTGTTGAGGCACAAGATTTGCTTCGGCCTGGGAGGCAGAAGTTGCAGTGAGCTGTGATCATGCCACTGCACTCCAGCCTAGGTGACAGAGTCTAGAGGAAGAAAAAAAAGGAAAAGAAAAATCTTTTAAAAGGTCTGAGATAGGACATGCAAGAGTAAGTAATTCATGACACAGCCTTCCCCTTTAGTCATCTCCCTTACTCCTTTTTATCTCTTTGTAGCTGGAACTACAGGCGCATACCACTGTGCCTGGTTATTTTTACTTTTGTAGAGACGAGATCTCACTATGCTGCCCAGGATGATCTCCAACACCTGCGTTCAAGTGATCTTCCCATCTAGCCTCCCACTACGGGTGTTAACCACTGTTCCCAGATTTCTTTACTCCTGTCTCATTCCCATGGCTATTCATCTCGGCCCTGCAAAAACATGAAATGTGGAAGAACAAGAGCCTATCTGGGAAGTTTCTAACGCTAAATTCAATATTGTTTCTTTGAACACTGACCTACTTCTCCCTTAAGAACTGAGTGCAAGTACTAAAAACTAACCTTTCACCACCATCTTCCAAAAATATTCTTGTGATACCTTCTGCAATGCCCTTTTAAGGGGGTGAAAACAATTCATGTACTGATCCCTAAGACAGCTTCCTCCTGCACAATGCCAACCTTTCTGCCCACCTGCTCAAGACCTCGATTTTGCTAAGACCACTAGCTCTTACTCTTAATGCGTTTCTAGAATTAACCAAGGTTTTCTAGCACTTTTCCCTCTCTATGGCCTATTTTATTTTAAAATTATATTTATATTATGTTTTTTGGAGAGAAGGTCTCACTATGTTGCCCCGGCTGGTCTCCAACTCCTCGCCTCAAGCAATCCTCCCAACCTCAACCTCCTGAATAGCTGGAATTACAGGCATGAGCCACCACATCCAGCTCTATGGCTGTAATTTTTACAATGTAGTATCCATGATCTAGTTATCTGTTTCCTACACAATACTGTTGAACACCCTTAGAATAAGTACTAGGACTCATCCCCAAACTCTGAAAAATGGTGCTTCTCAGTCGTTTCCCCATTTGGTTTCTGTTCTTCTACTCTAAAATGCTAGACCCAATACAAAAATTTGCTTGGTCTGTTGTCACACGCCTGTAATCCCAGCTACTCGGAGGCTGAGGCAGGAGAATTGCCTGAACCCAGGAGGTGGAGGTTTTGGTGAGCCGTGATCGTGCCATCGCACTCCAGCCTAGGAAGAGCAAAACTCCACCTCAAAAAAAAAAAAAAAAAAAAAAAAAAGGATGGCGAACAGAATAGAGGACATGGACCCAGGACTGGAAAGAGAGACACCTCTGGGCACAGAGCTGCAGTAGAGGATACAAGTGGGTGAACTTGGAGATAGGGCTGGAGAGGCAGGGCAGGGTCCTACGGTGGAACCCTGAATACCAAGGCAAGGTGTCATAATTCAGTACACAAATGAGAAGGATATGACAAGAGCTATCTTTCAGAAGATTTTCCAGCAGTAGTTGGGAAGACACTGGACCAGGGACTAGGAAAGAAGGGTTACTATTCACGAAGCTACAAGAGCTCAGGCAGGTCCAGCACCACGCTCATTCAACCATTTCCAATCTCTACTTCCACAACAGCCTTGACCTGTCTCTGACTTGACTGCTTCATCCGTATCTCAAGATACCTCTTTTCAATTCCCTCACTTAAAATCGCTGACTAGAAAGAAAGAATTAATGGGAGGCTGGGGCAGAAGAATCGCTTGAACCCGGGAGGCAGAGGTTACAGTGAGACATGATTGTGCCACCGCATTCGAGCCTGGGCAAGAGAGTGAGACTCTGTCTCAAAAAAAAAAAAAGTGAATATTGTGGACTGATACAACCTTCTGGTTTATAGTCTTTACAACACATATGTTGGCCCCTACTGTGTGCCAGGCTCTACTCTAGGAAACAGGGATGGAGAAGGCAGTTTCCATCCCATGGTGCTTACATTTTGTGAAAGAAACAGATGAAAGACAACAATGTTGGATAAATGCTGTGAAAAGAAAGAATGGGGCAGAGTGAGAGAGCACATACATATGAGGGGGGCTGCCTGAGCTCAGGTGGGCAGGGGAGGCCTGTCAATGTGGGGAGAAAGCAGTAGCCACATGGTATACATTTTTACAAAGTACACATTTTACATTAAAAGGGAGAAACAGGTTTTGAAGCCACACAGAGCTGCATGCCAACCCTGGCTCTATCACTTAGTGGCTGAGCGACATCTTCCAAATGAATGAATCTTTGTAATGTTTCTTTATCCCCATTTTACAGATAAAGTACTGACACTATTTAATTCTCTCAGAACAGAATCAAGTAATGAATATCAAATACTGTGCACTGTGCCTGGTACTGGATAAGGGATCTGTACATATTAACTACTGATATACTAGATCAGTGATTAAATACACAGACATTATTTTACTGCACTAGATTTAGCAAAAACTGTCTGAAATCAGTACCAGTCATAATCCCAAATGCCATAATCCTGAATGTTTTTAAAAATTATTATTATTTTTACCAGAATCAGGTGGAATAAATCCTTAAGTTAAAATCCCAAAAGACTAAAGCCCCAAGTCTAAAAATCCCTAATGTTGAAAACTGCAACCCCAAAAGAGTAAAATCCCAACTGTTGAAATCCCAAAAGCCAAAGTATAGGGAGGGGGTTTGCATAGCTTGGTTGTACACAATATAGTTGCGTCATCCTGGGTGGGACTATGAGCTTGCTATTGTTTTTTTTTTTTTTTTTTTTTTTTGAGACAGAGTTTCACTCTTATTACCCAGGCTGGAGTGCAATGGCGCAATCTCGGCTCACCGCAAACTCCGCCTCCTGGGCTCAGGCAATTCTCCTGCCTCAGCCTCCCGAGTAGCTGGGATTACAGGCACGCGTCACCACGCCCAGCTAATTTTTTTTTTTGTATTTTTAGTAGAGATGGGGTTTCACCATGTTGACCAGGATGATCTCAATCTCTTGACCTTGTGATCCACCCGCCTCGGCCTCCCAAAGTGCTGGGATTACAGGCGTGAGCCACCGTGCCCAGCCCTTTGCTATTGTTGTTATTTGGAAATTAAGTATGGTTTAAGGAGATGCTTATGGGCACCCAGTTGCTGAGGGTAGATCTGTAGACTTAATTTTAGCTATCAACTTGACTGGAAGAAGGAACACCTAGAAACCTGGTGAAGCACTGCGCTGGGTGTGTCTGTGAGGGTGTTTCCAGAGATTAGTGTGTGAGTCTGAGTAGGCAGGGAGGGCCCATGGCCCACCAACATGGAGCCCTATGTTGGTGGGCTCCATCCAATCAGCCAGGAGCCCAAAGAGTACACAGCTGGGACAGATTTTTCTTCTGCTGCCTTGGACATTGAACTCCAGGCTTGCCAGCCTTTGGACTCCAGGACTTAACCAGTGGCCCCCTGGGATCTGAGGCTTTTTAACCTTGGACTTAGAGATAACACCATTAGCTTCCCTGGTTCTGAGGCCTTTGGATTTTTGTTACACTACTAGCATCCCAGGGTCTCAGCCTGAAGATGATCTGTTGTGGGACTTCTCAGCCACCATAATTACATGAGCCAATTCCCCTAATAAATTCCCTCATATGGCCGGGCACGGTGGCTCACATCTATTATCCCAGCACTTTGGGAGGCTAAGGGAAGCGGATTATCTGAGGTCAGGAGTTCGGACCAGCCTAACATGGAGAAACCCCATCTCTACTAAAAATACAAAATTAGTCGGGTGTGGTGTCACATGCCTGTAATCCCAGCTACTAGGGAGGCTGAGGGAGGAGAATTACTTGAACCCTAGAGGCAGAGGTCACAATGAACAGAGACTGTGCCACTGCACTCCAGTCTGGGCGAAGAAAAAAAAAATTGCCTCACATATCTATATACATATCCTATTGGTTCTGTCTCCCTAGAGAACCAAGACTAACACAGATTTGGTGTTGAGGAAGTAGAGTATCATTTCCTCTTACTTTATTCTTTATAACACAATTGAAGAGATCTGTGAAACTGTTCCTTCACAAAAAGGCTGTGATAAGTGTACAAGGCTACTTAATGGTGAAAGATAAAAGTTTCAAAGCTAATTATTACTGGTGCTGCAAAAGCAGAAAACTGCTTTCACTGCAATGGCCAGGCAATAATCAGATTTTCAAATGGACAGTATATACTTCTAAAATTTGTGGATCACAACCACTTTGCAAATAAAAGTTCAAGTGTTTTGAAGATCACGGAAGTAAAAATGCAACAAAAAATGCAAATAATCTCCCCTGCCAAATTATTCGATGGTGTATGACTTCTGCTCTTTCACACATGGTAATTTGCTATGCTATATATTTTATCTTCACATCATTTCTAATACTGGAGGTATAAATTGTGTAGAGACTTTTAGAGAGTTCTAATTAATTCTATGCACTTTTTGGCAAACTGAACTCCACAGAAGTGTATTATCACAACACTGACTTTGTGTGTAAGCACTGCCTGTGTACATACAAATATGGAAGCCAGGTGTGGTGGAGCATCTGTAGTCCCTGCTAGTAGGGAGGCTGAGGTAGGAGGATCACTTGAGGCCAGGAGTATGAGGCTGAAGTGCACTATGACCATGCCAGTGGCCAACATAGCCAGACTATCGTCTCTTTTAAAAAAAGTTGAAACTGGCTGGGCGTGCTGGCTCACGCCTATATTCCCAGCACTTTCGAGGCCAAGGAAGGAGGATCACCTGAGGTCAAGAGTTCAAGACCAGCCTGGCCAACAGGTGAAATGCTACTAAAAATACAAATATTAGCTGGGCATGGTGGTGGGCACCTGTAATCCCAGTTACTTGGGAGGCTGAGGCAGGAGAATCATCTGAACACTGGAGGGGGAGGTTGCAATGAGCTGAGATTGCGCCACTTCACTCCAGCTTGGACAAGAACAAAACTCAATCTAAAAAAAAAAAGAAAGAAAGAAAAAAAGCTGAAACTTCCTCAATAAATGAGATGTCCTTTTTCTACATCTGCATTTGTGAAAGATAAAATTCGACAACATCTCTGCTCCTGAGGCAACTACACATGCAGTGATGACCCATCCTGGTTTTTACCGACCTCATCAAAAGACCTAGTTTGTCCATCATGGTATTTCAGAGGACCACAGTTACAAAATGTTACACCCATGCAACTGTTGTTAGAATACTGAGTGATTATACTTGCAAAACACATTTGTTACTATTTCAATTGTATAAAGTGGTATACTAGACCATTCCTGCATTGTTATAAAGGAATACCTGAGACTGAGTAACTTACAAGAAAAGAGATTTAATTGGCTCACAGCTCTGCAGGCTGTAAAGGAAGCATAGCAGCATCTGCTTCCAGGAAGGCCTCAGGAAGCTTCCAACCATGACAGAAGACAAAGGGGGTACAGACATATCACATAATAAGGACGGAGCAAGAGAGAGTGCGAGGTGCCAGACATTTAAACAGCCAGATCTCACCAGAAGTCGCTCACCATCTTGAGGACAGCATCAAGGGATGCTACTAAACCATTCACAAAAAATCCACCCCCGTAATTCAATTACATCCTACCAGCCTCCACTTCCAGTATTGGGGATTACAATTCAACAGTAGATTTCGGCAGGGACACATATCCAAACTACATTAAGTGGCCTATGAAGTGTTGTCGTGTTTTTGTTTCTCAAATAAATGTCCTTTAAAAAATTTAAGTGTCTTTTCTTTTTCTTTCTTTTTTTTTTTTTGAGACAAAGTCTTGTTCTGTTGCCCAGGCAGCACCATCACAGTTCACTGCAACCTCCATCTCCCAGACTCAAGAGATCTTCTCACCTCAGCCTCCCAAGTAACTGGACTACAGGTGCATGCTACCTTGCTTATTTTTGTATTTTTTGTAGAGACAGGGTTTCACCATGTTGCCCAGGCTGATCTTGAACTCCTGTGCTCAAGCAATCTGCCCATCTTGACCTCCCAAAATACTGAGATTACAGGTGTGAAACCCTGTGTCTGGCCTAACAAGTGTCTTTTTTGTGAGACAGTATCTTGCTCTGTCGCCCAGGCTGGAGTAAAGTTCTGCTCACTGCAACTCCCACCTCCCACATTCAAGCAAATCTCCCACCTCAGCCTCCTAAGTAGCGGGGACTACAGGCATAGGCCACAATGCCCGGCTAATTTTTGTATTTTTAGTAGAGATGGGGTTTTGCCATGCTGGCCAGGCTGGTCTCACACTCTTGACCTCAATCTGCCCACCTAGGCCTCCTAAAGTGCTGGGATTACAGGTGTGAGTCACACGCCTGGCCCAAATAAGTGTCTTTTAAATAACTTTTTAAGATTATTTTTTCCAGAATTGTATTTTTAGGATTTTGATCTTTTGGGATTTCAGCATTTGGGATTATGGAATCAAGAACTATGTCTTTCAGGCCAAGCACAGAGGCTCATGCCTTTAATCCCAGCACTTTGGGAGGCTGACTGACACGGGGGGTGGGGGGAGAATCACCTGAGGTCAGGAGTTTGAGACCAGCCTGGCCAACATGGGGAAACGCCGTCTCTACTAAAAATACAAAAAAATTAGCCAGGCATGGTGGCACACACATGTAATTCCAGCTACTAGGGAGGCTGAGGCAGGAGAATCGCTTGAATCTGAGAGACAGAGGTTGCAGTGAGCCACAATCACACCACTGCACTCCAACCTGGGTGACAGCAACTTTGTCTTTCAGAATTATAGCCTAAATCCATCTGAAACAAACACTCAAGAAATCTTTGGGAGAGCTAACATCTACAAACATACACTTGGGAAATACTTTATAAAATAGTCTTTAAAAATCACCTTTATCCATGCATAAGACAGTTTTAAAAGCTTTTTTTTTTTTTAAATAAAACACTAGATTAACAATTTTAGCATCTTTAAAGGTATATAATTATTTCCATATATTAACTATTTCAACAAAAATAACTATTTTTATATAACCATATTAACTCTAGAATAAAAATACTGTTATAGTGAGATTTTTTAAAAACATTTAAGAATCAAATGTTTAACAAAAAATAAAACATTATAGAGGAAGTACATATTTTAATAAAAGGCTAATAGCTGGGCACGGTGGCTCAAGCCTGTAATCCCAGCACTCCGGGAGGCTGAGGCGGGTGGATCACGAGGTCAAGAGATCAAGACCATCCTCGTCAGGCCGGGCGCGGTGGCTCACGCCTGTAATCCCAGCACTTTGGGAGGCCGAGGCGGGTGGATCACGAGGTCGAGAGATCGAGACCATCCTGGTCAACATGGTGAAACCCCGTCTCTACTAAAAATACAAAAAATTAGCTGGGCATGGTGGCACGTGCCTGTAATCCCAGCTACTCGGGAGGCTGAGGCAGGAGAATTGCCTGAACCCAGGAGGCGGAGGTTGCAGTGAGCCGAGATCGTGCCATTGCACTCCAGCCTGGGTAACAAGAGCGAAACTCCGTCTCAAAAAAAAAAAAAAAAAAAAAAAGACCATCCTGGTCAACATGGTGAAACCCCGTCTCTACTAAAAATACAAAAATTAGCTGGGCATGGTGGCGCATGCCTGTAATCCCAGCTACTCAGGAGGCTGAGGTAGGAGAATTGCCTGAACCCAGGAGGCGGAGGTTGCGGTGAGCCGAGATTGCGCCATTGCACTCCAGCCTGGGTAACAAGAGCGAAAACTCCGTCTCAAAAAAAAAAAAAAAAAAAAAGACTAATAAACTGAATCAGGTCAGTGAGAAGTAAAATTTGTTGGTTTATAAAACTAAGGCCTTCAAGTGACAGGGAGTCATAGGAGGGAAAAAAAATCAAAACTAAGGCTTTATTCATTTATAGGTGGCAAAAGAAAAAAATTCTTATTTCCCTATTCCCTAATGATCTAACGCAAACTAAAGCAGAGAGAATTCATTAATTCACTCTTAGACACCAACAGTACCTACTAATTTGCTAATGAAATCAGACACATGACTTCTCCATGATCAATGCTGTGACTTTACATCAGTAGAGACACAACTTGAGCCGACTGTCATTGTCATTGGGCTCCAGGAAGATAATTTCCTAATGAATCACTTGGAAGCTTCTTCAAGAGATACAGGAGAGGCCAGTATATTTTAAAATAAGAAAAAAAGTAGAGATGATGCTTGGTCCATTGAAAAATATTTACTATACATCTCTAAAAAGGATTACATAATTATGTCAACTACTATAATTAGATGTGAATTTCAATTATTTACTAATATTTTCAAGGTTTACACTTTATAGGCATACGCAAAAATGAAAGCATCAATGAAAGTTTTATTTATATAAAAAGATTTCTGCTGGAATGTTAAAAATCTAGTATTTTTATTTTGAAAGCAAGTTGATTTTTTTTTTTTTTTTTGAGACAGAGTCTCACTCTGTTGCCCAGGCTGGAGTGCAATGGCGCGATCTTGGCTCACTGCAACCTCTGCCTCCTGGGTTCAAGCAATTCACACTGCCTCTGCCTCCTGAGTAGCGGGGATTACAGGCGCGTACCACCATGCCCGGCTAATGTTTGTATTTTTTTGTAGAGATGACGTTTTTGGCATGTTGGCCAGGCTAGTCTTGAACTCCTGACCTCAGGTGATCCACTGTCTCAGCCTCCCAAAGTGCTGGGATTATAGGCATGAGCCACTGCACCCAGCCAACAAGTTGATCTTTTTTAAACCCTGAAAACAGTAAACTGGCATTCCTTGAAAAGCTGAACAAAATAAGTTCAGTAAAAACAAGTAATAAATTCATTAATTCAGAAAGAATCCTGAACTATCAACCAAAGGGAAAAAAGTAATTGAAGCTTCCATGGCATATTCCTTTGAAAGCTGGTAGCAAAATTTTATTTCATTTACTGATTCACTCAAAAATATCTGCTAAGCATTAGCTACATACCAAGCACTGTTCTGGATGCTAGAAATACAATGAGGAACAGACAAGTCTTTGCCCTCACACAGCTGACTATTTTCCCAGGTAGATCTAGAACAGTACTTCCTGGCTCCACTCCATTCTTTCTACAACACAAAACTGAACTCTTCTTCTTCAAAGGGGCCACAAACTTGTCCTGCAAGTTTATTCCAGTTTTTTCCAGCAAATTTAAATTAAACAGATTCACACAGGGTACAGGTTAAGAGCACAGAGCCAGGTTCCTGTGGTGTCATAATATAAATTGGTTTTTGTCCAGCCCCTGCTAACAACAGTCTTTTGTTACAATGTTGGGTGTGTTTAGCCCTGGGGAAACAATCTCTCACCTGCCCTCCACTCATTCATCTGCCCTAAGGCAGGACTCTAATCCGTCCCCACCTTTCAGATTGTGGCTCTTAAGACCCTTCCCAGAGAGGTTCCTGCCCTATACCCTGGGAGAAGACATGGTGACATCAGGAAACGTCCATAAAAATCCAAGCAGGTCCTTTCTGCTCTGAGATCCCTCACTATATACAAGTCCCCTCTCTTTCTCTTCTCTTCTGCCTATTAAACCTCTGCTCCTAAAATCCCTGTGTGTATCCATGTGCTAAATTTTCCTGGAGCACTACAAGGAACCCCAGGGTATACACCCGAAACAATGTAACTGTTTCATACTGGGAGCCTCCTACAGGGTATAACATAACATTCATGGAAAATGTGAATAGAGGAGAGGACTCCAACTCTGTCATTTTATTCCGGAGGCTCTTGGCCTCCACTTTAGATCTTTCTCTCTATAGGGAGTGCTGTTTCTGTTTCTCTTTCTCTTTTCTTCTGCCCATTAAACCTCCACTCCTAAACTCAAAACAACAGCAACAAAAACCCAAGAGGAAAAACAAGGTTTGGGGATGCTGAACAAATTCTGGATGCTGGAACAAATGGAGATTCCTAGAGGGCGGTGCCCCTTCCACCAAACATTGCTTTATGCATCTCTTCTACTGTATCCTTCGCAATATCCTTTATAATACACTGGTAAATTTAAGTGTTTCCCGGAGTTCTGTAAGCAAATTAATCAAACTCAAAGAGGGGGCTGTGGGAACCCCAACTAGAAGCCAATCGATCAGAAGATCTGGAGGCCTGGACTTGTGTGACTAGTTTCTGGGAGTGTGGGGAACACAGTCTTGGGGACTGAGCCCCGGACCTGTGCAATCTGACACTATCTCTGGGTAGTCAGTGTAAGAACTCAATCAGAAGACACCCTGATGGTCTTCGCTGCTTGTTGTGTAGGGAATAACCCCCTCACATTTGGCCACAGAAGTCTTCTGTGTTGAGGATTGCTGTAGTATGAGTAGAGGAAAAACATGATTAGAGGAAGAGAGTTTTTCGTGATTCCCAATCCTGGCTCTGCTACTTAATAGTTGCATGACCTTGGGCAAGTCACGCAACCTCTATGATTCAGTTTTCTCATCTGTAAAGCAGAGGTAATAACACCACTATCTCTTAATTTTTTTGTCAAGTGTTTAGAACAAGGCCTAGCCCTTGGAATATTTTGCTTATATAAAAATATTGGGCCGAGTGCGGTGGCTCAAGCCTGTAATCCCAGCACTTTGGGAGGCCGAGGCGGATGGATCACGAGGTCAAGAGATCGAGACCATCCTGGTCAACATGGTGAAACCTCGTCTCTACTAAAAATACAAAACATTAGCTGGGCATGGTGGTGCATGCCTGTAATCCCAGCTACTCAGGAGGTTGAGGCAGGAGAATTGCCTGAACCTCGGAGAGGGAGGTTGCAGTGAGCCGAGATCGCGCCATTGCACTCCAGCCTGGGTAACAAGAGTGAAACTCCGTCCCAAAAAAGAAAAAAAAAATGACATTCTTTATCATAAAGTTTTGGGTAAATAAAATATCCTTGCCTACCTGTTTTGGAATCAAAATGGGCTGACGCCAAAATTTCCTATAAGTCCATTTTCTTTAAACCAATTGCTAAATTTTACGATGACCCTTCTTATGTAGACTAGGGCTTTGGCCATGAGAAAACCAGAACAGTAAGAGGCCAAGATGATCAATTCATCTGCTGTTTCTGGCCCTCCCATCTCCTTCCCACCACCATTCCTCCTCAGTCAGAACAATGCCCCCAACCATGTAGTCACATCTCTCTTCACAAAACTGTGTTCCATTTATAAGACTCAGGTGCCCCAGTCTCAAGTTCAAAGCTCATCACCAAGCTATTCCCACCTTGCTCTCATACTACTGGGGGGCCCATGCTCTCTTCTGACCTTCCCCTCCCTGTCCTCTCCAAGCCCTTAGATTAAGAGCCCAGGGTTTCATAGACAATGTGTACATACTTTTGAGCCTTGGTTTCCAAAAGACCTCTCTTAGGAATGCTCTTTCTCCAGTTTTCCACTTGTCTCTCTCTTGTCCATCCTTCGAGGTCTACCCAAATGCCCCCTCATCTACAGCCTTCTCCAATATTCTTCCTGTACTTGATCACAAGTAACAGCTTCTTCCCTAGTTCTCCCCACAACACTCCATCTACACCACTATTATTGCCTTATCAATCCTTCACAGGGTTGATCAATGTTAATTATCCATATTGGACTCTCCCATAGAGTCTGAACTCTAAGGAAAAGTGAAAGTGTTTTATTTATTTTTGATTTTTTTGTGCCTAGCATGGCAACTATTTAGTAATCTTGGCTGAACAGAAATTTTTTTCTTATATTTTCTGATGTGTTTCATTCCCATAGGCTTCATTTGGCCTGTGTTTCTTATCTTTAGGGGAAGCCAACTTTGAGCACGTGCACTATCTGATGTGGCAAATTTTTTTAAGAGACATTTATAAAATATACAAGCTGTGATGTCCTTCATTTCAACTCTAATTTCTCCTACTGAATATACTAGAACTTAAATCCACTTCCACAAAGACTTCTTCAACAAGAGAAGATGAATATTGTATTTCTGGTATATTTAAACATCTATTTTTTAAAAAGGTAGCATTAAGTTCAATGTATAGTGTACCTTTCCATTTACATCTGTCTACTAATGTACAAGGACTGGTAAATCTGTTTAGGTTCATTTATACTAACTGTATGTTGCATGTATAGGAGTAATCTGGATGGAATCTGGCAGGCATGTTCTCTGTACTTCTGCCATGGAGTAGTAGTTTTATTTTATTGTTCTAAAACTCTCCAGGGTCCAGGCACGGTGGCCTCTAATCCCAGCACTTTGGGAGGCTTAGACGGGAAGATTGCTTGAGGCCAGGAATTTAAAATCAGCCTGGTCCCTTAGCAAGACCCCCACCTCTACAAAAAATAAAATTAGCAGGGTGTGGTGGCATGTGCCTGTAGTCCCAGATACTCAGGAGGCTGAGGCAGGAAGATCATTTGAGCCCAGGAGCTCAAGGCTGCAGTGAGCTATGATCATGTCACCACACTCCAGCCTGGGTGACCCTGTCTCAAAAATTAAAACCCTGGCCGGGCGCGGTGGCTCAAGCCTGTAATCCCAGCACTTTGGGAGGCCGAGGTGGGTGGATCACAAGGTCAAGAGATCGAGACCATCCTGGTAAACATGGTGAAACCCCGTCTCTACTAAAAATACTAAAAATTAGCTGGGCATGGTGGCGTGTGCCTGTAATCCCAGCTACTCAGGAGGCTGAGGTAGGAGAATTGCCTGAACCCAGGAGGCGGAGGTTGCAGTGAGCCGAGATCGCGCCATTGCACTCCAGCCTGGGTAACAAGAGCGCAACTCCGTCTCAAAAAAAAAAAAAATTAAAACCCTCCAGGAGAAACACCCAGCATTCCTTACAGGGCAGGTAGTTCTCTGGGTTCTTCACCTAAACCACTAAGATTCCATCTGACACTGTCTGCTATGGTTTTCCTGCTTATATTTTCTCCAGATTTTTGCCCCTATTCTCTATTGACTTTACTTACTCTTAAGGAGAGCTTTGCAAGTTTTCTATAACAAATCCAAATTCAACTTTACTTTAATAGAATTATGTGAACAGGACATAAAGACATAAAGATTAACATGGCATAGTGATCACCTAAGAATATACACATTTGCGACGAAACAGACACATTCTATTTTAATTGTAATATATAGCTAGAGATGGTGGGAGGGAAGAGACGGGGAGGAGGCAGGGGTACTAGAGAGCAGAGGCTCAGAGGCAAAATAGTACATTCATTCTCAGTGTACTGACAGGCAACAATGCAGATGATGGGGCTATAAAATAAAGCAAAACACAGCCCTGACTATAAGGACCTTAGAGACTACCGAAGCCGTGTTTGAAAATATTCTTTAAGTCTTTTTTCAGCAAAAACCTTATGCTGATACATCCAAAAGATAAGAGAAATGATTTGCTCTGGCTGGAGTTGGGAAGAGTATGATCCTTACTTCTGCCCCAGCCAGGATGCCTATGCCCCAAAATGCCTCTGCAGACCTGCGGCAGCCCAGCATGGAAGAGATGAGAGTGCCCCTCCCCCAACACTCCCATCTTATCATGCTATTTTGATATAACACTTAGCACACCGCCACCTACCTACACAGCTCATGCTACATACATATTTTTAAATAAAATGTGAGGGCTGTGAAATAATTTACAAGTCACTGGTCTAATAAATGGGGTTGGCAGAAGTATATGAGAAACAGTGGAACTGCCAAACACAAGGCAAAAAAAAGTTGTGTCCAAATCACCGGAATCCAAACCTAGACAAAGCATTACAGAGGTCTGACCAGTTTCTCTAAAATCCCAGGAAGTAGAAAGCTCATCTTAACTACTTTCTTTCCCCCTACAATTATCGTTTCCTTAGCTCTATCTGCTTGGCAGAGAAGTTTCTTAAAATCTTTCCTTCTTTCCCTGAAACTTCCTACTCTCCACATTCCTTCCTCCACCCTTGGCAGAGGATCTTCCAGTGCTCACAGAAGAGCACTCCTTACATTCCTGCCCCATGTGCAGCCTATGTCCCACCCATACACCTCTGCTCTCTGGAAGAAGGATATCCTTACTAAACGCCAATCACAGGGGATGACACCCGGTCCTGAGTTCTGAAGGAAGGTCCTCAATCCAACATCCTCTCTCTCTCCTGCATCTTCAACACTATCCTGTGTGCTGGCTTCTAATCAGGATTTACGCATGTTCTGGTTTCTCATATACTTAGTTAGGACTTTCACTTCAGGATGGTGCAAAAGCGACAAGCATTCAGTAGGAACCCTACTTTGAATACCTACACAACCATTCTGCTTCTCACTTTCTGTATAGAATTCAATAAACTGAACACTTTTATTATAAGATGGGCTTTGTGTTAGATGATTTCATCCAATTATAGGCTAATGTAGGTGTTGTAAGCACATCTAAGGCTAGACTAGGCTACGACATTCAGTGGGTTAGGTGTATTAAATATATCTGACTTAGGATGGATGGGTTTATCAGGACGTAACTCCATCATAAGAACTATCTATATTAAAAAGAAAACACACACACACACACACACACACACACACAGGCCGGGCTCAGTGGCTCACGCCTATAATCCCAGCACCTTGGGAAGCTAAGGTCGGTAGATCACAAGGGTCAAGAGATCAAGACCATCCTGGCCAACATGGTGAAACTCCATCTCTACTAAAAATATAAAAAATTAGCTGGGTGTGGTGGCGGGCAGGCACCTGTAGTCCCAACTACTCGGGAGGCTGAGGGAGGAGAATCGCTTGAACCTGGAAGGCAGAGGTTGCAGTAAGCCAACATTGCATCATTGCAGTCCAGCCTGGTGATATAGTGAGACTCTGTCTCAAAAAACAAACAAACAAACAAAAAACCCATAAAAGTTCTTCTCTTGACCTCAGATTTTTCCTGCATCTATGTTTTACTTTTCTCTAACAGTGAAACTTCAGGGAGGTTTTGACTCCCAATTTACTGCCTTCACTCTTCTCATCAATACATGACAATCTAGCTTCAGTTATCACTCCCCAGAAGCCCGCCTCCCTCTCCACCCAACTGACATTTCTTAGTAATCTTGTCTACTGTCTCTGACATGAAAAACTCTACCCTGGCCGGGCATAGTGGCTGACACCTGTATTTCCAGCACTTAGGGAGGCCAAGGCGGGTGGATCACCAGGTCAGGAGACTGAGACCATCCCAGCTATCATGGTGAAACCCAGCCTCTACTAAAAATACAAAAAAAAAAAAAAAAAAAAATAGCTGGGCGTGGTAGCACGCACCTGTAGTCTCAACTAGTCAGGAGGCTGAGGCAGGAGAATTGTTTGAACCTGGGAGGTGGAAGCTGCAGTGAAAGGAGATCACACCACTGCACTCCAGCCTGGGCAACAGAGCCAGACTCTTGTCTCAAACAAACAACAACAAAAAAACTCTTCCCTGGTTGCTGCTCTCTGGAGTTTCCTCCAGCCTGTCTGGTTGCATTCCTGATGTTCTATAAGAGCTACCATGCTAGCCCTAAATGTTCGCTTTTCTCAGAGTTTCTGTCCTGGGCCCTTGAATACTAGTCATTGTTAGCAAGAATAACACAACTCCCTGTGGAGTTTTAAAACTACAAAACCTTTTTAGAGGCGGAGACCCAAGATAAGTCTCCATTACTGGCAGGAGATGCCCGTCACTTACGAAACAGGAAGAAACAACTACTCTACATACTCACATTCTTTATCTCCCCCAAGGGCAATTTCATGTACTCCTAGGCTGGAATTATGATATATATGCAAACCTCCAAGTCTTAACCTACAGCCTAGTTCCTTCTCCTAAATGGCAGATCTGTGCTCAAATACATGTCTTACAAGCATCTCAAACTCACATTCAAAATCAAGTTCATTACTTTATATCCTATTCCAATCTTCTCTTCCTCAGCTGTTTTCTATTTCAATGAATGCAATGTCATCATCACCTGGTTTCGAAAAAGAAGTCTTGCTTCTCCTTGGCACCTCCTGACTCACCAAGTACACCTTCAACAGCTCTCATCCCATCACCACTATCCTCAATAACTTCACTTAACACATCTGGTCCATTGTGTATCAAATACTGTTGCCTATATAGCAGTGAAGGGCGCAAGCTTAAACCTAAGGGAAGGAAGAAGATAAACAAAAGGACAAGATAAATTCAGGCTGTTCATGGAGGCTCATGCCTGTAATCCCAGGATTGCTTGAAGCCAGGAGTTCAAGACCAACCTGGGCAACAAAGTTAGACCCTTGACTCTGTTGTGGTTTTTTTTTTTTTAAGTTAATTAAAATTTTTTTTAAAGAATAAATTTGGCCAGGCGCAATGGCTCAAGCCTGTAATCCCAACACTTTGGGAAGCTGAGGTGGGCAGATCGCCTGAGGTCTGGAGTTTGAGACCAGCCTGGCCAACATGGAGAAACCCCATCTCTACTAAAAATACAAAATTAGCCATGCATGGTAGTACATGCCTGTAATCCCAGCTACTCTGGAGGCTGAGGCGGGAGAATCGCTTGAACCTAGGAGGTGGAGATTGCAGTGAGCCAAGATGGTGTCATTGCACTGCAGCCTGGGCAACAAGAGTGAAACTCTGTCTCAAAACAATAACAACAAAAAACAAAACCAGAACCAAAACAAAATAGATAAATTCAGACTGTGATAAAAGCTATGAACAAAACAAGGCAGGGTGATGTAATGGGGTGCTACTTTAAACAGGGAGGGTCAGAGAAAATCTCTCAGAGAAGGTTACATTTAAGCTCAACCTGAATGACAAACAGAAACAAGTCACAGATTTGAGAAGCAGAGTGTTCCAGAGGGTGGAGCCAAGCGTAAAAGTCCTAAGGTACAAACGAGCTTGAAGAGTTCAAGAGAGAGAAGGTCAACAAAACTGTAAGCTTAGGGAGCAAGGAGAAGACCAGGTCAAACGGGTTCAGAGGGAGACAAAGGTCAGATAGGACCCTGCTGGCCATTATGAAAGCAATGAAAAACCAATGGAGCACTTCAGGAAAGCAAATGACATAATCCAATCTGAATTTTTGAGATCACTTTAGCTAGTAAATGGAAACAAAGGTTTGGAAGGAAGGCAAAAACAGAGGGTAGGAAAACCAGTCAGGAAAAAATAAAACAGTTCCGATAGGAGGGGATGGCTCTTGAGATGGAAGGGAATAAACTCAGGAGAGAGATACATGTATGTATATGGTTTTCGTTTTTGTTGTTTTTCAAACAAGGTCTCATTCTGTCATTCAGGCTGGAGTGCAGTTGCACAGTTACAGCTGGCTGACACAGTACTCCCACCTCAGCCTCCCAAGTAGCTAAGACTACAGATGTGTACCACCATGCTCAGCTAACTTAAAAAAAATTTCAGAGACAGGGTCTCACTGTGTTGCCCAGGCCTTTTTTGAACTCCCGGGCTTAAGCAATCCACATGCCTTAAGACTCCCAAAGTGCTGGGATTACAGGTGTGAGCCACCACGACTGGCTCAAACTCAGGATATATTTTGAATATAACTCAAAGAGAACGTCCTCAGCAATTAGATGTTGAAAGTCAGGGGAAAAGGGAATCCAGAACAATTCCTGGGTTGCTCTTGGCTGTTTAGTTACAGGTGATTTTTACAGTCAAATCACATACAGCATATGATTTAATCCATTTTGATGAATGCCTATCAAGACCTAAACATTTCCATACTCTAAAAAGTTCCCTCACATCTTCTCCAAGTCAATCCCCTTCTACCCAAGAAGCCACACTAATCTGAAATCTAGTACACAGATAAGTTCTGCCCATTCTGGAATGTCTGTTAAGTGGGATCACCCATTACGTATGATTTTTGTTTGGCTTTTCACTGAGCATAATATTCGTGAAATTAATCCTTATTATGAATATCTGTAGTTTGTTCCTTGTTGTTTGTGGTCTTCCATTGTATGACATGCCAATTTGTTATTCACTGTCTGATGGACATCTGGACTATTTACAGTTTTGGTTATTATTTGGCTATGAACATTCTTTTATAGGTCTTATTTGCGGACGTTTTCATTTCTCTTGGATAAATACCTAGAAATTAAACTGCTGGGTCACAGGGAAGATGTATGTTAAACTCTCCGAGAAACTGCCAGTTTTCCAAAGTGGTTGCATCATTTTCTACTCCCATTAGCAGTACATTCAAGATCCAGCTGCCTGACTCCTACGTGTTTTGCTTAAATAACTCTTACCTATGCCACAACCAAACTTAGTCTTCCAGCTCTTCAAACACATTTTCCTCTACATCTTTTTTTTTTTTTTTAAGATCTTTGTAGATGCACTCAGAGGGCACTTTCCTCCTTGCCCCATCCCCTTTAGAGCCCCTGATTCATTCAACAAATATCCTGAAGGATTAGAAAAAGGATAGGCTGGCCAGAGCGCTCTGGATAAAGGAAACAGTGTATAAAAAAGTTCCAGATGGTGGTTCACACCTGTAATCCCAGCACTTTCGGAGACTGAGGTGGGCAAATCCACAACATGAAGAGTTTGAGACCAGTTTCACCAACATGGTGAAACCCCATCTCTACTAACAATACAAGAATTAGCTGGTCTACTAACAATACAAAAATTAGCCAGGCGTGGTGGTGCACACCTGTAGTCCCAGCTACTAGGGAGGCTGAGGTAGGAGAATCACTTGAACCTGAGAGGCCGAGGTTACAGTGAGCCAAGATTGGGCCACTATACTCCAACCTGGGCGCAGAGCAAAACTCCGTCTTGAAAACAGTTCCAGAGGTGAGAAAAGAGCTTGCCACCTTCCACGGACTAAAAAAAGTTGAGTATGACTGGAGGGCGTGAGCAAATGCAGCAGAGGAGTCAGAGAGGCAGCAAGTGGGAGCCAGATTATTCCAGGCCTTGTGAACCTTGTGGAGGAGTTTGGAATCTAAGTGCTATGGGAAACCATTAAAAGATTTTAAGCAGAGTAGACACAGATGACTCTTGGCCACTCTAAGTGAAGTGAAATAGAGGCAGACAAAAGCAGAAATGAGGCCATCATCACGTTCAAGGTAAGAGGTGAAGAGGGTGGTGGCAGTACAGATGAAGGCATCATCTTACGGAAATAGCACTGACAGTAACTCAATGATAGATTGGAGGTAGAGGGTGGTGACAGAAAAGGAGAAATCTGATTTGAGAAACTGGGTAAGGCAGAGCCACTTACAGAGTAGGGGACAAATGCATGACAGAATTTGTAAGGAGTAAGTGTTCAGTTTTGGACTTAAGAAGCTCAAGATAAGGCCGGGCGTGGTGGCTCAAGCCTGTAATCCCAGCACTTTGGGAGGCCGAGGCGGGTGGATCACGGAGTCAAGAGATCGAGACCATCCTGATCAACACGGTGAAACCCTGTCTCTACTAAAAATACAAAAAATTAGCTGGGCATGGTGGCGTGTGCCTGTAATCTCAGCTAATCAGGAGGCTGAGGCAGGAGAATTGCCTGAACCCAGGAGGCGGAGGTTGCAGTAGGCCGAGATCGCGCCATTGCACTCCAGCCTGGGTAACAAGAGCGAAACTCCGTCTTAAAAAAAAAAAAAAAAAAAAAGCTCAAGATACCAGTGAGATGGTCAAGCAGCTGTGTCAGCAGGATTTGAAGGTGCTAGAAAACATCTAGCTGAAGAAGTCAATGTGGGGTCATCAGCTTATGAACAATCACAAAAGCCTGGGGAGACCAGAGACCACCAAGGGAGACGGGACACTGAAAAAACAGGGTCTGGAGGGCCGGACATGGTGGCTGATGCCTGTAATCCCAGTACTTTGGGAGGCCGAGGTGGGTGGACTGCCTGAGGTCAGGAGTTTGAGACCAGTCTTACCAACATGGTGAAACCCCATCTCTATTAAAAATATAAAAAAAACTAGCCAGGTGTGGTGGCATACGCCCATAATCCCAGTTACTCGGTAGACTGAGGCAGGGGAGCCTCCACTCACTGCACTCCAGCCTGGGCAGCAGAGTGAGACACCATCTCAAAAAAAAAAAAAAAGTCTGGAGAATGCCAATGTTGGTCAAGCATAACTGGATGAACAACCAGAGGTGGAAAGAGACACCAAGCTCAGCAGGCTGACGAGGAAGTACATGGTCCTGCTTGCTCTGAGAACCTTCCAGTGACCTTTCAAGTCAGGGTCACACTCCTGGTACAGTACCTTGTATCCCCATATGAAAACACTTTTGATATCTCTAATTGCCCTTCTCTACTATGCCAATATTTGAGGACCTAAAATCAACATAATTGGCAGGGACCAGCCCTGCTCTAGTGCAGTGTCTTAGTACACAGCACAACATAGACTGATAGTTTAATAGACAGCTACCATTCTGTGAGTGCCACCTGCAGGCAATGTACTTCACCATATACTTTTCCTATTTTAGTTCCTTCCCCCAACGGCCCAGAAGAAGATATCCCTCCATTTGCACAGATGAGGGAACTACAGCTCAGGCAAAATGCCGAAAGTCACCGATAGCAAGTGATGGAGCCAGGATGAGGTGTGCATCCTCCTTTACACGCTCTGCTGCCTTCCCTCTATCATGTGGACTTTATTCAGCAAGAGTATCCTCTCACATCATTGCGAAAAGAATACAAAATCCATACCCAGGTAACTGGTCTCCCACAGCACTAAGTCAGGGAAATGCCCAGGGAAGTACCCCTGCTTGACTTCTCAAGAATCCTTTTTCTTGCCAAGCATAGTGAACATACTCCAGACTCTCAAAGGTAGCGCTTCATCCTTAGGGTACTTTTAAATGCAGCAGTGAAATCTGGCTTCCCTGAAACTGAGGTCTGGAGGTAAGTAACTTAAAACTGCTGGAGCCTTAACTCTTTCAATTCTAGAAACCCATTTTAGCCACATGCCAGGAGTTTCCCCTACACCTAAAAGGCCTCACTCTAAATGAACAACTAATACTGACCACCGCCAAGGAAGTTTCTCCATGTCACCTATTTTGGACCAACGCATAATCAGGATGAGAGAAACCAATGGGGCCTAAGAAGCCAACACTGCACACCTTTGTGAAAATTAACAGGAGTACAGTTTTCTTCGTCTCTGCTTTCAAGATTGACGTGTACTGTCTCTCCTTGATATCTTAAGACTGGAACTATATAGGCTTTTTCCCAAGGGAGTACATTAACACCCAGGAGCTTCCTTTGTCCATTCAAGAGCCACTGTCAACCAAGCTGGTAAAAGCATGGTGTAGGCTGGGTGCAGTGGCTCACACCTGTAATCCTAGCACTTTGGGAGGCCAAGTCGGGCAATCACCTGAGGTCAGGAGTTCGAGATCAGCCTGACCAACATGGTGAAACTCCGTCTCTATTTAAAAAAAAAAAAAAAAAAAAAAAGATCATGGTACATAGATGGCAAAGAACAGGTCCTACCCTTGATTCTGTCAGCATAAAGCCACGTTAACTTTGGGTAAATTACCAGCCTCTTGACATTTTCCTGAGTTGTAAAGCCAAAGGGTTAGACTAGACAATTTCCTAGGTGTCTTCCAGCTCTGAAATTCTATAATCAGAGAGTATGAAAAGGGTGGGAGAAGGTAAGCCAGATGCCAGCTGGCTGGGAAAGACAGAGGATGAACCCTCCTGGCAATGGCTAATTAAGCCTATCTAATCTGCCCCGTTCCCTCCCCTGCCAGAGCCTCTGCTTAAGCTATCCTTGCTTTCTCTGACATTCCCACCCCACTACCCAAATAGAGGATCCCCAACAAAGAAACATGAACACATCCATAGGTCTAGATCTGACCGGCGGTGGTGGGGAAGCTGTGGAAAAAAGACAGACACAACTAGAGAACGTTTCCTACACTAACACTCATCAATATTATAACACATCTCTACATTTTTTATCAGGATGATTTTTAAAAAGCAGACAACATTCCTCTTTCTTAGCCCTTTACAAGGTACCACTAATGATCTCCCTTAAGCTCTTTTGAGCCAGTTCCCTATTCACAAAGCATAAAGATATAAACACAGAGAACACTTCAACCAGCCCACTTCCATCCTTTGGATTAACTTCTCAAGATGCTCAGGGCTAAAACAAATTATTTACTTTGTTTAATGTCATTTTCATCCAGCCCACAGACCAAGTTCAGCTGCCCCACTGGCAAAAAAGCCTTCAGAACAGGGAGTATCTTTGTGACCACTTTAAAGTAACACCCCAAGTTACTGCACATTGTTTTCTTATTTTCTTCACAGCTATTATCATCACCTAACATTCTTACTTACTTACTGTTTACAGTCTGTCTCCAGAGTAGCTGCTTTCTTGCCCACCATTGCATTTCCCACGCTTAGAATGCCTGTAAATACTTGTTAATGAAAATTATCGAGTGCGCACACACACAGACCTTAATCCACATTCAGGAACATCATGTTCAAACGTGGAAACCATCTTCCAATGAGACTAATACCAAACGTCCCAAAGAATTTCTACCCTTTCCCATATAACGGCTTACACACACATACCACAATAATGATATTTTTCCCCAGTATATGTATGTGTATGTGTGTGTGTGTGTAAGACTGAGTTTCGTTCTTGCTGCCCAGGCTGGAGTGTAATGGTGTGATCTCAGCTCACGCAACTTCTGTCTCCTGGATTCAAGCAATTCTCCTGCCTCAGCCTCCAGAGTAGCTGGGATTACAGGCATGCACCACCACGCCGAGCTAATTCTGTATTTTTAGTAGAGACGGGTTTTTCCATGTTGTTAGGCTGGTCTCGAACTCCCAATCTCAGGTGATCGGCCCACCTCAGCCTCCCAAAGTGCTGGGATTACAGGCGTGGGATTACAGGCCACCACCCCCTGGCCGTAGTTTTCTTTCTTAATTCCCCACTTTGAAGCACCAGATGATAAGCCACAGATATACCAGCTAACTTGTGTTATAGTTCATCTTCCTGTTGGGCCATGCATATTACCTACAAATCAAACATACCTCTTTTTTTTTTTGAGACAAAGTTTCGCTCTTGTTACCCAGGCTGGAGAGCAATGGCGCAAAATCAGCTCACCGCAACCTCCGCCTCCTGGGTTCAGGCAATTCTCCTGCCTCAGCCTCCTGAGTAGCTGGGATTACAGGCATGCACCGCCACGCCCAGCTAGTTTTTGCATTTTTTTTTAGTAGAGACGGGGTTTCACCATGTTAACCAGGATGGTCTCGATCTCTTGACCTCGTGATCCATCCGCCTTGGCCTCCCAAAGTGCTGGGATTACAGGCATGAGCCACTGCACCCGGCTCAAACATATCTCTTATGCAGAAAGTACTGATTGTATTTGTCGCCATAAGAACCTTTTTACTCATACCACATGTACCAAGAGTATTAAAGGACTTTCAATAGCTTAATCAATAACAAAAAACCATCCAGTGCAATATGAACAAATTATGCTCTACTAACTATAAAAACCTTGATTTCAATATACTTTTTTTTTTTTTTTTTTTTTAAACAGGGTCTTGCTCTGTCACCCAGGCTGGGGTACAATGGCAACAACGTGGCTCACTGTAGCCTCAACCTCTCAGGCTCAAATGATCCCCCCACCTCAACCTCCTAAATAGCTGGGACTACAGGCACCTACCAACCACCACAACTGGCTTTCTTATTTTCTGCAGAGATGAGGTCTCACTATGTTGCCCAGGCTTACTGTAATTCAAATGCATTATTGTTTTGCTTTATCTTGTTACTTTTTTTGCCTCCACAAAAAGAAAATGAAGACAGCAGATTCAAAGCCCCAGACAGAATGAATCGAGTACTAAGGTGCCCTGAACACAAAGTCCCCATGAGTGGGCCCAGCATGGTGGCTCAGGCCTATAATCCCAACACTTTAGGAGGCCGAGGCAGGTGGATCACCTGAGATCAGGAGTTCAAGACGAGCCTAACCAACATAGCAAAACCCTACCTCTACAAAAATACAAAAATTAGCCGGGTGTGGTGGCACATGCCTGTAATCCCAGCTACTTGGGAGGCTGAGGCAGAAATGCTTGAACCCAGGAGACGGAGGTTGCAGTGATCCGAGATCCTGCCACTGTACTCCAGCCTGGGCAGCAGAGTGAGACTCTATCTAAAAAGAAAAAAAGAAAAAAAAAAAAAAAAAGGCCCCATGAGTAAGAAGGCTTAAGGTATACTAGGAAAAGAACTGTCTTTGGTAAATAGATTTTTCGAGTCCCACCCAGTCAAACTGAGAGCAGTCACCATATAAAATGATTCCAGTGCAATGTAAACTAGTAACACAGCTAGGCAGAGAGACAACCCTTTATGTACATTACTCTTTGAGCTGATAGACGTTTTCGGCTAAAGACAGAATAACAGATTAGGTATGAAAAAACAAATTTTTCATAGATTAAACCTCAGGTACACTGGCAAAACTGGTCAAGTATCAGCAGGGTAAAAGTTTAGGAAACTCCGGGGGAGCAAAAGCATAAGCAGTCACGAAAACCATGCTTTCCAGTATTTCACCTGAATCTAGATTTCAGGTTCATCATACTTTTTTTTAAAAAAAAAAAAAAGGAGTGGGGTGGCACAGCAGGAAGATATAGATTCCAGTGCCACATTTACCACTAACTGATTTGTGCCTTGAGCAGGCAACAAACCTAGTACAGTACAGGATCTGGTGCCAAGAGGAGGAGGGTTATATCTAAGCCTTGACCCTCACTAGCTCTATCATCTCTAAGGGAAAGGAAAGATGATCTATCTCTAAGATCAGCTGGCTGGATGTTGTAAGACAATTTAAAATGCGCTGGACAGAGTCTAGCATAAAGGATTGTTTTTCATACAAATGCTAACATTTTTTCCTACCTATATGAAAAGTAGGTTGGACTCACCAGAAAAAAGACCAACTCCAAATAAATGTGATCATTTCAAATACATTACATTTTATTAGAGTTTTTAAAAGTTGGCTGGGTGCAGTAGCTCACACCTGTAATCCCAGCACTTCGGGAGGCTGAGGCAGGGGAATGACCTCCTCACCTCACCTGAGGTCAGGAGTTTGAGACAAGCCTGGCTAACACGGCGAAATCCCGTCTCTACAAAAGTACAAAAAATTAGCCAGGCATGGTGGCGGGCACATGTAATCCCAGCTACTGGAGAGGCTGAGGCAGGGGAATCACTCGAGCCCAGGAAAAGAAGGTTGCAGTGAGAGGAGATCGTGCAACTGCACTTAAGCTTGGGTGACAGAACAAGATTCTGCCGGGGGCGGGGGGGTAGGTGAAAAAAGCATACCACTACAAGGTTATGGAACCTAAAATCTCTGTCTCCTGATATTTTGTCAATTTTGGCAACCTTCTCTCACATAAATACAAACAAATTACTTCACAGAATGAAAATTTTGTAACAATTTTTTCCCTTGTAAGGTATAAGACAAGCATAATATACATGTGAGTGTATATTATGAGTGTGATAACTGCTTACAATTTGGGTAATCGGGGGTTTTTGTTTGTTTTGGTTGTTGTTTGTTTTGTTTTGTTTTTGAGATGAAGCCTTACTTATTCTTGTCACCCAGGCTGAAATGCAGTGGCATGATCTTGGCTCACTGTAACCTCCGCCTTCCAGGTTCAGACAATTCTCCTGCCTCAGCCTCCAGAGCAGCTGGGATTACAGGCACATGCTACCATGTCCGGCTCATTTTTGTATTTTTTTTTAGTACAGATGGGGTGTTTCGCCTGTAATAGCAGATGATGGTATGCACCTGTAATCTCAGCTACTCCGGAGGCTGAGGCAGGGAGAATCACCTGAACCCAGAAACTCACTGCAGAGGTTGCAGTGAGCTGAGATCAGAAAACTGCATTCCAGCCTAGGCAACAGAGCAACACATAGTCTCAAAATAAATAAAACATAAAGGGATCTAACTAAACTAAATAACAAAAGGTGATCTGAGAAAGACATTTTATACCATATTGGGTACCTATCTGGCCCAGCAGCGCAGTTCTAGAAATTTAAGACAAACCAATTCTGAGGCTGGTATAGAAATACCAGTCAAAAGCACGGCCTAAGGCCTTCGCACACCATAAAATCAGTGAAACTAATTGGGGTTCTTCAGCATCTGCGGAGCACTGGCTACCAGTAACGAATAAGTTGGGAATGCAAATAATTAGTGTACCCTGAGGTGACAGCTAATTCCACTAGCATACCATTTCACAGGAGATAATATGGCATTCTACTTTGTCCCCCTACTTTGAGAATGCTGAAGCTAGAAATTTCAAGTTAGTCAAATGTCAAATGTCCTTTGAAGAACTTTAATAAAGATCCGGATCTTCCGTAATCCCCTGCACAGAAAGATCTTGGAACTCCTCTGAACCAACATACACAGACCCAAATCACATGTTACCCACACATTTTCCAAGGAAACAAATATTCTTTTAAATATTTTCTGGTAACTTCTTCCACAAAGACAAAAAATATATAAGGTGCATTCCACCTAGGTCAGAATAATACACTATGTTCTGAAGCACGGGACAGCAACTGGGATTTTAAAAAAGAGTGTACCCTGACCAAGTTTTATGCTCTGTGGAAGGCAGAGGCTGGAAGCTACAAGTAAGACAGGCTTTAAAAGGCCAGCCAAGGTACAGTCTGCATTTCTCAGAAGAGTTGCCTATGGCTAAAACAAAGCACAAAATGAGAGATACAAAAGGCAAAACCACAAACCCCTGTACTGTCTGACCTGGGAATCCTCACTCAACCGATAAGGAAATCACCAGGGTAAGTAACTTGCCCTGGGCTGCAGTTTATTTGGCGTCAAAGCCGTAAGCAGACTCCTAGGTCGAAATCCAGCGTAGTTTCCCCATCCACCAAACTGCTACCCTACAGAAGATGCTGTATAAAACTCGTCACTGAGACTGTTAACATAAGGGTCCAATTATCATTCAAAGATCAGCCTGTTAGATAATAGCTCGAAAATTCCATCCATTTTACAGCTGTTACTAGAGACATCTAATCTTCGAGTGAAAAAAGCAAAAAGGAAAAGGGGGAAATCCTAATTCTGACCTGACCTAAAGGAGTGAATACAGACCAGCAGACCGTACTGGTATCCGCAACCACAAAAACAGACAATAATCCCACCCACAAGCAGAGGAAGACGGCCGCTCCACGGCACCGCCCCCCAACTCACTAAATTCCACTCCCATTCCGGCGTCCTCTGGACAGTGCACCTCCCGCCGCAGCCGGCGAGGGATCGGCCCGATTGGCCACGCTCCTTCAAACCACCACTTTCCCCGAAAAAGGGACTAGAGCCTCAGGCCCCCAAACGAGCGCTCCCTCGCCCAGAGACCCCCGGCTCGCACACCCTGCCCGGCCCCCCGGGGCGGGGGAGGGGAGGCCGCCCCACACAGGAAGTGTGTCCAGCGCCGGGACCCTGCGCCCAGCCCGCCGGTACCTGCCCTCCGCCCCCAACAGGCGAGAAGCTGCCGCGTCCACATGGCTTCAGGTGTTCACATGGCAGTAAACGGGCCCCTGCCCTCCCGGACGCCCCAGCGCGGCGCCCTCCAGCCCAGAGCCCGGCCCTCCGCCCCGCTGGCCTCGCCTCCAGCCCGCAGCGAAGAGGCGAGTGCGGCCGGTGCCCCCGGGACTGCCAGGGGCCCTGAGGCAGGCGGCGCTGACTCCCGGACGCCGCCCGCTCACACCCGCCGCCTTTGCACCCAAGGCCGCGCGCGACCAGCAGGTACCTTCCTCTGCACCCGCGGGCGAGGACCGGCGCCCAAGCCCCGCCGGACCCCCAGGCCGGCCCGAGACACTTCAGCCCTCTGACGCCAGGCCCGGCCCGGCCCCCTGCCCGCACTCCCGGGTCGGGCCGGGCAGGAACACTCCCCTCAGCACCCCAAGCCCTTGCTCGGAGTCCAGGAGGCTCCGCACTCCCAGGTCGGGTCCGGCCGGGACCTCCGCTCCCCGCTCCCCAGGCCGGACACCCCGGCCCGGCCACAGATCCTCAAGCCGACCCTCTCCCTGCTCCTCAGGCCCGGGCGACGGTTACCTGCGGGAGCCCCCCGCCCCGTCCCTCGGCCTCCGCCGGGGGCGGGAGGGGAGAGAGCTGTGGCGGCGGCGGGCGGCGCTGCGCGGGGTGGGGGTGGGGGTGGCTCCGCTGCCTCCAGCTCGCGCGCCTGGGCCGGCGGCGGGGCGGGCCGGGGCCGCGGCCCCTCGAGGCTCGCTCCGGCCCGCGCGCTCGCTCCCCAGTCCGGCGCGCCTCAGGGCGGGCTCCCCTGGCGGAGGCCGCGGCCGCCTCGCAGGGGCCGAAAGCCGCTCGGCTCGGGGTTTTTTCTCTCCATTCTCCCAACACACAGGAAATAACAGAGCGTCAGGTGACGACGCGCGGCCAATGGGGAGGCTCCGGGCCGCGGCGCGCGGGCGGGCGGGAGGGCGCGCGGCGGGGCGGGGCACGCGGCGGGGGCGGGGCGCTGGGGGCGGGGCCGGGCGCGCGCGTGCCCACCCGCGTGCGGCGGCGTCGAGGTCGGCGCGCGCCGGGCCGGGGCTGCGGAGACCCCCACCCCGCGGCCGGGTCGCGCGGGGTTTTCTCCCGCGGCCGCTGGGCACAGCGCCCCGCCCGCCCAGTGCCATCTTGGCCCGCGCCTCAGGACCGTCTTGAGGGTGGCCGCGAGCCAACTTTCTGGGGAGTTGGTGGCCCGGAATCTATCTCTGTGATTTCTGGAGTTCCCTGGAGCCTCCAATGCCAGAATCGCGCCTCTCGCGGCCCAGGACACGGCCTCTTCCTGGTCACCTGTTTAGTCAGACCGGGCGTGGGGGCGGCTTTTGCCCGCCAAGCGTCCTCTGGGCCGGGGGCAGCCCAAGGCCTGGCTGGTCCCGCCTGGGTCCCTGGCAACCTCGGCCCATGGGCGCCGGGTGTCCGTGGAGGAACAACTTGGGTTCTGCCAGAGCCTCAGTTTCCACCACCGTAAACGCGAGGAGGGAGGTGCACCTACCTCACCTGTAAAATGGACGCTCCAGTTGCCTTCTGCTGTCGCATTAAGAAGCTGCAATGCTGGGCCAGCTGCGCCCCGGGTCCCGAATTAATTTGCAGATAAGGCAGAGGATTTGCGGTGCCAAGGCCTCAGCCTTCCTTTAAAAACCTGATGTGCTTCTAGAGCAAAGTAAGGACTAGACTTTCTTCTAAAGAAAATATCAATTGTAGGGCAACCACTTTGTAGATGTTAGTGCCCGCACGGCCATCAAAAGTGTTAAGGCCAGATGCGTTGAGAATTTGTGATCCCGCCCCTGACCTTTGACCTGGCCAAATTATCTTCCCACTTTGGGCTTGTTTCCTGTGGGTGAGGAGAGTTTGGGTTAGATGTCCCTAATGTTGGCTAAAATTGCCAATTCTAAATTAGGCTCCCATCTGACCTAGATGTTAGGGGAGTATGTGGCTTCCTCTCCTGAAGCAACCCAACTTGAAAGTAAATTGGAATTGGAAAAGTGCTTCCGGCAGCAGGTGGGGATTCACAGCAACCAGGTGTGGTCTGGGACTCAGATTTCCCTATATTTGAGATATACGGCTTTCTCGGGTCTGGTTTTTCTCTTTGACCTTTCACTCCACCTAGCCAGAGATGTGAATGCTTTCTTTGCCTTTTCTTAAGCTACACAAGGAGGGTGCCAGGGTCCCAAGCAGGACCTGAGGTGGTCCCAGGCCCCTTGGCAGGAGCATGTAGTTGGGGAAGACAGTGATTTCTCCTGCCTTCCTCTGTCTAGGCTCACAAAGTGGAATTGGGCTCCAAAGCAGTTCAGGACTATTCCTGGAGACTTGATTCCCCGACACCTCCTGCATGCCAGGCTTTTCCGGGGCAGAGCTGAACAAGCCACGAGGCCCTGCCCTCTGGCTGTTCCCATTGTTCTGTGAGTTTCATTTTCAAATTCTCAGGCCTCAAGACTTGAGACCAGTGCCTGGCTTCTCCTGGGGGCAGGGCTTCAAAGGGAAAGGTGGAAGAGGCGCTCAGCACAAACCCATGTTTTTTGGACAAAAATAGGAGAGTGGGGCCGGGCGCGGTGGCTCAAGCCTGTAATCCCAGCACTTTGGGAGGCCGAGGCGGGTGGATCACGAGGTCGAGAGATCGAGACCATCCTGGTCAACATGGTGAAACCCCGTCTCTACTAAAAATACAAAAAAGTAGCTGGGCATGGTGGCGCGTGCCTGTAATCCCAGCTACTCAGGAGGCTGAGGCAGGAGAATTGCCTGAACCCAGGAGGCGGAGGTTGCGGTGAGCCGAGATCGCGCCATTGCACTCCAGCCTGGGTAACAAGAGCGAAACTCCATCTCAAAAAAAAAAATAGGAGAGTGCAGGTGAGCTTCCTGAAGACTCGTGTTGGGGGCACCCTCAATTTCTTACGAGAATTCTTGAAGAAAGATGAATCCCTTTTCCTTAGTCTCCCAACCCATCATTCCTCCATTCTTTCCCTTTTTCCTTAGCTCACTTTCGTCTCAGATGCATGGCCTGGGGGGATGGTGACAATCTGTTGCAGAACCTCATTCAAAAGGAAAAACTATTGAGAATGTAGACAGATAACTGGAGTCCAGGCTCTTGTCGGCGCCTGCCTCTTACATAACCATGCAGCCCCCACCCCCTCCTTCCCTGCCCTTTCAGACCCTGCCAGAACATTGCTCTGATGACCTCCACCTGGAAACTTCCCCAGTCCTAGGACCAAGCCAGCTGAGTCTCTTCATCCCTGAAATCCCATCACTTTCTCTTTTAGTACCATTTGGAAAAAGAACGTGTATGGGCATCATGGCCAACAGGAAGATGTGGGTTACTCACACTGTGTGGCCTTGGACAAGTCACTTCTCCCTTTGGTTTCCTCAGATATAACATGGAGATAATATTATCTCACTGGGCCAGGCCTGGTAGCTCACACCTGTAAATCCAGCACTCTGGCAAGCTGAGGTGGGAGGACTGCTTGAGCCCAGGAGTTTAAGACTAACCTGAGCAACACAGTGAGACCCCACCACCACCCTCAGCCCACAGTCTCTATTTAAAATAAAAAAATAAATGTTTTAAATACATCACTCATAAGGTGTGGGACTCTCAAGAGAGCTGCACAGGCAGGGCACAGTGGCTCAGGCCTGAAATCCCAGCACTTTGGGAGGCTGAGGCAGGTGGATCACCTGACGTCAGGAGTTTGAGACCAGCCTGGCCAGCATGGTGAAACCCCATCTCTACTAAAAATACAAAGATTACTTGGGCGTGGTGGCAGGTTCTTATAATCCCAGCTACTTGGGAAGCTGAGAATTGCTTGAAACCTGGAGGCGGAGGTTGCAGTGAACCAAGATCGGGCCATTGCACTCCAGCCTGGGTGACAAGAGCAAAACTCCGTCTCAAAAAAACAAAAAAATCAGTGCAGGGCCGGGCACGATGGCTCATGTCTGTAATCCCAACCATTTGGGAGGCCGAGGTGGGCAGATCACTTAAGGTCAAGAGTTAGAGACCAGCCTTACCAACATGGAGAAACCCCGTCTATTTAAAAAAATCAGTGCAGTACCAGGCACTGTTAGCACTACTAGCTACAGTGCTGTGATACAGACCCAATAGACACATGAGTAGACTGAGACTCAGAGGTTAAGTTGCTGCTGGAGATTGCACTGTGGCAGGCACTCAGTAACTGACAGCCCCTCCCTCTGAAATCACATCAGTGTCTTCTGTTGTTCTCTCATTGTTTCAAATGCAGGGATCCTGTTTTTCCTACCACACTTGGAGCTCATTAAGAAAAGGACAGTACACTGGTTGTTAGTTTTTTTTCCCCTCCCTCCTAACCCAGTTCACTCAAAAATTACTCATTGAACTGAATCAGTGTATCAATTCTAGAAACAAAATTAATCCTTTCCCTCCTCCTCTGTCTCAAAGAAGGCTTTTGGAAACACTGTATCACTCCTTTTATTACAAACTCCTCTGCCCTCCTCCAGGCGCCTGGGCCACTCCAGGATTACAAATGGAGCCTTCTGCCTCTAGGTCACTGATTCCACTACCATCTGTCAGCGTGGATTGATTGAGGAGACTGGCCCTGCTCGGCAGATCAGTGACTTGTGCAAAGTGAGCCGTGTTGTCGGTGCCTTCAGAGCAGGCGGATGTCCTTCCTCTCACTTGCCAGCTCTTGTGAGCAGACACAGAGCCCTCACCTTTATCCTTCACCAAACTCGAGCTCTCCTTCCTCTTGGGAGGGACTGCCTACTAACTCAGTCACACCAAGAGGGAGGCCTAGAATTCCTGCTCACAAACTCAGGGCTTCATCTGCAGTCTTCCAGGAGGCAACTTACAAAAGCTGTGGGCTAAGAGTGAGAAACTCCCCACAGCCTCCTGCTGCGCCTGTCCCCAAGCCAGGCACTGTCCCCTTGCAAAGCACAAGGATACTGAGAGTGCACAAACAGCAGAGGTGGGGAGCCTCTGTAGGCACGCCCTCATTCTGTGCCCTCATTCCACAGGGGCCCCTGCTTTGTGCAAGTCTCTGAGCCCCCATGAAGGGAGCATGGGGGCTCAGAACAGTTCTTTCTGGGATAAGGTCAGGGGAGGCTCTAAAGTTACGGTGGTGGGGAGGGTTTCAAAACAGGACTGGCCAGGCACGGTGGCTCACACCTGTAATCCCAACACTTTGGGAGAGCAGGGCGGGCAGATCACGAAGTCAGGAGATCAAGACCATTCTGGCCAACTTGGTGAAACGCTGTCTCTGCTAAAAATACAAAAATCGGCTGGGCGCGGTGGCTCACGCCTGTAATCCAAGCACTTTGGAGGCCAAGGTGGGCGGATCACCTGAGGTTGGGAGTTCAAGACCAGCCTGACCAACATGGTGAAACCCCATCTTTAAAATAAAATAAATAAACAAATAAATAAAAATACAAAAATTATAAAGAACAAGGATCTGGGAGAGAAAAAAATACAAAAATTAGCTGGGCATAATGGCGCGTGCCTGTAATCCCAGCTACTAGGGAGGCTGAGGAAGAAGACTAGCTTGAACCAAGGAGATGGAGGTTGCAGTGAGCCAAAATCGCGCCACTGCACTCCAGCCTGGCGACAGAGGGAGACTCCGTCTCAAAACAAAACAAACAAAACAAAAAACAGAGAACCAGGGAATACCGAGACTTAGGTGTGTGGGGGAGAGCCACCTGCTGTGCCCAGGAGGACTGTGCCCAGTGCAGGAAGAAAAGATGAAGCTGCAGAGTTTGGCAAGGGTGGGATTCTGCAGGGCCTGGTATCACTGGTGTTTGGCATGGATTTGTTTTGCAGGGTCCCACAGCATCTTCTCACCAGGTTTGCCCAGCCACTCTACCCTGCAGGATGGAAGTGTGGTGTCCTAATCTGGGCTTCATGCCTTCATTTCTCCCTCTGGACTGTATCTGCAGGGCAGAGACACCTCTGCTTCTCTTGGGTCTCTAGCATCCTGTGCAGGGTAGGGTACCATGTCCATTAAAATGATGTTAATGAGATGACAGCCGGGAAGAATCCAGGCTTACTATGAACCAGGCACTATGCAGATTTCCCTTTATTGTCCCATTTCTTCATATTTGCAGCAGCCTAATGAGATTGGTACTGTTATCACCCCTGTTTTACAGACGGGGCACTGAGGTGCGAAGAGTTTAAGTAACTTATCCCAAGTCACACAGCTTGGAAGCGGCTGAGCTGGTATTTGAACCCAGCTCTTCAGAGGCTGTACTCTTAACTACCAAGCTTCCCAGCACTCAGCAAACACTGGAAAGTGTTTCTATGGACATAGACAGTGGGACCAAAAGTCTGCAGGCCAATAAGGAAAGAATGTAAGAAGACAGTGTGGGCAGCACCAGCCTCTCCCACAGTTGTATATTAAGCTTTGGACACTGAGCAGCTGGGGCAGGTCCGGGGGCCTCAGCCTCTCAGACCCCATGCCTGAAAGACCACGGTCTGCCCAACAAGCAGCAGCTGCTGTGGATCAACTTACATATCTTCCCCACAGGTGAGCAGACAGCGAACACCTGAGGAGAGGCCAAGGAACGGGAAGCCCCTGCAGCCTGGGCACACAGATTGCTACCAACTGCTTGGCACTCACTGCCCCTCGTGGCTGGACTCTCACTAGGCGGGCTACTGGAGCTGGGGGCCAGCCTGGTCTCACCAATGTGTGTCCTTGGGCAAATCATCCCATTTCTTCAGCTGTAAATTGGCTTGGGAGGGGCCAAGTGAGCTGCCTGCCTCGGGGAGTCAGAGAGCTTACCTGAGTGATCCCCGTTCACGCCTCACGACAACCCTACCAGGCAGGGATTGTCATCTTCATTGTACAGAGCAAGAAATGGGTGCATACAGAGGTTAAGAGACTTGCCTAGGTCACACAGCTAGGAATAGGCTGTGGTTTGAACTCAGCCTTCTGGCTCCAAAGCCCCCACAGAGTCACTCAGAGCACTACAAAGAGTTAACCTGAATATGAAATGATCTAACAGTCACAGTGACAAAGGCATGCTCTAAGCACTTTTCCTGCAGTAACTTGCCTAATCCTTACAACAACCCTATGAAGTGAGTCCCATTCTCGCCTCATTTTGCAGATGAGGAAACTGAGGCACAGAGCAGCTAGGAGGGGGCAGAACTGGAATATGCAGGGCCCCTGCGTCGCTTTGTCATGAGATGACAATAAGGAAGTTCCTTTCCTTTGGGATTATTTCTGCCTGAAAGCTCAAGACTTTTAGCCACATCATTGTCTGGGCTCCACAGGAAGGCAGTGCCACATGCTGAGGCATGCTGGGAAAAGACTTTGTTCCATCCTGTTTTGTTGACATGCTCTTCATTTTTAAGCCTGAAACCCAAGCTTCCTGCTAAGAATTCAAACCGTGGAGAAAAACGCAGCCATGATAACGGCCACTACTTCCTGAGTCTCCAGTGTTCCCCGTGCTCGGGGCTCCATATATGTCACTTAACTTTAGTCTTCACAACACCAGGGCAGTCCCCATTTTCACAAATGAAGAAATGGAAGCCCAGAGTCACTAAGAAGATGCATGAAGGTGCACAGCTGCTAAGTGATGGCACTGGAATTAGTCCTCAGGTCCTCAAGAGTCCTGACTCTTGACGATCTGCTGGTTCCCCACAGAGGTGTGGAGTCTTGTTTGCTGGGCATTTGACAGAAATATTTTTGTTCATCTTCTGCCACAGGTTGGTCTTTCAGTGTTGAGATTCCTCGGCCACTTATTAATAGAAAGCACCAGGAGGCAGGTGCAGGGATGCAGAGCTGGATGCTGCCTTCTCAACAGGAGAAGCCAGGAAACGCAGATGCCGTTGCTCAATCCACTCTGTCTCTCCCTCCAGTAACTCAGAATAGCTGCCCTGACGCCAGGGTGATTGTTTTCAGGAAGCGGCCATGCCCTGTGAGGTTCCTCATCACTGCCCTGCATCTCCCTGTGAGTTCCTGGGGATAACTGCCAAATCACATTTGATTCCAGGGGAACAGAAAGCAGCAGGAGCTGTGGATTCTCCAACTCTTAACTGGTCCTCTTGACTGGAGCCACTTTGCCCTGCCCACCTGTCTCTGCGGTGGATTCATTACAGTTATCCAAAGCCATTTTGACTTTTCTCTCCCTGGCTCAGAAGTCGTCAGTGGGTCCTGAGTGACTTCACATTCAGGTTTATTCCTATCAGCCTGGAATACAATGCCCTCTTTGGCTCTACTTGCTTCTCCAAACCTCTCTCCCAGGTCTCATTCTGCCTCTCTTCCTAACTAGACAAGCTGGCTTCCTGTCCTGTGCCTGTCTGCTCCCTGCAGCAGGAATGCTCTTCCCCCTTCCCTACAGATTGAAATTATACCCTCTTTCAAGTCTTACTCAAATGCCACCTCCTCCTCCGGAAACTCTTACCTTAACACTTATTCATTCATTCATCATTGACTGAGCCCTTATTATAGGACAAGCATTGATCCCAAGAGTCTCTGTGGTCATGAAGCTTATGATGCCATGGAGTAGTCAAAAAAAGAATCATCACATAAATAATCATCTGGGGCTGGGCCCGGTGGCTCACACCTGTAATCCTAGCACTTTGGGGGGCTGAGGTGGGCAGATCACAAGGTCAAGAGATCAAGACCATCCTGGCCAACATGGTGAAACCCTGTCTCTAGTAAAAATACAAAAATTAGCTGGGTGTGGTGGTGGGTGCCTGTAGTCCCAGCTACTCGGGAGGCTGAGGTAGGAGAATCACTTGAACCCGGGAGGTGGAGGCTGCAGTGAGCTGAGATCATCGCACCACTGCACTCCAGCCTGGGTGTGACAGTGAGACTCTGTCTCAAAAAAAAAAAAAAAAAAAAAAAAAAATCATCTGATAATCATGATACACATTAGTAAGTGTGGCAGGAGCACAGCAGGTGTATAATAGGGACCCCAAGCCTTGGGGATCTAGGACATTTAAGCTGAGACCTGAAAGACAAATAGGAAATAACCATGTGATGAAGTTGGAGGAGAGCTCCAGGCAGAGGGCGTGGCCTGGGCAAAGGCCCTGCGGTAGGAGGGAGCAAGTAGATTTCCAGGAAGGGCATGGAGGCCTGCAGGGTAATTGAAGTGAAATGAGAAAGCTGGAGATGCAGCTGGAGCAGGACAGCACAGGCCACAGAGGCTTTGCCACTTTATCCCTGGGCAAAGAGAGATAATGAAGGATTCTGAGCAGAGGACACAAGCCAATATGCATTTAGACGCGATCCTGCCCTGTGGCTGAGCCTCTTCTGAGAAGGCCAGGCCCTGTGCCAAGTCACCCTGAATCGCAGTCATCAGGGTTTTCGGTGTGACTGTCCATATCCCTTTTCCTAGACCAAGCTCTCAAAGGCAAGGCTGACTTCTGGTCTTCGGCTTCATCCCCATCAGCCAGGCCAGTGCCCAGCACATGGAGCTGCTCCAAAAACACAGGTGGGATGAACCAGTGACCAGGACAAGACGCTTACCAGCATTTCCCTGCGAAGGAGCAAGGCTGCCTGCGAAGCCTTTCACGTTCTCTAGAAATTACAGAGTTCAAGAGTTTAGGTGAGGCCATGACTCAGGGAGCCCGAGAACCAAGCTGGCATTGCATTGTTGCGTACACCCAGCCTCAGCACACAGTATGATCCTGCCCAGGCATCTGCCCATGGCCATCTCTTAAATGACCAGAAACAGAACCAAAAGATCTGTAAGGTGCTCTTGAGGTTACAAAGCATGTTTCACAGAAGCAGTCTCATCTCATATAGGCAGCCCTCTGAGCTGTGTGGTTACTGCTTTACAGATGAGGAAACTGAGGTCCAGGAGAGAGCAGGTCCTCAGCAAATCAAGACAAAACAGACCAGGACCTAACAAAAGTCCAGGCTATGGATGGCCCCATAGCGTTAAAAGAGCTTTCTAGAAATTTCTTTGAAAACTATTGTAAAGTGACATATTTCCTCAGGATGTCTGTCGCACCAGCAGTGGGAGCCAACACACCAATTCTCAGAGGCTCTTCCCCCTGCGCAGCGCCGCTCAGCTCCCAGGCCACCAGGCTGGCGGCTTAGCCCAGGGCACAGGAAGAGGCTGCCTGGGCTTGGCGCTGACTTACAGCGGGTGCTGAGGGAAGGCAAGGTTGATTCAAGAGGACTCCTAGAGCTCTCCTGTGAGCTGGGCATGGTGCTAAGTGCATTACGTGCGTTCACTCACAACGTCCTCACAACACTATTACAATGACCATCCCCACATACAGGCGTGAACACTGAGGCTCAGAGCAATAAATAATTAGCCTGAGATCACATAGCAGGTGAGTGCAGAAGCTGATCTGAACCCATGCATTGCCCTTAAGCAACCCCATGCCCTGAGCAAAGGTGAGCAGAAACATGTTAAGAGGGAACCAAGACTGAATCTTCCTCAGGGGCCCTGACAGTACAGGGCACCTCTTGCCCTGCCCACCTGATGACCATTATTCCCATTATCAATACATCCTGCTGTGGGCAGATGACAAGCATGCGTGGTAGCCACCTCTTCAGAAGTTTTGTGTCTCCCCAGCCTCCTCCCTGAGGGCTCTCTGGGCTTCCTTTACCCGTCCTGCCCCAGATGGGCTCTGTGACTTCTTGGTAGTAGGTGGGTGTTAAAAAGAAAGGAAGGACGGAGGCCAATGTGACCTTCAGCAAGCTCCCTAAGCCCCTGCAGCCTCAGCCTTTTCACCTGTAGAACGGGGACATTAACATCACCCCCTACTGAGGGCTGCAGGCACACAGAGTTCAATCAGTGACTATGCTTCTAAGTGCCTTTGCCATCTTCATTCCAGCATCAGGCACCCCATGAGGTGGGATCATTCATCCCTTGAGCAAACAGGCTCAGGGACATGTGGTGCCTGCAGTCACCCAGCAGACGGAGCAGAGGAGCAAGGAAGAAGCCACACCTGTCTGATCCCACAGCTCGTGCTGAGGGGAGGAGGAGGAGTGAATGAGCCGCTGGGGGCCTCTGTGGCAATGAGGCTCACAAAGCCACGTATGGGCTGCATGTGGCTCCCCAACCCCGTGGACACCACCTCAGGTGCTCCTCACATGTGATGGGGTGTGGTGTCTACAGGTCTCGCATGCCCTCTGGAAAGCTGCTACTGGGCTGGGCCCTGTTGATCCCCCAGCCCAGACCAGGTGAGGTACTAGCAGGGACAGGAGGAGAAATGGGAAGGCTGGGCAAGAGGTCGCTCATCTGCGGGCTGAGTGCAGAGTGGGAGGGAAGAAAGCATCCTTTCTGGAAAAATCAATGGGCCGATGATACCGCCCAAGTCACTACCTACATGGAAACCTTCCAAGAAAATCAAAGCAACAAGAGAATCACAGCCCCTTAGAGCAGTGATGGGCCTGAGAGGTGAACAGACCCAAGTCTGCATCACACAGGGAAATGCAAGTCCAGGATGGTGGTCACGACTTGCTCAAGGCCCCACGGGGTGTAGGTGGCTCTGCCACGTCTGAGGGGTGTCCAGCCCGAGGCAGCTCACTGACAGTGGTGAGTGGGCCTGTGTGGTCTCCATGCCTCACACTCCCGCCATTCACTTCCCTCTGCTCTTGCCTTTGCTAACCAAGGGGGCTGGTTTAGCCTCATCTATTAAATACTGAATTTCTGGGCTCTTCTATGCACACTTTTGACTTCTAGGCTGCCCAGGCCCCTGCTCTGACCCTACATGTAGCTCAGAGTGGGGAGAGAATATTAAGTAAGCTAATACATTGTTAGGCAACTAGTACAGAGCCTGCAAAACTCACAGTAAGTGCTCGTAAGTCTTGGCTATTATTACCAGACATGATGGCCATCTCCATTTTACAACTAGGGAAACTAAAGATTAGATAGATTGAGTGATTAGCCCCCAGATACTAGGTGCTAGAGCCTTCACTCTGTGGGGCCTCTTTTTTTAAGCTAACAATTATTCAGTGCCCCCTGGGAGCCAGGCTCTGGCTGACTGCTTTGTGAGAATGATCTCATGTAATCTTCACCTCAGCCACCCTGTGATATAGGTATTATTATTACCCCAGAACATAAAGACTCAGAGAGAGCAGGTAATTTTCCTAAAGCCACACAACTAGGAAATGGCAGAGGCAAGCTTGAACCCAGGAGGTCTGGCCCCAGGACTTTGACCACCCCTCTGTGCTGTCATCTCTGTCAGGGATAGGTCTGGGGGACTAGCCACCCCAGGTTCCCACAGGAGCCTCCAGTCATCTCAGGGTCCCAGGCTGGAGGAGCTGCTCCTAGACCCCTCACCCTTTGATTGGCATCCAAACTGCTTCCCCAGCAATTATGTTCCAGCTCAGAATGTGGCCTGGACTGGTCCTGAGACTCCAAATCAAAAAAAGACCCAAGTTGGTCCTTAAATTCAAATCTGGGGCCATCTGGGAATCTTAGCACAAGGCAGCCTGAAGAGGCCAGCTTTGCAAGATCCTGAAAACGGGTCCAAAGTTGCTAAGACGCAGACACATCCAGGAGGCGAGTTTGCAATGGCCGTGGTGTCCGTCTGGCACCACCCAGTCTGTCATCAGGTCAGGGTCTCCCTCTGGAAGTGGCTCCCCCAGCCAGTGAAACAAGGGCCCCACTTCCACTGTTGCCGCCTCTTCCCACTCTTCCCTTCCAACAGCTTCAGCTACACAGCGCAGCCTGCCTCTTACACCCTGGGTACACTGTTCTCGCACTTCCCTCTGATGGTACACCCTCTCCTGCCTTAGCAAGGCAAATTGCTACTCACTCTTCAAGGCCTTCAAATGCCACTTCCTCTGTGAAGCCTCTCTTGATTTCCCCATCTGAATACACAGAGGTACACAGGGAAAAGATTTCTCTGGGGAAAACCCCCCTTGGGGTGGGTTTGCCCAAAGAAAGTTGAGCCCATCACACCATCTAGGACATGAGGAGAGGACAGCTGTTCCATCCTGGTGGTCCCACTTCCTGGGGGATCTGAGTCTGAGTCTGCTCCTCTGAGTTCCAGGTACAAAGTTCCTCTATGCCCAGCTCTGGGCAGGTGCCAGGGGTACAGAGCTCGGGAGGCCTTAATGTCCCTGTACCCAAGGACGGTCACCCAGGCTCTGTGCCCAAAGGCCTAACAGGGAGACAGACCCACCTCTGTGTGGTCAGGGCTGTGAGAGGGCACAAAAGGTGGTCCAGGCACAGGACCCAAGCCCACCCGAGAGGAGGACAGGGAAGGCTTCCTGGAGGAGGTGAATTGAGACCAGAAGACTTGACCAGCCAAAAGAGGAGGTGATGAGGTCAGGTGAGGGAACCAACTCTAGAGGAAGGGAGACTGGAAGGAGGGCCACAGCCTTCCCCAACCCTCTACCTATAGATGTTCCTGCCCTGGCTTTCTCAGCTTAGAACTCACAGTCCCTGCTGGGGTCTGAGCTACAGCCTGGCCCTGGTAAAATTCACTCCGCCATTCATTCTCTGGTGGCCTGCTCTAAACACATTGTCCACCTGTGTCCATGTCACTGCAACTGCCTGAGCCCTGTGGCAGCCCGGAAGCTTAAGCATGGCCGCTTCCTGGCCCAGGGCAGGCTCAAGCTCCCTTGCCCTCATGGGCCCATCAGAGGAGTCCAGGTCCAGGACGCTTTGCCAACAGCCCCTGGCTGCAGAGATGTTTGCCAACCTCCAGGCCAGCGAGCCAGCCAGCACTGCAGCCGGGGTAGTGCCCAGCCCTGACCTTCATTCTGCAAAGCCCCATTCCAGCCTCAGTCCCAGGTTCTCTGTCTCTGGTCACGCTTGGGAAGCAGCTGTGGGCACAAGTAGCCTTCAGAGACCTCAGGCGGCCCAGGCAAAGAGAACGATGGAAAGATGACCCTGGCTGGAGGCAGAGACCTGGGGCAGGGGGGAGTGGGCGGGGAGCTGGGACAGCACCTGGGGGTTGGGAGAGCTGCCCAGGCCTCCTCTGGGGTGAGCTGAGGAGGGGCTGCAGTGTCCCGGCCTGTCTGTCTCCAGCTCTTCACTGTAAAATAAACGGTAGAAGCGCACGCCAGATAGAAAAAAAGGGAGGGCCAAATAAAGCCCCATGCCGCCCGCACAGGCTCCCTCTGTGGGTCTGGGCCAGGGCCTCGGCCTGGGTTACTTGCTGCTGCTTTTCCCGGGAAACCACTGGTGCCAAATTTGCATTTACCACAAACAGAGACAACACAATGTCATAATCCTTCTCCTGTCATTCTCCCCTCTCCTCCTCCTCCCACCTCAGACACACACACGCTAACACAAAATGACGGCTCCCTCGACAGCCTGAATGAGCAAAGCCCTCGATCTGCCTCTTCATTGTTGGCGTTTCTCTCGGCCCTCGCTCCGTGCCCATCGCCCAACTCGCAGCAGACCACCCACTGCCCCTCTTTTGTCCCCCACCACCGCTGACAAATGGCCTGCTGGAGGTGGAAGAACATGCCTGGAAATAGTTGGGGGGGGGGAGAGGGAGCAGCCAGCCCCCACCCCCGCCCCCCGCCGCTCTGCACCCTCACACCCGGGCCAGCAGCGCACAGCGGCTGGACCTGGACCGGAGGGGACAGGGGCGGGCACTCCGCCCCTGGGACTGTGACCCGGGGCCCTGCCCTTCACGCCCCTGCTGCTGCCGCGCTCCCCGAGCAGCCCCCTCAGGCCCCTCCTCTCCTGGCCACCCTCCTGGGCACTGCTCTGAACATCCCCCGCCTCCCCGCCCTCCATCGCTCTTTATGGCAGTTTCAAAGCTGCAGCCGCCACTCGAGCAGCTGCGGCCTTTGATGGGGACAAGGCAGTGAAGGCCGCCCGGGAGGCCCCTGCCCAGCCCTGCCCTGGCCCGGCCTGGCCCCTGCCCGTCCCCGGGGAGCCTCGGGCCAGGGCAGCGAGGCGAGGCGGAGCACCCAGCGGGCACGCCTCACACGCCAGAGCAAACTTTCACGACCGCGGGAGAGGCACCGCGCACACCGTTACCTTTGCAGCAGCATCCTTCCCTGGCCCTTGCCCCAGACCCCCTGCCAGCCTGGCGACCACGGGGAGGAAAACAACTCCCGAGCTGAAGCGGGGGAGGAGGGGAAAGGGAAAAAAGGAGAAGAAAAAGGAAAGGGGCCAGTTTCTCAGCTTTCAGCCTCCTCGTGGCTCCTCCTGCCCAAGCCGGCAAGTGAAGTCACAGGGCCGGGGCGGTGACATCAGCTGAGCCTCTGACATCACGGCCCCTGCCGATCTCACCTCTGCAGGGTGGAGATGGAGGAGCAGCGGGGAGGAGGGATGGATGGATGGAGGAGGGAGGGGAGCACCAGATCCCTCCGTCGCCTTCAACTGCGGAGAGCGCGTGCCAGCATGGAGGGGGGCAGGGGAGGGGCGGGCTCATCTGAAGAGTATGTCTTGTCTCTATAGATAGGGGCGATTATGTGTCTATTTATAATTGGCCCCAGAGCAAATGGCTTAAAAGGGGCGAATGCCCACCACAGGTGAGAATCGCAGCTCACTGCTGTGCTTGGAGACTGCAGCGTAAAAGCAAGCGGGACTGTTCACAGAACACCTACTGTGTGCTGGGGACTTGCACCAAGCACCTTAGGTGGTGGTCATGAAGACCAGAAAGGGCTGCATTTTACCTGGTAAGGCTCAGAAAGAGAAGGACATCTCTGAGGCTGCAGAGCAAAAAGGTGAGCTGGGATGTGAGTCCACCAAAGGGGCTCAGAGCCTAAAGGGCTGGCTGGGTAGCTCCAGGGCTTCTTAAAGGCTTCATGGGCCACTGGAGTGAGCCCACACTGCCCCCTACAAAGGTGGGCTTGGAAAGGGCAGGGCATGGCAGTCCTAACCACCCTTTGTCCCAAGTCCCATCTCAGGGAAGCCACAGCAAGAGGAGGCCTGGCTTGGGGTGCCGGCTGTGTTTCTCTGTGTACACCAGCAACGTTCGTTCCAAGAGGCTGAGCACCTACCTCCTGCAAGCCCAGCACAGACTTCACACCCACCTTCTTACCCTACGGCAATGCCTCGGAGGTAAATACCAATGCCCCGTGTCAAGATGGGGAAACCAAGGCCCAGGAAGCACTGGGACAAAACAGAGACCCGAGTGTCCACTGCCCGGACTCAGGACCACAGCAAGATCCTTGGCCTGAGCCGCCTACTCCAGAGCTGCTCAAGCCATCCTTGGCCTGGTGGGGCCTTCCCTGTCCAGTGCTCCCACCTCTGCCCTCCAGTGGGAGGCCACGTACTTCACTCTGTCGTGCTTGCTCTGGCCCAGGGCCCCTCCAGACCCTGCTCTGTCTACTCCATAGCAGTATTCTTCCCTTCTTCCCTGGTTCCACAGGGCAAGCTGGGCTGCTGACCACTGGCTGCCCCAAACTTGGCACATGCCTGCCACTGAGCTTCTGTGCCTGGCATCTGGTGAGGGCCTACTAAGCGCCAAGTCCTGGTTATCTCATTTCATCCTTCCCAAATCTAGGATGTCAGGGTTATAGGTAAGGACACAAGGCAGCTCCCACTGACTATAAAGTACTTCCATACCTCCTGGTCCCTCCCAAATCCTGGGCTAGTGTTCCCACCTCAGTCCTTGGGATCACCACAGAGCAATGCACCACTCCCTACCCCTATCAAAGGCTGGGTCTGCATTTAAGACCTAATATGGTACTGAATCCACACAATTCAGTAAACCCTTCTAGATAAACTGACTACTCAAAGAGTGCAACTGCAAATGCGAGTGACGAAACCACAACAAACCTTCATTCTGTTTTCTTTGTTTTGTTGTTGTTGTTGTTTTTTAATTTTTTTGTAGGGACAGGGTCTCACTATGTTGCCCAGGCTGATCTCAAACTCACGACTCAAGTGATCCTTCTACCTCAGCCTCCCAGAGTGCTAGGATTAAAGGTGTGAGCCACTGAACCCAGTTATCTTTAAAAAACATGCTCTTGGCCAGGTGCGGTGGCTCACGCCTATAATCTCAGCACTTTGGGAGGCTGAGGCGGGTGGATCAAGAGGTCAAGAGATCGGGACCATCCTGGTCAACAAGGTGAAACCCCGCCTCTACTAAAAATACAAAAAAATTAGCTGGGCATGGTGGCGTGTGCCTGTAATCCCAGCTACTCGGGAGGCTGAGGCAGGAGAATTGCTTAAACCCAGGAGGCGGAGGTTGCGGTGAGCCGAGATCGCGCCATTGCACTCCAGCCTGGGTAACAAGAGCGAAACTCCATCTCAAAACAACAACAACAACAACAACAACAACAACAACATGCTCTCTTGCCTCCGGGCCTTTGCACATGCTGTTCTCTCTGCTGGAAACACCTCTCCTCCCCCTACTCCCACCCCTTCCTGTGTTACATGAGGGTCTCGACTTACATGATTTCCTCTAAGAAGCCTGACCCGCACCCCAAGTCCAAGTCAAATACCCATTTCTATGCTTGTCCCCCACAGCAGCTCATATGCGGTGTCCTGGAAGGCAGGAAGAAATGGTGGAAAGGGATAGGGGCTCTGAGGCCAGCTGCTCGAGTTCAAATCCTGGTCCCCAACTTGCTCGCTAGGTGACCTTAGGTCAACCACTGACCCCTCTGAGCCCACCCCACCCTACGTGAAGCTGACAGCGTAACAATGTTCCTTCCAAGGGTCTCAGCACAGTGCAGACCCTCACAAGACCCCAGCAGAACTGTACCTGCCCCTTCCCAGTGGGGCTTTGAGATCAGCCAAGGACGCCGGTCTGTCATCCTCTGCCCCTCGTCCTCGGACCCACACAGTGTGTACCAAGAACTATGCCCTGAGGAACCCAGGCAAGGCTGACTGAAATAGTGGATTGAAGAACTGCAATTCAATTTGGCAGGCACCTACATCAGGCTGTCTAGTTTTAAATCTTGGCTCCACCACTTCCTTCCTGTGTGACCTTGAGCAAGTGACTTCTCAGAGCCACACATGCTCCACCTGTAAAACGGGGATAAGAATAAGACCTACCTTATAAGGCTGCTATGAGATTACACGAGATAAGGGATGCAAAATGCTTAGAGTGGCGAGGCCTCTCAGCAGGAGCTGATCCCAGTTAGCAGCCAGCATAATTGCTTTATCTGATCAGGGTCTCCAAGGTATCCGGAAGACAGAGCACAGTCCGGACAGAGCACAGTCCGAGAGAGAGGGGGTGTGGCAGTGGGAAGAAACTGAGCTTCAGGGGATCAGAGACTAGCCTCCAAATAAGCTTGCCAAGCCTCATTTTCCTCCTTTATGCCACTGAGATTTTGAGTGGGTCATTTCAGACAAGGAGTGCCAATGTGCCTCCTGGCACCAGGCCAGGCACTTCACAGATAAGCAATATAGATGTGGGTTCCCTTCAGTCCCCTTGAACCGTGGAGGACACATGTGCACAATTATTTAATAACCTCACACACACACCCTAACATGAGTGAGGTGGGATCCCAAGCCAAGAGCAGACGTCGCAGAGAAGGGCCTTGAAAGGAGTGCAGCTGGGAGTTGGCATCAGGGAAGGCTTCCTGGAGGAGGAGGTATGTAAGCTGGATCAGGACGGCTGGGAGGAGGGGAGGAGGGGTCAAATGCATGGACAGGAGGATTAGGCACCCAACCCCCAAAAGTAAAAAAGCACATTTTCACATTGGTAACTCCCTGGCACATTTGGGTAGAGAGGCCATGTTGCCTCTATTTGGGAGCACAGGTTTTTGGGAGCATGGTGACTGAGCTACAGGGATCAGAGAGCACCAAGCCTTTGTTTTGGACACGTTATTCTTGGGGATGAAGGCCAATAAAGAAACCAGAACATCTGAGCTGGGAGGAGTGTTGGAATCATCTAGTCTAACCATTTCACAGATGAGCAAACTGAGGCCCAGAGAACTGAACTGAGTTACCCAAAGTCACACCGCTAACAAAGAGCAGAGCTGGGGTTCTACTCCAGGCTGTCTAGCTCTAGAGCCAAGGCTTTTATCCAACATACTCTGCTGCATCTCATCGTAGCATGGATCCATCCTCTCATGCATGCATGCACTCATTCAAGCAGCGCTTGTGTGAGCTCTTACTGTTCCCGGCACTGAGGAGTCAGCAGTGAAGGCACAGCCAAGCCCAAGGAGCCCCACCTGCCTCTCCCTGACCCCTGCCACCTTGCACTATGTCCAGCTGTTTCAGAGTTCAATTGATCCTCCTGAAAAGCCTGGTTTCAAATTTAGCTGCTCAAGACCACAGACCATTCTGCTGGAAAACCAACCCCCTTTCAAAGGCCATTACATTGCTTGCATGGGAAAGGGGGAGTGAGGACAATTGATCCAGTATCCATTTCTGGGCATGGTGAGTTGCATGGAAGTCTGAATCCTCCCTAGCCAAAGGAAAAAAAAAAAAAAAGGTCCTGCAAATCAGATTTGGAAATGTTCCACAGGGCGTGAAGCAAGGAAATGAAAAAGTGCAATGCTGGAATTCCTTCACCACGAGAGGTTTCAGCAAGTCCAGCACCCTGGGCAAAGGGAGGCAAGCCAGACATATGTGCTGGACACCCTTCCAAAAGCCCTCTGGAACTCCCAAAACTGGACCTTTTCCTGTTAAGAAAGCACACTGCTGTCCAGATGCAGTGGCTCACTCCCAGCTCGCTGGGAGGCCAATGTGGGTGGATCACTTGAGGCCAGGAGTTTGAGACCAGCCTGGCCAACATGGTGAAACCCCGTCTCTACTAAAACTACAAAAATTAGCCAGGCATGACTGGGCACAGTGGCTCACGCCTATAATCCCAGCACTTTGGAAGGCCAAGGCAGGTGGATCATGAAGTCCAGAGATCAAGACCATCCTGTCCAACATGGTGAAATCCCATTTTGTATAGGCTATGTACAACAGGCAAAGTTCTGTATTCATGAATTTGACTTAGCTGCCTCAGTTTATAGCTGTGGTAGTTTGCCCACTGGGGTGTCAAATTTGAAGTCTGTAGGAAACAGATCTGGGGCTCAAGTCTGTAGGACTGTCTGATTGTAACATCAGCAACACCAGCAATATCTCCAATCTCTTTTTGGGTCCTCTTTTCAGCTGATGCCTGTGAGGCCATGTAAATAGCTGCTGCTGCCCCAGAGATGGGGCTCCTCCCGGGAACCAAGTCCAATCCCACAGCTTTACGGGCTATATGTGTAGCTGCCATCTGCACTTGTTTAGGAAGGCAAAGGTTGGAACAGAACGTGGACATAAAGTCCCCAGTTGTGATCAAATCCCCACTGGTTTCTAGCGCTTTCAAAATAAGTTTAACCCCGTCTTTACTAAAATACAAAAAATTAGTCAGGCCTGGTGGCACACACCTGTAGTCCCAGCTATTCAGGAGGCGGAGGCAGGGGAATTGCTAAACCTGGGAGGCAAAGGTTGCAGTGAGCCAAGATCGTGCCACTACACTCCAGCCTGGTGACAGGGCAAGACTCTTGTCTCAAAATAAAAAAATTAGCCGGGCATGGTGGTGGCACACACCTGTAGTCCTAGCTACTCAGGAGGATGAGGCAGGGGAATCACTTAAACCCAGGAGGTGGAGGTTGCAGTGAGCCAAGATCGCACCATTACACTCCAACCTGGCGACAGAGTGAGACTCCGTCTCAAAACAAAACAAAACAAAAATTAGCCAGGCATGATGGCATGTACTCGTAGTCCCAGCTACTCATGAGATTGAGGTGGGAGAATCACTTGAACCCAGGAGAGAGGCAGAGGTTGCAGTGAGCTGAGATCGTGCTATTGCACTCCAGCCTGGGCAACAGAGTGACACTCTATATAAAAAAAAAAAAAAAAAAAAAAAAAAAAGAGCCAGGCACGGTGGCTCACATCTGTAATTCTAGCACATTGGGAGGCTGAGGCGGGCCAATCACAAAGTCAGGAGTTCAAGACCAGCCTGACCAACATGGTGAAACCCTGTCTCTACTAAAAATACAAAACATTAGCCAGGTGTGGTGGTACATGCCAGTAATCCCAGCTACTCAGGAGGCTGACGCAGGAGAATCACATGAACCCTGGAGGTAGAGGTTGCGGTGAGCCGAGATCGCACCATTGCACTCCAGCCTGGGCAATAAGAGTGAAGAAACTCTCTCTCAAAAAAAAAAAAAAAAAAAAAAAAGAGTAGAGTGTCTGCTCTGTTCCTTACCCATTACACTGTTCTTCCACCCCAAAAGGCTGGCAGAATGTTCCCATTCTACAGATAGGGAAACTGAGGCCCAGAGAAAGACTTGTCCAAGGTCAATGCAGGCCTGGCTGGCTCCAAAAACCACAATCCTCCCTCCACACCGCTACTTTGGTGCAACCCTGGGCAGGCCTCATTCCTTCTCCGTGCCTCGGTTTCCTTGCTCTTAAGTGAAGACACTGGGGAAGAAGATCAGGAAGCTTCTTTCCAGCCCTGGCGGTCAATGCTTCTATTCAACGAAGCCGCCTGGCTGGGGCTGGTGACTGGCAGGAAGGCCGGGCCAACAGATGTTCCCTGACCCACATCAACACCAGTTTCACCTGGTCTCTACTGCTGCCTCAAGTTAGACTAGAAAGCAGCCCCAGAACAGCAGATCTTAAACCAAGCACTCGCTGTTCTCATATGGGCCTCCACTTCAGGGAAGTGAGCTATTTCTATACCCATTTTACATACGAGGAGACCAGTGCTATCCCCTGCCACCACACCTCACCGACACACTCTGGAAGGTTCCAAAAACCAGAGCTGCCATTGCCCAAAGAGCAGAGACAAAGCAACAGGAACTGGTAGCTGCTGAACTCAGGTTCTTAGTCGAATTATTAACAATAATCCTTAACATCTGCACAGCACAGAGCCACGCCTGGCTGTGCAAAATGCTCAGAGCCTGTTTCCTTCTCCATGAAGTGTGAAAAATTATAGTGACTTTCCCCTGAGATGGCAGGGTAGGAATTATGCATCCTGTTCTACAGATGAAGAAACTGAGACCCTGAAAGGTGGTGTGAAGTGTCAGTGATGCTACAACTCCAGCATGGGTCGGCGACCCTGAAAGTAGGAGGCCAAAGAGAAAAGCCTGAGACAGGTGTCACATGGGCAGAGATTCTGAACCACGCACACTTTTATCTGCTGGCAGTCCACCGACAGCAGCAAACCAGGGATGATCTGCCCACCTGGGGCCACCAGGAGCCTGCAGCATGCCCCAGGCACAGCTGCCACCCTGGCAGACCCCCAAAGAGCCCCCCAAAGAATTGCTCCGCTCCCGAGCTTTTTTCCTATTCCAAACATGCCAGAGCCCTGCGGACCCCGGAGGCTGCTACTTAGCGCCAGATTAATCACACCGAATTCTCCATCCAGATATTGCGTGCAGGCCGAACTCCCACCGCTAATCGCCGTAATATTCTCCTCGGCGTGTGCAGGAGGCCGGGGCGATGTTCCAGGAATATTAATTCTCCACAGCCGGCTCACTCCCGCCGCACGCATGCGCCCCCTGCACTGCCAGCTGCTGCTTGGGGAGCAGGGGTCAGCCAGGGGGGCAGGGGCCAGCAGGAAACAGGGCTGGGCCCCAACCCTCGCTGGGGGCCAGGGCCAGAGGTGGGCCGGAGCCTGCAGCAGGGCCTGCCTCCCTCATCCTCTCTCTTCTGCCACTCCTGACCCCAAATACCCTGCCCTAGGATGTGCAGGAGGCTGGGGGCTCCCCGAGAAGCGGCTCAGCACAGGCTCTCTGATGTCCTCTCAACACAGCAGAGCTCCGAGGAACCAGCAGCCAGGGGCCAGCTAACCCCACCCGAAACACCAGTGTGCGCACACATGCACACACACACAGAATGAGAATCTTTCAGAATCTTTCATCTGCTCAAAATATAAAAATGTGGGTAGCAGAGGGGACCCCAGTGAAGGGAGGCTGGGTCAGCTGTGGGTGTGACCAGGCCATGGAGCCAGCAGGCTGGGGTACATGGAGGGCCTCTGCTCTTGACCTTTGCTTAGCACATGCAAGGGACCCTCTCCCCACAGCGTGGCCTGTTGGAGCCAAGGGCAGGCTGGGGAAAGGCTTCTGGTTTCTGGAGGGTCGTAGAGGAGAAGGAGCACATGCTTCCGAGCCCGAGGGCTCTGGCTGCAGCATACACCACCCACCCTACCCCCTTCAGCCTTGGTCGCTGGGCTAACACTAGGCCTGGGGACGGGGCTGGGATGAGGTACTGGCCTGTACTCGGAGGCAATTCCGGGAAGAGGTCAGCCTCCCAGAGCACACAGGGGCCTGGGGCAGGCCTCCTGCCCATCCTGGCCCACTGACGCGCCGAGAACAGTGCTGGGAAGAGTTGCGTCTTCAGGGGCTTTGCAAAGCACCCCCTTACTTTACCTCAGTACAACCTCAGTAGGGCCAAGAGAGGCAGCTTGAAGACGCCCATTTACAAATAAGGAAACATTAGCTGGGCATGGTGGCGTGTGCCTGTAATCCCAGCTACTCCGGAGGCTGAGGCAGGAGAATTGCCTGAACCCAGGAGGCGGAGGTTGCGGTGAGCCGAGATCGCGCCATTGCACTCCAGCCTGGGTAACAAGAGCGAAACTCCGTCTCAAAAAACAAACAAACAAACAAACAAACAAACAAACAAACAAATAAGGAAACAGGCCTGGAGAGGTGAAGTAAGTGGTCCAGCCGGGTCAGTCCCCAAGGTGCCAGGATTGGAACCCAGGGCCCTCTCCTCTGGATAGTGAAGCCTCACTCCATGCCTCATACCCCCATTTCTGGGACTCTGTCTCCTCTTCTCTGAAAATTTTAAGGTCTCCTCAGTCTCCCAAAACTGTCCAACAAACGCAAGCCTTGACTGAGGGCCTCCTGTGTGCCAGGGACCCAGAAATGCACGTTACTCAAGAAGCTCACTGTCCGGTGGGAAGGAAAATAAGTAAACTGATGACTGAAGTCCAGCCTGAGCCCCAGGGAAGGGGCCCTCCCCACAGCCTTGGGGCTAGAGAGGGCTTCTGAGAGGTGCATTCCCTGAGGAGAGGGTAGTGTGTGGCGGGGCAGGGGGAGGGCATCTCCATACTAGAGTCTCTACCAGAGTGGACAGATGTGTGTCCTGAGCCCGCTGGAGGTCACAGGCCTCAGGGCCCTCGGCAAAGCAGCTGGACCGTCTAGACCATGAGCCCTGGGGCAGCAGCAGTGCCTGTGCTGGCACTGCCTCTGGGGGCCATCATCTGCCAAGAGAGCGGTTTTCCTGATGGTGCGTGCAGCAAAGGCAGCCCCTGTGTGTGGAATCAAGAGGAGAGCAGGAAGGGTGTGGCTGAAAGGTGGACAGGCGGGGTGCTGGGCAGGGCTGCTGTGGGTCCAGGCAGATCCTGATCTGGCGGCCTGGTCCAGCCCAGGCTGGGCAAAGGTGGGGTCCCGGGGCCACAAAGTGCCTAGGAGGGGCCTCTTGAGCCAGGGTCTCCTGATTCTGGTCCTGAGCACAGATATACACAAAGGCAGCCCCGCCTAAAGAAGTAAGCAGAAGGTGGCTCACGCCTATAATCCTAGCACTTTGGGAAGCCGAGGTGGGTGGCTCACCTGGGATCAGGAGTTCAAGACCAGCCTGGCCAACATGGTGAAATCCCATCTCTACTAAAAAAAAAAAAAAAAAAAAAAAAAAAATTAGCTGGGCATGGTGGCAGGCGCCTGTAATCCCAGCTACTTGGGAGGCTAAGGCAGGTGAAACACTTGAACCCGGAAGATTGCACCACTGCACTCCAGCCTGGGCAATGAGAAAAACTTTGTCTCAAAAAAGAAAAAAAAAGCAGCAAGCAGAAGGGCTTGGGTGAGGGTGTGAGGCTCCACCCAATTCCTTTCCAGCACTGATTAAAGGCATCGAAGTTGAAACCACAGACGTGAGGGAGGCAGGCCAGGTCCCCGGCTCCATGGCCCTCCCTGACAACAGCCAGCACCTGTTGTCCCCTGCCCCTGGGCACCTGAGGTATCTGACCTGGGCAAAAGCAAGCACCTCTCACACATCACCCCTCATATGAGTCCCATGAGCACTAATGGGGCCTCACTCCCATTTCTTAGATTAAAAAACTGAGACTTAGAGAATTAGCATAGCAGCCTTCCATCATGCTGGGCTCTCTGCTTGTAATCTCACAGGGTACATGTCAGGGGTCAGCACCCCTATTCAAAAGGAGAAAGCTCACCCAGGTCCCATGATAGTAGTAGACAGTACCTTACAGTTCCCAGGGTCGGGCCTGGGTGTTCCGTGTCCTGATCCTCTGAGGCCCCAGTTTACAAGTCAGGGCACATGCACCAGGTCAAGGAGGCCACAGAAGGAGCCCTTTCTGGCCTCATTCTGCCCTGTGGTCCCCAAGCACGGTTCTGTGCTCTGGACTCACTTGACAGATAAGGAATCCAAGGCAGAGCTGGGACTCAGCTGGGACCCAGCAGATACGCTGAGGATAGGGACTAACTAGGGCTCAGCCCGGCCCTCAGTAAGGTAACAACCTGCATGTCAGCTGTGGCCAAGGCAGGTTGTGAGCTGCCAGAAGGGTGGCAGCAAGGTGGCCTGGAGAAATCCCAGAAGGCATCCCAGAGGAGGGGGTGTTTGAGCAGGAACCCGGAGGACAAGGAGATCTGTTTGAGCTGCAAAGCAGCACACACCTGATACAAAGGACCCCACAACTAGGGAGACAAGGCTCAGATGGGACTCTCAGGCCTCTCTGCTCTGGGCCAGCCCCCCAGAGCCAGCCCAGCACTAGCCCAGGCCCAGGAGAATCTACTGAATGACCACGTCTCAGCATGAGCAGCACAGACACAGAGTTGCCGTGACGCTCTCACTGTCCCCAGCACCGGGTTCCAGATCCCACATCCTCCTCCCACTCTGCCCTGCCCTCCAGGAGTGGCAGGGTTTGGATTTCAGGAGCTGGGCCTCATAGGCAAGGCAGAAAGGCCAGGGAGTAGGGCCCAGCTCTGGGCAAGGCAGGGCAGAACACAAAGCCTGGGGAACCAGGGGCCAGTCCCCAGCAGGAGGCCTCCTAGCCAGGCCCAAGCCCAGGAGGAGGCCAAGTGTCCTCCTTGGCGCCTTCCCTAAAAGACTCAACGGTGCTCGGAGTCAGCCGGGAGTGGAGGAGCTGGGTCTGACCCTGACCTTCCCCCTGTGCTCATCTGAAATAGGAGCTGGATACACCTATCTTGCAAGGTTACTGCCAGGATTTAGAGTATTGTCCCAGAGTGAGTGTCAAACAAAAAGGGCAAAAGTCAGCTCATTCCTAGGGCTAGGCATTGAGACAGACCACGAGGATAAGAGCAGGTGCTTTCCTGGAGGCGGGAATTCCCATTTGACCTCCTCTACAGCGCACGATCACCTGGGGAGGGTGGTTCTCCTTCAGCAAATGAGAGTCTGAGGGCAACAGGCAAGGAGCCTCGGCCAAGGTCAAGGGGCCTCAATCTCAGGTGTCCCTGCCTGACTCTGTAAGGAGGTGTCTTCAGCGTAGGGAGGAGGCCTGGGGCAACTTAACCAGTCCACTGGCCAACCCTAGCCTGAGGAGGCAAGAGATTTAGTGGGCCCTAAACCCCAGCTTGAGTAAGAAAAGAACACCCTACTTCTGGGCAAGGTGGCTCATGTTTCTAATCCCAGCACTTTGGGAGGCCAAGGCAGCGGATCATCAGGTCAGGAGTTCGAGACCAGCCTGACCAACATGGTGAAATCTCATCTCTACTAAAAATACAAAAATTAGCTGGACATGGTGGTGCATGCCTGTCCCAGCTACTCAGGAGGCTGAGACAGGAGAATCACTTGAATCCGGGAAGTGGAGGTTGCAATGAATCGAGATCATGCCATTGCATTCCAGCTGGGTGACAGAGCGAGACTCCATCTCAAAAAAAAGAAAAGAAAAGAAAAGAAAAGAAACAAACAAAAAAACGCCCTCAGTCCATCTCTCCATTTGGGCTCTGGCAGGGGCTTGTTTTGAAAGCCAGGAGCTGAGCCCTAGGACAGGAGCCAGGAAGAGCCTGGGAAGTGGGAACATCCCAGCAGGGCCAGCCTCCCAGTGGGGAATCCCCCGCCCCCCGACAACACACACACCCGCCAGCCCCGCTCCACTCCAGTAACATCCCGCCACTGCGCCTGCAGTGCGGTGCATTAACTGAGCACAACTGCGTGCACTGCACTGGCAGGCACCTGCCAATCTCAGCCCACGACCCTGCCCAGCCCCCTCTCCCGGAGGACAGATAATTCTCTTGCTCTCCCAGCCCGACAAAATAACTAATGCTAACTCAATAAAGTCCCCCTTGAAGGTTTTTAATTACCAGACTGTGCTGAAGACTAAAGACTCCAGGAGCGGGAGGAAGGCCAGGGGAGGCTGCTGGAGGTCGGTGTGGCAGAGGCAGGGAAGTCACTGGCAGGCATTGCTCCAGGCTAGCAGGTTGGGAAAGGGCCCTCCTCCCAACTCCCGGAGAGGGCAGGGCCAGGTTGTTGCTGTCCAGGGTGCTGGGCCCGGCGGTCACAGGGATTTAGGACTCACATTTGCAACAGCGGCCACTGATGGAGGCCAGGCTAGGCTCTTGGCAGGGACTTGACGGAAATTATCTGGTTTAAGTCTCACGGCCAACCACAAAGTAGATGATGTCCCCACTCTACAGACGAGGACCATGAGGCTCAGAGGTGGGCCGTGCCTTGCTGTGGTCACACACCAGGCCCGGGCTGTCCAGTTGCAGCAGGTGCAGATGCAGTGCCAGGCAGCCTGCAGGGGGAATACACCCCGCTGGTGTGGTTGGATGGAGGGTCCAGGGGGACAAGGATGGCCCTCAGATAGGGTCCAAAGTGCTTGATGGCTTTTGTGCAGTGAGGTGTGCTGGCGCTGGCTGGATCGAGGCTGCCCAAGAAACCTATGCGCGGCCTACAGGCAGGGGCCGCCTGGATGGGCCTGCCCACACCACCACCAGCCGTGGGCAAGGGATCTGAAGACCTGATGATGAACCCCCACTGCCCCTGAGGGAGATACTGGTGTGTGGGGGGCACAGCAGGAGAAGGGGTGGCCCGGTCTGGCCTCTGAGCCTCCTAACCCCAGCCTGGGCCCTCCCACTTTGACTTAGAGAAGACAGTAACATTTGAGGCAAAGCACGCGGCCGCCCCTGCGCCACAGCCACCCCAAACTCCTCTCTCACTGCAGCCTCCCCACCGTCTGTGAGCCGGCCCTACCCTGTCAGCCCCGTTCACTCCACACGCCCCACCGCCAGGCCTTCCTTCTGGTTTCCCACCTGCCAAGGCTGCTGCTGCCTCAGGGCCCCTGCCTCGCTGCCCCTCCCTGAGATGCTCCTCCCGTATGTTTTCATACAACCAGCTCACGTCCTTCAGGCCAAAGCCCAAATGACACCTCCCTGGAGAAGCCTTCCTTGAACTCCCCACCTCAGCAGCAGAAATTTTGTGCAGCCCTCAGCCCTGACCCATACACACACGCCTTCCTCCTGCAGGCAGGTTTCCCACGCAGCATGACCAGCTCCCACATGGTACAGGCAGGCCGCCCTCCACAAGACTCTGGGCATCACCGAGGGCATGGACTCTGAAGCCAAGCATGTTGGGGTTCCAATCTTGCCTTGGCCATTTTCTAGCTGTAGGTAGGTCTGTTTCATCTGTACAACGCGGGTAAGAACAGTCCTTGGCCCACCTGAGTTTTGTGAGGGCTACTGAGTGGAGATGTGTCAGGACTTAGAACCCCACCTGGCAGGCAAGTGCCTGGCAGTGCAGCGTCACCATCGTGACCACCATCATCACCTTCAGCAGCAGACTGGCCTCCCCCAGCCACGCCTCAGCTAACGGCATGCTGTGTCCTTGAACCCCAGCACAGGCCTGGACACACCAGCACTCAGCGGGTACTGGCTCAGTGTCTGGCCCTGTGCGACAGGCCTGGGGGTGTGAATGGCTCCCGCTCCCCTGGCTGTACTCTGCTGCTGCTTTGCAAACCTGCAATGGTGCCAACTTGGGGGGTGGTGCTGAGAGCCGGTGCAGCTGTGCCCAGTTCCCCAAGGGCCGCGAGGGGCAGTTGGAGGCTCCAACACCCAGCCCTGCCTGGAGTCTCCTGGCCGGGATCACAGCCCTGCGGCGTTCGAGCTGCTGCCCACCAGCCGGCCCCCTGGCATCAGGCCCGGGATACCAGCCAGCCGGAGAGGAAGCAGCTTGGCCAGCAGCCAGCTCACGGTGCCCGAGCTGTCAGCCGGGAGGCAGGCCAGGCAGGGCTGAGACCCCCACCCCCAAACGGGGCTCTGGCCAGGCAGCAGGACAGGGCCAAGTTTCTCCTCACCACCTGAGCCACAAGGGGGCCCTATTGATGCCAACCCCTAGCAGGGGTCAGGGATGTCATCGCACAGGGAGGGGAGGACCCAGGAGGCCCTGTGGCCATTTATTCAGCTTAGCTTTTCACAAATGAGGAAGCATTACAAGGAGCAGGAGGAGATTTTCAAGTCAAATAACAATAAAAACAGCAGCAACTACAGCTGACGTTCAGCAAACACTCACTCCAAGCCAGGTGCTCCACGCACTCCAGCACCGACTCCTCCAAAGGAAGGTGCTATAGTTAAACCCACTCTACAGACGTGGCAACTGAGCTCAGAGAGGTGCAGTAACACATGCAGAACCACACAGCAAACTGGAGAAGTCAGTTTAAACTTGAGCCCCAGAACCTGTGTCCCAACCCCTGTGCACTACTGGCTGAGGCAGGCCTCAGTGCCCACACACACAATGGATGGCCTGGCTGGGCAGCCTTGGGCAAGGAGGCCACCCATTTGGAAAATGGGCATGATCAGAGAGGGCTATGCTGTAGAACTGAGCAGGGGCTGAAAAAAGAAAAACAGGCAAGGAGCTACTTCCTGTTCCCTGCCAGACCTGGGCAGAGGACAGGTTTTCTAACTGTGTTAACGGTCGGTCATATTCACTGAACAGCAGGAATGAGGAGTGGGTCCTCACTCACTTTAGACTGTAAATCTAAAGACAGCGGTTGGGCCTTCTTTTTACCAGTTATGAGAACTCATCAGAGCCCCTCCCAACCTTCTCCCATCCCCCACTGCCTCCTGAGCACCCTCCAAGGGCACAGCTGGGTGAGCTCCACGGCTGGGCTGGAGGGGCCAGGCACTGGGGAGGGGCAGTCCCCAGGGCCAGCCATGAAAGCCCATGATTCCTAAGCCACAAGCTCAGCCCCCAGGAGCTGCCTCTTCATAACCTCTTCTCCCCAACCCCGACCAGGCAGACTTAGGAAATACTGGCCAGAGAGAATCTTGAACCACTCAGTTCAGACAAACATGTGTAGACCCCTCTCTGGCCCCACAGACTACAACAGAAGAGCCCAGGTCACATCCCTCCACCAGCTGGGGCCCCTGTTGGGCAGGGCCCAGCATTTCCTGGCTGATGGTGAGGAGCTGAGGTCCAGGGTGAGAGGAATGCGTCCAGGGTTCACAGCAGGGCCCCCCTCTGGCACCCATGCAGAGCAGGCATTGATGCAAAGCTGACTGCTCAGCCCAGCTGCTCACATCTGTACAAAGTGGTCGGGCTTTTCAGCATCTGTCTTCTCCATCGACTCGAAGCAAACCCATGGAGAGAAGGCATGGCCACTGTCTCCATTTCTTACATGTCCAGAGGGGGCCAGTGACTCACCCAAGGTCATATAGCTGATCAGGGCACAAATCTCAGGGCCCTGGTGCTCCTGTTACCAGGTTCCCAAGCCCAGGGGAGGACCAAGCCCTCAGCCAGAGCCAAGACTCGGCTTCCAGCAACTCATCCAGGAGCTGAGAGAGAGCAGGGGATGCGTGAGGACAGGCAGGGTTTGATGAGCAGAGGTGCTCCTGGAGAGACGGTAGGTGAGGGTGGGCACATGGGTGGTTGATCCAATGGGCTGACTGTGGCTGGGAAAGCCACTGGGTGTGGAACATGACAGCAACCACTGAGAAGTTATCCCAGGGAGACAGGCGTAGTGTCCCTAAAGTTTCAAGGAGGAAAATAGGGGACATGCAGGGGTGGCGACTCCAGAGCCAAAGCCTCCTTGGCCATCGCTGCAGACCATGCTGTCCAGACCCCCAAAGCAGAAGCCCTGGGTCCCAGTCCTGCTGCGCAAGTCTGAGCACTTCCCTGAGCCCGGGCTCCCCATCCCTGCGCTTCCCTGAGCCTGGGCCCTCCATCCCTCGCTTCCCTGAGCCCGGCCCCCCCATCCCTGCGCTTTCCTGAGCCCAGCCCCCCATCCCTGCGCTTCCCTGAGCCCGGCCCCCCATCCCTGTGCTTCCCTGAGCCCGGGGCCCCCCATCCCTGCACTTCCCTGAGCCCGGGCTCCCCATCGCTGCGCTTCCCTGAGCCCAGCAGACAGACTGGAACAGCGGATAACCACAGCAGTGAATGGGGGGGCTCCAAGGGTTCCCACACCCACCATCTGCCCCTACCCCTGCCTGGGGGGGAACTGAGACTTTGAGGGGTCCCCTGACAAATCTAGAGTCAGCCCTGAAGGCTCCAGCCTTTAGAAGGTGTGGGAGGATGGGGGAGGGCAGGGGCAAGGGGGCAGCAGGCAGCCAGCAAGAGCAACCTGCGAGACCTGAGGGCAATCCACAGGGATGATGGTGGCAGGGAAGTGAGGGTGGGTCTGCCTGGGGTCGCAGGAACTCGGGGTCCTTCCAAGCCCCTCTCTCCACATCCAGCCTCCTGCTCTGGCACTCTCTCCATCTGCCTCTTACACACCAGTCCCCCACCCACACGCCTTCTGCCTCCCTGGGGCCAACTCCAAAGTCCTTATCTCGCCCTCCCTCCCCATCATTCCTCCCTCCCCATGGACTCTCTCTCCCACTGCCCCTCCCCACTCCTAGCCAGCCTCCAATGCTCTGGGGCCTGAGTTTCCCCCAGGAAAAAAGGGCCTCAAGTCCTCATGGACAGAACATGCTGGCAGTGGCAGGCCACCCAGGAATCCCGTGGAACTGGAATGGAGATGGAGGAGATCACATGTCCCATTGGTCACCAGTCCCTCTTGCCTTTCTGTCCCAGCCAGCAGCTCTCCAACCTCAGTACCTCTCCCTCAATGCAGGCCCCCCCCACCCCAATACCTCAACCTCCTAGGGGTGACTTGGCTGGGGTCTCTCACCAGGCCAGGTAAGTAATGGCAGGAGGGCAATTAGCAGGTACCTGGAGTGGGGGCGGGAAAAGAGAATAGCAGAGGAGGAGGAAGTGGTGGGGATGGGGGGAGGGGAAGAGAGAAGGGGGAGGAGGAAGTGGAGGGGAGGAGGGAGGAGGGAGAAGAGAGAAAGGGGTAGAAGGGAAGCATGGAGGGGTGGAGGAGGAGGGGGAAAGGGAGCAGAGGAAGAAAGGAGAGGAGGGGAAGGAAGGGCTGGGAGGGGGAGGGGCGCGCTGAAATCACCCGCAACATCAAAGCCTTCCCCAGCCGCAGAGCAGTCACGTGCGGCCTGGTTCCTTTCGTTCCTTCGCTGGGAGACGCCGCTGGGCCTGGGGCTGCTGAAGGAATTTTAAAACGAGGCAGATTGTCTGGAATATTGGGGGGCTGGGGAAATGTGGCTTTATCTCAAGGCAGGGTAAGGGGAGGCAGGTTTTGAAATCTGCTCCCGCAAGGACAGCGGAGGGCTTTGGGGCCTCTGCTGGGTGGCTGGGCAGGTGGCCAAGAGCGAGGACCACCCAGCTACTCCTGCCAGCGAGAGTGGTTGGGCCAGCCCAGATATCAACAGAAGCCAGAAATCTAGATTTGTATGTAAAAGCTTCCCTATTTTAATTTTGGCTCAAATTAAAAAAAAAAAAAAAAAAAAAAAAAAAAGCACCACATGGGCCAAATAGAGCATGTCCTGACCGGGCCCAGGACCTCTGTCACCTCCCACTTCTGATGGTGGGCACCAACCCTCTTGTTTCCCAGGGGGCACTGAGGCCCAGGAAGGGAAAGGGCCCACGGTGAGCGCTTCCTCGAGGGCTGTGGGCTAAGACTTGGGATCTCAGGATTTTCCTGCCTGAAGCCCCCTGTGGTCAGCAGCCCAAGGAGCAGGGCTGTGGCTGCTGGGAAAGGGAAGTGTTGGGAGGTTAGTCGCAGGGGAGGGTCTCAGAAACCCCCTCGTCCAGCCCAGGGCCAACAAGAGACCACTCATCACCCTGATGCTAACCCAGGCCTGCCTCTCTGCCTTTGCCTCTGCTCAGCTCATCCTCCCTACCCTCTCCTCACATTCACATTCCCTCCTCCCGCTGCCAAGACCTGGGCACCATCCACTCCCCTGAGCCCCGCCTGCAGCATGCACCTTGACTGCCTTGCATTCAACCATTCATTCTTCTGTTGCTCCCCAGGGCCCCGAGTCAGCCTTAGCCCCACCTGCAGAGGCCAGGTCAGGGGAGGGTGGTTAGGATGGAGAAGTGTGGCTTCCCAGGAGGAAGCAGCTGCCTCTGTGGGTGGTGGTAGGGGAGTCCCCCCAAAGGAAAGTCCTAGGGCAGAGCATGGCATCTGCATTCACCAGGGTGGAGGTGTAAAAGGCTGCTGGGAGCCAGAGGTGAGGCTGGGAGGAGGCAGATGTGCAGGTTCAGAAGTGCGGGAGTTTATCTTGAGGGCACTAGGGAGCTGCTGGAGGTGTGAGGGCAGGAGACAGGTCGGCTCAGACCCTCACAATGGGAAGGTCAGGACACGGCGGGGCTGGAGTCATTCATTGGTTCAACAAGTGTTTGCTGAGCACTGACTCTGTGCCACGCCTCAGGGAGACAGGAGCGCCAGACAGAAGAGGTGCGCACCCTGGAGAGGCAGACACTACCACACACACACCACCGCAGGGCGAGGGGGCTGTGGCGGGGGGCTGGACTGGGTAAGGAAGGTTGCCTGGTCCCTCCAAAGAGGAATCCACCTGCAAGGTGGGGACAGGAGGGGACACTGTTCCAAGCCGAAGGGGAAGGATAGAGGCCCACAGGTAGAGAAAGCAGGGTTTTCCTAAGTCAAAGTGATTCAACAGGTGGAGCTGTTATCGAGTCATGCCAAAGGTGACAGAGCTCCCTGGAGTAGCTCCAGGGCAATGGGGACCTTTGGGAGTGGTCTGGAAGCAGCGAGGGAGGGAAGGTGGCAAGTGATGCTTGCAGGGTAGGGAGCCCTAGCTTCGTCCCTTGTCCCTGGGCTCCCTGAAGGCTGTCATGGGAAACAGGGGGACTCCCTCTCTCACTGGCAGTGGCAGAACCCGGGCAGATGGGCAGCCTTCCCCTGGTAGATTTCAGTTCTCTAAGGAGGAGCACTCCAGTGCAGAGTCGCTTGGCTGGGTGGCCACGCAATGGTATGAGCAAGACTCAGGGCCGGCAGGCCTGGATTCCAGGCCCGGGACTCCCAGCTACAGCTGGAGGACCTCAGGCAGATCCCTCAACCCAACCCCCGGAGGAAAGGCCTCTGTGGAGGAGCTGGGAGAGAACACCCGATGCATCTGCATGGCACAGACTCGCCTCTTAGCTCAAAGCCAGAGCCGGCAAAGGAGGGACAGCTAATGGGACAGGAGGGAAAGGGGCTAGTCTGGGAGAGCTGAGGGGCCCTCACTGAGCATTTGCCTTGATGCTGCCTTCAGGGCTCTATCAGGGGTGAAGTCTCCTTCTCCAGATGGGGAAACTGAGACGGGGCTCCCACGGCCGAGTCAGGACTGACACTAGATGGCACTCAGGCTGGTGGCGGCTACAGCTGGGGGTCTCTAGGACAAAGGCAAAGGTCTTTGTGGGGAGGGGGCCCAGAGAGGGGACAGCCTTCTCTCAACACCAGCCACAGACAGCTAAGGGCGGGGGCTGAGGGTACAGAGGCGGCCTTGGTGAGGAGGTGAGAGACATGTTTCTCCACCCTCAAAGAGCTCCCACCCCACCCACCAGCCTCCAAGTCATGCAGGGAGGCCAGTAACCATGCCCCCTTCACAGATGAAGAAACTGAGGCCAGGAGAGAAGGCTTTGCCAACGTCACCAGCCGGTGGAGGGCACAGACAGGGACCAGCTCTTTTCATCCCTGTCCTTACTTGGTGGGATTCCTGGATGTCTTGCATGGAGAGGCTGGGAAGGGAGGAGGAAAGAAGGAAGAACAGAAACTGGCACCGGCCACGGCGCTGCCCTGCAGGACTTAATCAGAACCCCCACCCACTACACTCATGTCACAGACCACAGAGCACCTCCTATCCTGTAGTTCTGGAGCAATTTCCTCACCCAAATGTGTGCCCCACTTGCCTGGGCACAACTTCAGCCTGGGACCCCATCAGGTTCCACCAGCACCTCCAGCCCTGGCACACAGCTAGGGTTTAACAGACACTGGGGTGACTATTCATGGAAACCACCACCGCAGCCATCTACTGTGTTTTGTTTTTTTGAGACGGAGTCTCACTCTGCTGTTGCCAAGGCTGGAGTACAGTGGCACAATCGCAGCTCACTGCAACCTCCGCCTCCAGGGTTCAAGCGATTCCCCTGCCTCAGCCTCCCGAGTAGCTAGGACTACAGATGCCTGCCACCAAACCTGGCTAATATTTGCATTTTTAGTAGAGATGGGGTTTCAACATGTTGGCTAGGCTGGTCTCAAACTCCTGACCTCATGTGATCCACCCGCCTCAGCCTCCCAAAGTGCTGGGATTACAGGCGTGAGTCACCATGCCCAGCCATGCAGCCGTCTATTGGATGCCCTCCTGTGCCAGGTTCTGCCATGCATCATCTTGTTTAGTCTTTAGCACCCACACCGAGGAGCTCAGGGTTATCCACACTATTGTGCAGAGGATGAGACAGAGGCTCAGAGAGGTCCAGCTTGGGCTCTGGCCCCAGATCAGACAGAAAGCTCATCCTAGCAGACCCTCCTCGCGCCAGTGCAGGGCAGGGATCCAGGCACTCTGCAGTGGAGCTCATGTAACCTGCCCAACACCCTGCAGGCAGCTATTACACTGTTTTCCAGCCGAGGGCATGAGTATGCAGAGAACTGAAGTAACTTGTCCAATAAGCACATGAACTGGGAATGGATTCTGGACTGTCGGGCCCCACCTTTAACTATCTCCTCCCCGATGCCCAGCCAGGTGAAGGAGCCAGACTCCTACCCTCAGCTATACCCTGCCCACACATTCAGCACATTCACTGAGGGGGCCCTTGCCATGAGAGGAGTTGGGTCCGTGGATGGCAGGGGACTGCACTGCTCGGAAAAGGCTCAACCAAAGGGAAGGGGACGAGGACTAGGGGGAGAAGAGGAAGCAGAGAAGTGGGAGGAAGAGGGGCAGGGCGCTGGGGATGGGGAGGGAGGGTGAGGGGAATGTGGAGAGGAGGGGAGAAGAAAAGAAAAGGGGGACTCCAAGGAAGAGATGGAAAAGGAGAAGGGGAGGGAGAAGAGAGAAAGGAGAGAGTGAAGAGGGGCTGCTCTCTCCCAGATGCCCAGCAGACCACATTCCAGGCTAGCTGGGGCCAAGGTGCCAGGGAAGATCTGTCTCACCCCCAATCCTGCAAGAACATCAAAGCTGGGTCCCAGCCAGCCCAATGGTAGCATCCTTTGAGGTTTGGTGGTGATGGGGCCATATTTCAGGCTGATATGAAGCAGGCTGTGCCCCACCCCCTCCCACCGGGAGATCCCCATCTGGCCTGTCTACTTAATACCCCATTAAGGAAGAAAATATACAGCCAGCAGCACCCACCCCCACCTTAGCTGCCGTTCCACAGAAAAGATCAAAGCTGTGCTGGATTCCCGCCTAGAAATTCCATAAATAGAGCACAGACTGGGGGAGAGGCAGGTAGAGCCCAACAGGGTGGTGACCACAGCAAGGTGGGCGGCCGGGCTGGGCGCAGGGAGGGACCCGGCTCCTGGATGCATGCTCAGCGTGTTGGGAGACAGCCCTGGGCATCCAGCCCCACATCCGCAGCCCCTCCCCGAAAAGCCCTCCCAACTCACTGAGAGGACTCAGGACTGTCCCCTGGGCTCACAAAGCCTGTTGCATGCTGTGCCCGTGCACTGTCATGCACAGATCCTCTGCCTGGCCCTGGGAGGTACAGGGTGGCAAGCGAGCATGCGGCTGTTGTGCTGGGCAGGCACTCTGCTGAACATTTCACTCTCACAGCAACCCTGTGAGGTGGACAGAATCATGTCATTCCATAGCTGGGGAAACTGAGGCACAGAGGAGTAACGTGACCTGCCCAGGGTGGTGAAAAGCTGCAGGCTTTAGCTTCCCAGGTCCATGCCTCTATTCTGAACTGCTAGGTCCCTGCTTCAGGGGTGCTCTTGATGGGATGTGAATCGGATGTCAGCTGTACAGCTAGGGGTGGGAGCAGGGCCCTGTTCCAGGCTGAAGACTGGAGTCCTGTGAGCTCCAGCTTAACCTGGCCCCAGATTCTACCAGAGGCCCCGTACTCTGGAGTCTGTTTGTCTCTACACCTTGTGCCTTTTCCAAACCAAGAAACAGGCTCAGAGATCCCAGGGAATGCATAGCTTGTGGGGTATTTGAGCACACAGCCGACTCTCTTCCTGGTCTCCCACAGGAGAGAGAAAGCAGGACCTGAACCAGATGCCCCCAGAGGCCCCCCCCAAGCAGTCCTCCAGCCCTGCAAATACAACCAGAGCAAAGGGCAGACCCGAGCTCCAGCTCCAGCACTGCCTCCTGGCCCCCAAGGCTGCTGGTGAGAATCAGTTCAAGAGCTGGCCCAGTCCCCTAATTCATAATAGGTGGTGACTGACTACCTCCTGTTAATGAGGACCAGCTCCCTGCCCCACTCAGGGAATGGCACTGCCATCCACCCAGGGCTATCCCACCCCTCGACCCCCAGTATCCTTCTTGGTCCTCCTGGGACTGCCTCCCAAGCCCTACATGGGTCTCTCTCAACTGCGCATCTGACCAAGTCTCTCCCAGTCCCCAGAGGAGAGCAGATTCCTGGCCCTGAGCACCTGGCTCATCCCACAAGTGGCTGCTGTTATCTCCCGAGCAGCTGCTAAGCCAACATCTACAGGATGAATAGATGAAGGAAGGTGCTGTTCCAGGATGGGGGACCTCTTCCCAGCCACCTCCGATTCGTCCTTTCAGACCCTGGCCTCCCCAGATTGCCTCCGCTGGTCTCCGCACCCCTGGCCTGTCTGACAGTGGCCCCTGGCGGGATGTTATCATCGGTGTGCCACCTGCCTCCCCTGTGGCTGGGAGATCCCCGGACTCCCCCAGGATCTGGCCCTCCCCTACCCCATCTCCATCCTCATGCAGGCCTGGCCCTCAAGAGCGTCTCAATGCTGGAGGGCAGGAAAAGCCCCTCAGGAGGGAGACACTAGCAGCCGTGGAGGGCAGGGGTGCTCCCGGAGGCTCGGAGACTTCTCCCTTCATGATCCAGTGAAGGCTGACACTGGCTGAGCCCCCTTGCCTCCCCTCCCCACTGAGCAATGACCCAGACCTGGTGAGGCTCGGTGAGCCGATCTGAACCTAGTAAAAACCTCCTGCCTCTGCCATGGGGCACCACAGGCTGCACGGACTTACTAGCTGCTGAGGCCCTGCCACCCCCACCTCAAGCTGAGCGTGTGGCTAAGCTGGAGACGGAGCCGCCGCGCAAGGCTGCCAGCTCCCCGCCTCGCAGAAAGCCTCCATTTTGCAGGGCGAAATTAATGAAAGGCAGAAGCCTGGGAAATTAGGAGTTGCCACCTGCAATTCTCCTTCCAAGGAGAGCGGTGTGAGGGTTGATGAGGGCTGCAGCAGCCCTGCCAGGCTGGGCCAGCAGCTGAGGACCTCATCCGCCTGCCAGGAGTAGGTGGGAAGCAAAGTGGGTAGGGGTGCTGCTAGGGGACCCCTAGGCTCAGGCAGCCCTGTCCAGGGACTTCTAAACTGGGGATTCCTCCAGCAGAAACTTCCTTTGCCCTCCATGACGTCTATTTGACAGGCAGGCAGTGGGCCTCCACTGTGCCTGTGGACACCATGGCTTACAGGGCACCCACGGGCCCACCTCCTCCAAGCTGGTGGGAGAATAAGGGATACAGCACTAATGGGGCTTTGGCTGTGCCTGGGGCTGTGCTGGGCACCTTCACCTCAGGAGCCTCCATGCCATTGGGATGGAGCTGCCATAGGCATTTTACTGAGCAGAAAACGGAGGCTCAGGAGGGCAACACTTGTTTAAGACTGAGAGGAGCTGAGGTCAGGAGTTCAGGATCAGCCTGGACAACATGGTGAAACTCCATCTCTACTAAAAATACAAAAAATAGGCATGGTGGTGAGTGCCTGTAATCCCACCTACTTCAGATGCTGAGGCACAAGAATAGCTTGAACCCGGGAAGCAGAGGTTGCAGTGACCTGAGAGCGTGCCACTGCACTCCAGCCTGGGTGGCAGAGTGAGACTGTCTCCAAAAAAAAAAAAAAAAAAAAAAAAGTGGCCAGGCGCAGTGGGTCACGTGTTTAATCCCAGCACTTTGGGAGGCCAAGGCAGGTGGATCACAAGGTCGGGAGTTCGAGAGCATCCTGTCCAACATGGTAAAACCCCATCTCTACTAAAAATATAAAAATTAGCTGGGCATGGTGGTACATGCCTGTAGTCTCAGCTACTTGGGAGGCTGAGGCAGGAGAATCACTTGAACCCGGATGGCAGAGTTTGTGGTGAGCCAAGATCGCACCATTGCACTCCAGGTTGGGCAACAGAGTGAGACTCCATCTCAAAAAAAGAAAAAAAGGCTGGGCACAGTGGCTCACTCATGTAATCCCAGCACTTTGGGAGGCCGAGGCAGGCAGATCACTTGAGGTCAGGAGTTCAAGACCAGCCTGGCCAACATGGTGAAACCCCATCTCTACTAAAAATACAAAAATTAGTTGGGCATGTGCCTGTAATCCCAGCTACTTGGGAGGCTGAGGGGGAGAATCCTTTGAACCCAGGAGGCGGAGGCTGCAGTGAGCTGAGACCACACCACTCAAAAAAAAAAAAAAAAAAAAAAAGAGAGAGACTGAGAGGAGGGAGAGCCAGGGCCAGGCACCAATCCGAGCCATGCGGTGGCAACAGTGGGGCTCTGACAACAGCACGGGTTTGGCCCTGAGATGCACCAAGGGAGGCAGTAGCAGAGGAGGCCCGCTGCAGCAGCTACAACTGGCATCTGGCCAGCAGTGCACAGTGGTCAGGTCAGGGCCATCCTCTAAAAGCATCCTTGCCCTGGAAGGTGAGGGTGGAAGCTTGTCTGGTCATCAAGCCAAGTTCCTTCATGCCCTGCCTTCCAGCTGCACTTAGGCCCAGGGTGGCAGACAGCTGGGAAGGGTGACTTTGGAGCCTCTGCCCTGATTCCCCGTGCCCCACCTACTCTGACTGGAGCTAAACCATTCCTTCCTTCCAACAGCCCGCTGACCCCTAGCTCCCTCCGATCTCTGCCCTCATGGGATGTGAATTCAGACTAAGGTGTGAATGACTGATACCAGCTTCATCCCTCTTCCCCAAGGGCTTGTATATTTTGAAGCACTAAACTTGGCTTCCCAACTGTGCAGACGGTGATTCACAGAGGTGAGCATCTAAGTGAAGAGTCCCCTGGGATGGGAATCTGGAAGCTCTGACCCAGCCCAGGCATGGAACACAGAATACAACCATGGCAGCGGAAGACAGGGCCTCCTGTGCCACTCACGGCCCTGTGCTACACGTCTGCAGGTAAGCCCCGTGGCTCTCTGAGCCTTGGTCTCTTCAAACCCTCCCCTACCCCAGCTGTGTGACCCCAGTCAGGTCTCTCAGGCTCTCTGAGCTCCAGCTTGGATGGCCGGCTGGGCGCCAGCCTCCTGTGATATCCTTCGGAAGACGAACTTTGAGGCACCGCTATCTCCCAGCTCCCCGGCCCTGGCCATATATTATTATAATGGCCTTGGCCAATAGGGGAGCAGGCTATTAGAGTGAGTTAAGACCAGATTAATCTGCTTAAAAAAATATGCCTGGTTTTTACGCTATGCATTCCCTCCTAACAGCTCAGGCTCCTTCCAGGCCATTATCTCGTTTTATCGTTAATTCAATTCCATAAACATGTATTAAGTGTCTATTATGTGTGGAGCCCTGGTCTGGTAGCTGGGGTGGGGAGAGGGGGCTGTGGGGGTAGCTGACGCCCTGGCCCCCAAGGTGCCTATAGTCAGGCGGGGGACCCACTTGACCCTCAACCGCACCACTGGGACATGAAGCAAGTGAGACAGACATCTCTCGAGGAAGAAAATGTTTGCCAGCCCAGAGGTTTGGGGGGGCATCCTGGAGGGGGCCCACAAACACTGGGGGTGGAGATAGTAACACGTGACTCAGACAGAGGGCTACTAGGTGCCAGGGAGTGTTTGCAGCACTTTATACTCACTTAGCCCTCCCTACCCTTGGGGGCAGCCACTAATGTCACCCTCATTTAAAAAATGAACAAATAGGCCGGGCGCAGTGGCTCACCCCTGTAGTCCCAGCACTTTGGGAGGCCAAAGCAGGTGGATCACGAGGTCAAGAGATAGAGACCATCCTGGCTAACGTGGTAAAACACTGTCTCTACTAAAAATACAGAAAAGTAGCTGGGCCTGGTGGGACATGCCTGTGGTCCCAGCTACTCGGGAGGCTGAGGGAAAATCGCTTGAACCCAGGAAGTGGAGGTTGCAGTGAGCCGAGATTGCACCACTGTATTCCAGCCTGGGCAACAGAGACTGTCTCAAAAATAAAAATAAAAATGAACAGAGTCTCAAGGAGTTAATGAAGGCCCCAAAGCACCCTTGATGAAGCCGTGAATCCAACCCTTCTGCCCACTTCACCCCACTGCCCCAGGCTTCCACATTCAGGAGTTCCCTACCCATCTATAGCTGCTGCAGCCCAACCCTGCCCACGCTCCTCCGCACCTCTGCCCACACAGTCCCCAATGCCAGCAATGGCCTTGCAACTCCCCACTTGCCCAGAAAACCTGGATTCTTCCTTCCAGTCTCAGCTCAGACTTCACTCCTCTAAAAGCGCCTCTGAGGCTGCCCCATCCCAGGCAGACACAGGGCAGGGGGCCCCTCTATGTCCTCACACCCCCTCATACCCCCCATGGAGACAGCAGTGTGTGATGGAGAGTGCAGCTTTGAAGTCTGGCTTTTCATGTCAGCTGCAACTTGTCACCTCTCTGAGCCTGCTGTCCTCGTCTGCAGAATGGGGGTGACACCAGCACCTCACAGTGTTGTGGTGAGGATGTAATAAGAAAAACACAAGGAAATTTCTTGAGAAACCGCTTCTATCATCATTGCCACCAGGATGCCCTGAGGTTGTGCCCACAGGGCTAACTCCACACTGCTCTTCGTCTCACCCTCCCAGCTCTGTCCCTCTGTGTCTTGCACAGGACCTGGTGTCCAGGCACTGCTGAATCAGAGGGCAGAACAGCCAATGCTGCCCAGAGCAGCCAGGAAGTTTTTCCAGAAAAGGTCGTATCTATTCAGGCTTTGAAGGATGCGTAGGAGTTCATAAAGGGCAGATGAGGAGGAAACTCTAGGCAGAGGGAATTGTTTCTGTTGGACTTTATTACAGGCCTTGAATGCCACACTGAGCAGTTTAAATTTCATCCCAGGGGCAGTAGGAAATGGAAGGTTTTGGGGTGGTTTTTTTTGAGACAGAGTATAGTGGCACGATCTCGGCTCACTGCAACCTCCAGCTCCCAGGTTCAAGCAATTCTCCTGCCTCAGTCTCCCGAGTAGCTGAGACTACAGGCAAGTGCCACCATGCCCGGCTAATTTTTGTATTTTAAGTAGAGATGGGGTTTCACCATGTTGCCCACGCTAGCCCCTACTCCTGACCTCAGGTGATCTGCCTACCTTGGCCTCCCAAAGTGCTGAGATTACAGGCATGAGCCACTGCACCCAGCCAGGAAGTTTTTAATTAGGGCAATGAGGCTTATATGTTATACATTCATCAAACACTTCTTGAGGCCCTACTATGTGCCAGTTTCTGAGGATCTAGTAGAAACAAGATGAGGAAATGGTTCCTGGGGTTACGAAGCCCATTGGAGGAGACAAGACAGTGAAAGACTCACACAAATAACCCGTTGATGCCAGCTCTGTGGGGGTTCTGCAGGGGGGGTGAGTGGTGCGAAGCGGCTGTGACACCAGGAATCCAGCCTGGGGTGCGCGGGCTCAGAGGAAGCGGTGTTTCAGCCAGGCTAGACAATGAGGCATGCAGAGAACACTCCAGGCAGAGCCCTGAGGAGGGAAGGAGTACGGCTTGTGGAAGGGGTGGCCCGCATGGCTGTCACACGGTAGAGAAGACCGGCGTGGCAATGCGATGCAGAGAGACGGGCCTGTGGGGGCGTGAGCAGTGTGGATTTTAGCCCCCAGGTAATGGCTAAGGAGCCTGAGCCTGGAAAGTTGCCAGAACCTGGTAACCCTGCCCATTCCTAGACAGAGAGTGACAAGCCAGCCCCTGCAGGTGGATCTGTGGGTGAAGGAGGCCGCTTTGAGAGCCCAGGAGGGCCCTGCAGAGCCTGGCCTGCCCACCTGCCCGCCCTCCTGCCCGCCCTCTTTCCTCCCCAGCGGAGCAGCCACAGGCAGATTGATGAGGCAGAGGCCCGATCTATCTTCAGTTTAGCTCAGCTTCTGGCTGCATCTTGGATGACACTGGCTCATCAATACCCAAGAAAATATGCTGGGAGGGTGGGCCACTTAGGGACCATACAGCTGGCCCAAGGCTAGCCTGGTGGCATCCAGGGATCACTCCCCTTGGAAGGTGCACATGTGAGTTCAGGAACGGGTGGGGAATGGGCAGTGGCCAGGCTTCCGACTTGCAGCTCACACGCAGCCTGCCTCCCCCAAGGACCTGCACGCCAGTCCTCCCACCCGCGGCAGGCTCTGAGCAGGGCTCCCAGCAGGGATGGCAACTGGGATCTGCGGTCAGGGAGGCAGAAGGAGCTGCATGAGTGCTTCGTCTCCTGGCACCAGCACGAGGTCCCAGGCCTGTCCTGGCCTGTTCTGGGGTCTGGGGGGCAGGGGCGGGAGAGACACTGGATGGTGTGTCATAGAGTAGGTACTCCCTGTGCCTCAGTTTCCTTGTAAGAGAAATGAGGACATTTTCGCCTCAGGGTGGTGTGAGGCTCAAATTGGCCTTTGGAAGTGATCGCCTTTCCTAAAGTACAAAGCTGTGCGGACTGGGCCCTCCCTCAGCAGCTGCAAACAAGAGGGGCTGTCCTTGGCGCCCTGCAGACCCTGGGCCTGGCCCTCCCAGCTGGGAAACCTGCTGGGGGTGCCTCAGTCCCCTCCCCTGCAAAATGGGGATGAAAACATCCTGAGCTCAGGGCTGTAGAGATGAAAAGCGCAATAATAGTGCAACCCCGGGCACCCTGCAGGGACACAGAAGCTGCTACGTGTCCTCCTGACTCGATTTTCCCTGTCTCTTCCACAGACCCCTGTACCAGAGCCCTGCATATGGGGGATAGCCCTGTTCTCCCAGGCACATGGGTTTCCCAGAAACTGGTACTTAAAAGGGTTTCCTTCCTAGAAGGGGTAGTGAGACTCTAGATAGAGGTCTGCATTTTAGAAGAACTTAGACAGGGCAACAGTTGACAAAGGAATGAATCACAAATGGTAAAATTTCTACCAAGAAGCAATAGGGTAAGGAGAAAGACATGGAGGATGGGGGAAGGCTCCTCCTAGGACTTTGAGATCCCTTTGTAGAGACGGGCAGTAGGGATAGGGTGTGTACTACATGGCCAACATTGCGCCAGGTGCAGGAAACACAGAACAAGGGCACTCTCTCATGCCAAGAGAGGGTGGCATCATGGATGAGTGAGTAAAGAGCTGGGGGGATTACAGCACCAAGACTCTGTCACTGCCCCTCCTGACTGGTCCCCCAGTGGTCAGGGGGCCATACTATGCCGGGTACCAGGACAGCACACACAGACATGGCCCTGCCTCGTGTAGTCCAGCAGCTGCTGGGAATGAGATCCCCACTGATGCAGATGGTGGAAGAAATGGGTTCCCTGGCTGGACTTGACCTTATTGAGGGGGTCTGATGGAGCCAGGCCAGGTGGGGCCCCAGACCGCAGAGGAATATACAAAAGGAGCTATGGAGGCGGGCCTGGGGGAAGGAGGATTGGGGGGGCTTGGATTCTAGAATCCACACTCCCCACATAACCACTATGGGGGCCAAAGCCCAACATGGTGACCCATGTTCACAGCCACCTCCGTTATCACCCACTCCCTGGGGTATGTAGTAGTCTGTGGGGACAAAAAGACGTGGCTGCCCTGGTCCGGCCACCCCCCATCCCTGCTGAGCCTCAGGCTCCTCATCTGCTAGATGTGACTGGTCATCCCTTCATGAAGAGCCAGGAGCTGCCAGCCCCTGGAAGCTCATAGAGTATCTCCCTCCTCTCCCCACTGTCTGAGCAGCAGGCGAAAGCATGGGGCACCCAGCCCGTGGCCCCAAGCTCATGGCCTGCATGCCCAATGCCTAAACCTCAAGGCCGATATCTGCAGAGCCCAGGGGAAAGGTGCCTTGAGGACAAAGCTGGATCCTGGGGAGCCGGCTCTGGTCCTGAGGGTGGCTCACTGTTCCTTGCCCAGGAATGTTCAGGACAACCAGCTTCTTGCAATCTTCCCAGCTCAGGCTCTCCTACCTGGCTCATACCATCACCATGCTGTGGACCCTGGACAAGCCTCCAGAATTTTCTGGGCCTCAGATTCCCTACCTGTAGGCTGTGTCACATAATATGCCGAGAGCTTCTTCAGTGCCTGGTACTCAGTAGGCCTTCGTAAATGGAGACAGCCGCTGGGATGCAGGTGAACCCCTGGGGTGCACAGTAGGACCTCAACGGAATCCCGCTGACCCCACAGCATGGACAAGGTGAGGTTCTTAAAGGCCTCTGAGAGCCAGAGGTGGCCTAGACTTGCCTTGTCCAATACAGCATCCTCTCCACGAGTCAGGAAAGGCCCTGCAGCTGTGAGCGGAGCCCTGCCCGCTGCACTCCACTACCCTCTCAGCCTTCCTTCACGCTGCTTCCTGGCAGACACCACTTCCTCCAGGGAGTGCCTTGATCATCTGGCAGAACGCAACTCACGTTCCTGGGTTCAAGCAGTTCTCCTGCCTCAGCCTCCCGAGTAGCTGGGATTACAGGTGCACGCCACCGCACCAAGGCTCATTTTGTATTTTTAGGAGAGATGGGGTTTCATCACGTTGGCCAGGCTGGTCTCAAACTCCTGACCTGAAGTGATCCACCCTCCTCGGCCTCCCAAAGCACTGGGGTTACAGGCATGAGCCACTGCGCACAGCCAGCAGAATTCTTTCTGTTCCATCCACACAGCAAACTTCACCCCGCCTCAGGGAACCCCTTTGCCCGGGCTGTTCCCACCGCCTGGGATGCTCTTCCCTAAGGTGCGTTCCTGACTGACCCCTTCCTGTCCTTCACTTCTCAGTGCAACGGCAGGGGCTCTGTCTGCTGCGTTCAGAGCTGCGACCTTTGTGCCTAGACAGTGCCTGCAACAAGGAAGATAGGGGCTCAGCAGGGAGCCCCATTCCTCAGGCTGGGGCTGCCCTACAGGGGCCCCTCGTGGCCACTCCAGGGCAGGTGGAAGACATCGCCACTAACCCAAGGACCTGAAGATAAACTTGGAGGTGAGGCAGTGCATGTCTGGAACTGGCCGGAATCTGTCTCTTCCGGATGTGTGCTCTGGGCAGATGCCTAATGTGAATCGCTTCTGTCATCAGGACACCCAGGGGCTTGACACTGACCAGCTGCCGCTGCGGAGGGACAGGCTGCCAGAGCGCCGATGGGCTCTCAGTGAAATTGATGGCCGTTGTCAGAAAATGATTTCCCCACGGCCACGTCGCAGGCCCTCGGAGGAGCTTGAATCCCAGGCAGCGATGCCTCCTGCGGCAGGCGGGCGGGCAGCCAGGCATGTGGGCAGGCAGCCCACACCTGACCCGGCTGCTTCCCAGAGCCGGGGAGCTGGCAATTACCAGGCAGCAAGAGGAACCTGCAGGTCCTGCACCCAGGAGGCCTGAGCCAAGGGCTGGTTGAGGGCTAGCAGGGAGCCTGCCTCTCCCAGGGGGAAGGCGGTCCTGCCCTGTACCCCCTTTGTCCGCTCTGTGCCCACAAGCCCAGTGCTAAGCTGGTACCCAGCGGATGTTTGCTGAATGAAGGAAGAATGAACTCTAGATAGCTTCAGAGAGGACTCCGGAGCCGCATCTGGAGAGGGGATTCACCAGCGGAAAAGAAGGCAGGGGCATGAATACTGGGATGTGGAGCCCACCCCTCCAGCCCCTGCCCAGGGAGGACAGGAGCGGCTGAGTGGGGGGAGGTGGCCAAGCGGGAGGCCCTCACAGCCCAGCTTCCTGGCCCAAAGTCTTCAGCTCACACCACAGCAGGATGTTTTTGTTTTAAACTGGCTGTGCCTCCTTTAAAAGTAAGTGGTGGCAGGAAATTGGATCTGATGACACAAAGCTGGTTTTCTTTTCTTTTCTTTTTTTTTTTTTGAAGACGGTTTCACCATGTTGGTCAGGCTGGTCTTGAACTCCCGACCTCAGGTGATCTGCCCGCCTTGGCCTCCAAAGTGCTTGGATTACAGGCATGAGCCACCACGCCTGGCCACAAAGCTAGTTTTCACACAATTTTTCAGAAACTTGGAATCAAGGAGTGGTCTGAGGAGACCCAGGTAGGGAAGGGGGCAGACAGGAGGCTACAGACACCTCTAGAGATTTCCGTAGAACAGTCCTGCCTGACAGGGAAGGTTCTGGAATAGTTCAGTCTGTCAGCAAGCACCAGCCACCTAATGGGGGCCTGAGCCACTGAAAGACGGAGAATCCAGTGGGGGCTCTCACACCATGCTGGGGGTGCAGGAGAGGCACCCAGTGGGCTCTGCCTGGGGTCCTTGCGGCAGGTGGGCTGCAGGTGAGGACAGGCTCAGAGAGGACGGACTCTCTAAAAACAGGCAGCTTGAAGCTGGGGTACCCAAGCCAGGCACACAGGATAAGAGAGGAAGGGAAGGCGGCCCAGGTAGGGGAATGCGCAGGACGTGGGCAGGAAGAGCAACATCCACCCGCTTCCCTATTCACTCAACCACCCTTCACTGGCTCCACCGCTGGCCATGAGGCTAACACTGAGTGACACTTCTTCACGGAAGCTGGTGGCTTCAGGGAGTGCCATGAAGGAGGGAAGCCTAGGGACCAGGGAGAAGGGCACATAAGATGCCTACCAGCCTGGGACACGGCCAAGAGAAGGCATCATTAGAGTGGCAGAGGAACCAGAGGTAGCCCCAGGTGGACGAGATAAGAAGGCATCCAGGCAGAGGGAAGAGCAGCAGCAAAGATATAAAAGACAAGGCCGGGTGTGGTGGCTCACGCCTGTAATCCCAGCACTTGGAGAGGCCGAGGTCGGGGGATCACTTGAGGTCAGGAGTTTGAGACCAGCCTGGCCAACATGGTGAAACCCCATCTCTGCTAAAAATACAAACAAATTAGCTGGGTGTGGTGGTGCACGCCTGTAATCCTGGTTACTTAGGAGGCTGAGGCAGGAGAATCACTTGAACCTGGGAGGTAGAGGTTGTAATGAGCCAGGATGAACCACTATACTCCAGCGTGGGTGACAGAGGAGACTCTGTCTCAAAAAAAAAAAAAAAAAAAGATATAAAGACAAGAGGCCAGGCTGGGCGCAGCGGTTCACACCTGTAATCCCAGCACTTTGAGAGACCAAGGTGGGTGGATCACGAGGTCAGAAGTTCAAGACCAGCCTGGTCAATATGCAGAAACCCTATCTCTACTGAAAGTACAAAAATTAGCCAGGCGTGGTGGCATACACCTGTAATCCCAGCTACTCTGGAGGTTGAGTCAGGAGAATCACTTGAACCCAGGAGGTGGAGGTTGCAGTTGAGTCGAGATCATGCCACTGCACTACAGCCTGGGTGACAGAATGAGACTCTGTCTCAAAAAAAAAAAAAAAAAAGAAGAAAAAGAAAAAGATACAAAGACAAGAGACCATATCAAGGGGCCTGGACTTTATCGGAGCACCAGGGAGCCCTGGCGGCTTCAGAAAACCCAGCCAGGTTGTAGGCCAGGAAGATCACTAGGCACAAATGGGATAAAGACTGCAAAGTGCCTGCAGGCTTCCAGGGCCAGAGTGGTGATGAGAAGATGCTCCCAACGCTGACCCTGTGAAAATGTACATCCAAAAGAGCACGAGTGTGGGGTTCTCCATTCAGTTCAGTCCCGTGGGCCTTCAATTCACCCACGCAGCAGGGCACTTCATTCGTACTCAAGGAGAAACTGACTGGCCCACAAGTTAACCTGATGGAGCCGGGAGGGCCAGAGAAGGGTGAGGTAGGCAGAGGCTCCTCCTCCACCTGCCAGGTTCAAGTGATTCTCCTGCCTCAGCCTCACCAGTAGCTGGGACTATAGGCACATGCCACCACACCCAGCTGATTTTTTATTTTTAGTAGAGATAGGTTTTTACCATGTTGACCAGGATGGTTTCAAGCTCCTGACCTCAGGTGTTCCACCCACCTCAGCCTCCCAGAGTGCTGGGATTACAGGTGTAAGCCACTGCACCCTGCTGGCCCACCTTTTCTTTCTGAAGCCAGGATCTGATCACATTACTTCCCTGCTCAAGCATCATCCACAGCTCCCACTGCTCCTGGATCACAATCAAGCTCTTTGGCCTCCAGCCACTCTGAAGCTGACACTGGCAGAACTTTCTGGTCTCATCTCCACCACTTTAATCCAGCCAAGCGTCGCCCTTTCCCCAAGTGCCAGACGTCTTTTCCCGCCTCTGAGACTCTGTGCCCACCTGCTTTTCTCTTCCTGGAATACCCATCCTTACCCCCTTTGCTGCCAAGTGGACTCTGGCATGCTCTTAAGGCATCTCCAACGGTCCCATGTCCTCAACAGTCTTCCCAGACACCCCAAGTCCTCCAGAGAGCACTGGCGACACTATCTGTCTGCCTGCCCTGCAGACGGAGCGCGGCTCTGTGTGCTTGGCCACGTCTGACTCACCCCACCTTCCCCGCCCGCCCTCGCTCGGCACACCCTCAACATTTGCTGAAATGAATAAATTATCTCATTTAGCCACAGAGCACTCCCAGCTTGAATGTCGGAGGTTCAGCCAAGAGCCCTAGCGTGGAAATCACCATGCTGAAGGTGGCAATATTTCACCTCGCCCAGAAATTTACTGCAAGTTCTCAAGTCTCCCCAGAGCACGTGTTTGCGTGTGTGTGTGTGTGTGTGTGTGTGTGTGTGTGTGTGGTGGGGAAGGAGGGGCAGCACTGGGTGACGGAGCTTCCATTTAAACACAGATGACGGAAAACCTCCTCCTCCTCCTCCCAATGTGTCTGGCTCACCAAGCCCACCTAGGCCCTTCCCCGGTGTCACCTCATTAACTACTCCCCTGGTACATGGGTAGGGAAAAATACCCCCATCTCACCAAAGTGGAAACTGAGGCTCAGAGAGGCCAAATAACAGCTTAAGCCAGCACCCTCAGAGGCGGGCTCTGCTCCCGTGTCTCTGCTGGAGGCTGGGTGGGAAGGGGGTGTAGACTCAGTCACAGGACAGCGGGAGGGTGGGGGTTCTGTGGGCCTTTCCCACGGTCCGGCAGTGGGAAGGGTGGAGAAAAGGAGGTGAGGTGGGCACAGGACGATCCCTCCCTCACAGCGCTACAGAGAAAAATGGCAGCCGGCCAGCAAGGCCCAATTAGGTAGCCAGCTTCAAAGGCATCCGTGAGCCAATAAGAGCCAGATCCCACTGGAGCCCAGGCGGGCACCCTCCTGGCTGCCTGCCGTGCATGCCTGTCCATCCCCTGGCAGCCCCGTTGGCCACACTCCCAGAGCCCTCTGGGGCAGGCAGGCCCAGGCCCTGACAAGCCCCTGCACAGGGGCGTGCCTGGGGCAGCCTCTGCCTTGACCCCACCAGCACCCCCGGCCCGCTTACCTGCCAGAGGCCCTGGCCATGGCCACAGGCCCTACTGGGGCACCCCAGGCCCCGCCCTGCTCGCCAGGTCTGATTTGCATATGCTAATTAGCCGCACATCTCTTGCTCCCCTTGGAGCCAGCTTGTTTGGGGAACGGCTGGATCTGGCTATACCTGTACCATGCTGATGTCACACCGAGCTATTTCCAGCCCAGTTGCCATGGAAACCACAAGGCCTCAGCTCCAGTTAGGAGTTCAATATATAATTTACTTACTTCCCCATCCCCCCAGCCCCACCCCAAAGAGACTGGGGCGTACAGGGAACAATTGGCTAAAATATACAATAACACCCTCCACTTCTCCCTCAGCCTGTGAGAGGAGAGGGGAGGAGGAGGAGGGAGGAGTGCGGCGCAGCGGAACGGTAAATTCATTTTGGAAGAAGGAGGGAGGGCAGGGAGGAGAGAAGAGCTTTTCTCATTAAGACGAAGAACAGAGGCTGGCACCCAGGGATGATTCCAGGGAGCAGGCCCGGGCCGGGCAGCAGTCAGGAGGCAGCCGTCTGCCCAGTGAGCGCTAGCACTGCCCAGCCAAGCCTTCATCAGGGACCATGAGAGGAGGATGACTCCAGGCCCTGCCACCAGGCTGCAGGTGACCTGGGGTTTCCGTGGAAGCCCAGGGCTTGAGAGGGCACTGCTGTCTCAGCTGGCACTGCTCTGGTACCTCCAGACACAGGGATGCCATCAGGGCCTGCTGTTCATAAGCAAGTCTCAGTATGGGGGGTGGTTCATAAGCAAGTCTCAGTATGGTGGGTGCCCCCCAGCACTGCCCACCTCCATGCCTGGGGCCATGAAATCAGCCAGTGGTGGCACCTGCCCAATGAGGTTCAGGTCCCTGGCACTGCGCTGATCTGAGATCTGTCCAGCTCTGTTCTACAGGCATTCTCTGACACCTGCTCCATGCCACACCTTGTGAGGGGCACTGGGGGCATGAGAGGACTCAGACACAGCCCCACATGCAGGGAACATTCAGGCTGGCTGTAGGAGGGCAGTTACGGTGCTATGGGGACACTAAGGAGGTCTGTGGCCATCACAGGTAAAGTCAAGGAGGATTTCCTGGAGGAGGTGCTGGCCAGAGCTAAGGCTTGAAGGGTGAAGACTTGGCTGGGAGTTGGGAGAGGACATTCCAAGCAGCACACACAGCACAGCATGGGGAGGAGTACTCCTCGGGCCCCGCCCTTCTACTCCACAGGCGTGGTGACCTGGGGGCCAGGCCACCTGCTGGTGCTCTAAACTCCTCAAGTGCTCCAAGCAATCCCAGCCCCGCTCTTGCCTGGGCAGCCATGGAAGGCCAAGGGAGCTCTCACCATGTGTGTTGGGAGACAGGAGACCTCATCCCAGACTTCTCTCCCTAGACCTCCCCTGCCTCCGGAGCCTGGCCAGTGGGGCTCTGGCCAAGCTGTTTCCCTTTTGGACCTAATGGGACATTATTTGAGCCCACAGAATCAAATGAGGAAGCAAGCAGTCAATGGGCAGCGTTTTCCCTTCTACCAGAGTTGGAACTTTGTAACCATGATTCCCAACCCCCCGTGAGCATCAGGATCCCCGTTCCTCAGATGAAGAAACTGATGATGAACGTACAACTAAATGACGTATCAGGGCTGACTCTGAGCCCTTTCTCACACCCTGCAGAGGCCTGAATGAACTCTGTAGTGGAGGGGCGAGGAAGCCGGGAAGCCAGCTGAGAGCCCTGGGTTTCCCACCCTGGAGCAGGGCTGTGCTGGAGTCGTGTCACGGGGTCTTTCCCAGAAAGTCTCCTTCTTCCTCCCACACCAGTGCCTGAGCCCCTAGATCCCGCTCCGCTGCTCCACCCAGGTTTTACCCCAAGGCTCTGCTCTGCTGTTGCCCATCCTCCCCGCAGTCCCACCACTGCCACCTCGCTTCAGGACTAAGATGGAGCAGCACAGCAAGTCCCTGCTTCCACAGCTTTCAAGACTGGCCCCCTGACCTCTCCGCCTTCTCCGATTCCATTCTCATCCCTCACTCTTCACCAGTCACACCGGCCTTCTGGCTGTTTCTTAAGCTTACCAGCCTCCTTTGAGCCTCTGGAGCCTGACAAATTCTATTCTGTCCACCTAAAATGCCCTTCCCAGAGAGCCACGGAATGCAGCAGTGAGAGTAGGCAGGACAGAGCCATACAGCCTGGGTCTGATGCGTTGCCATTTAGCAGATGTGGACCTTGGGCACCATGGGTGAAATGGGCACAGTGACCCTCATGGCCTTGCTGTGTGGGTTCACACACAGGAGTTGGAAACCAGCCCCTTCCCTCCTTCAGGTCTCTGCCTCAATGTGCCCTTCCTGCACCTGTACCCCCACCGCCAGCCCTGTGCTGGCATCACCTTCCTCTCATGGTCGTCCCAGCCCCTGGCCTCGACTATGGATTTATTCGTTCATCAAGTGAACATCCCTCTCCCCTGGCACATCCTCTGCAGAAAAACAGAGCACAGTCAGTTGCATTCCTGCTGTATCTCCAAGCTGTGTACACAGCAGGTGCTCGCCACGTGTGTGGGGACTGATGTGAGGATGAATGCACCTGGCAGTGCATAAATGAACAAAAGACATGTGACCCACAGGCCTCCCTGGAGCTCCAGAGCCATCCCAAGCCGGAAATCCCCGTTTATCAGCCAAATGGCTGCACCCGCAACTTTGCCAGGGGCAGCGGAGGGGACTCAGGTGCTGCAAACACCTGGCTGGCAGGAAATGCCTTTCATGAGGGACCCACCAGAGGCGGGGGCCCCAGGATCAAGCCCCAGTGCCAGGCACACTCACAGCTGTGTTTGTCCACAGCATGGCCATTCCCACTCCCCCACCGCCCAGTAACGTACACACAATCTCCCAGGAAACTGCAAAAAATGAGTTAATATAACATTATGGCTGAGAATTTAAACACACAGGAGTCAGGCAACGCAGACTTACAGTTCCCCAAGCAACTGTAAAAGCTGCACAGGCAATTCAGGAGCAAGCGCTGGGAGTGGATTTAAGGCCTTCTCGGTCAGAGGCAGGCCTGGGGGCTGCCATACCCTGACCTCTCAGTGACGGACAGAGGCTCCAGACAGACAGCACTTAGGCCATCAGGGAACGCCTGGTACCAGGGACAGGCAACATAGGCCATGTGACTCATGGACACAGCCCCTCTGGGGAACACAAGGGTGACCCCAGCAGGAACTGGAAGGAGGAACCCTGCCCCATGGCCTGCTCAGTGAGCCAGGCCCCAGCTCCACTCCCATGCCTGCTTGCTGGCTCTTGTGACCAGGTCACCCTAAGGGCCCCAGACCTCATATGCAGCTCGACCCTCCTGTTTACTCTTCCACAGAGGCACGGCCCACAGGCCCACTCCTTTCTACAGTTACCATTATAATCCCCTACTGTGTTCACACCTCAACTCCATACTCAGGAGCTTTCAGACCTTCAACTACACAAATTGCTGGTTCACTGGGTGCTCAGCTTCTTCACGTGAAATAGGGTGACTAGGCTGGGCACAGTGACTCATGGCGGAGTGGGCAGATCACCTGAGGTCAAGAGTTTGAGACCAGCCTGGCCAACAAGGTGAAACCTTGTCTCTATGAAAAATACAAAAATCTAGGCCGGGCGCGGTGGCTCAAGCCTGTAATCCCAGCACTTTGGGAGGCCGAGGCGGGTGGATCACGAGGTCGAGAGATCGAGACCATCCTGGTCAACATGGTGAAACCCCGTCTCTACTAAAAATACAAAAAAAAAACTAGCTGGGCGTGGTGGCGCGTGCCTGTAATCCCAGCTACTTAGGAGGCTGAGGCAGGAGAATTGCCTGAGCCCAGGAGGCGGAGGTTGCGGTGAGCCGAGACCGTGCCATTGCACTCCAGCCTGGGTAACAAGAGCAAAACTCCGTCTCAAAAAAAAAAAAAAAAAAAAATCTAGCCGGGCATGGTGGCAGGCACGTGTAATCCCAGCTACCCAGGAGGCAGAGGTTGCAGTGAGCCGAGATCGCGCCACTGCACCCCAGCATGGGGGACAGAGCAAGATTCCAACTTAAAAAAAAACTCAAAAAAGACAAGATCGGGTGCTTAAGCCTTTAATTCCAGCACTTTGGGAGGGTGAAGTGGGTGGATCACAAGGTCAGGAGGTCGAGACCAGCCTAGCCAACGTGGTGAAACTCCATCTCTGCTAAAAATACAAAAAGTAGCCAGGTATGGTGGCTTGAACCTGGGAGATGGAGGTTGCAGTAAGCCGAGATCATACCACTATAGCACTGCACTCCAGCCTGGGGGATAGAACAAGACTCTATCTTATTTTATTTTAATTTTTTTTGAGACGGAGTCTTGATCAGTCATCAGGCTAGAGTGCAGTGGCGCAATCTTGGCTCACTGTAACTTCTGACTCCTATGTCCAAGCTATTCCCCTGCCTCAGCCTCCCGAGTAGCTGGGACTACAGGTGCGCGCCACCACACCTGGCTAGTTTTTTGTGTTTTAGTAGAGACACGGTTTCACCATGTTGGCCAGGTGGGTCTCAACCTCCTAACCTTGTGATCCACCCGCCTCAGTCTCCCAAAGTGCTGGGATTACAGGTGTGAGCCACTGCACCTGACCAAGACTCCGTCTAAAAAAAAAAAAAATTAAAAAAAGACAAGGCTGGGCACAGTGGCTTAAGTCTGTAATCCCAGCACTTTCGGAGGCTGAGGTGGGTGGATCATGAGGTCAGGAGTTCGAGACCAGCCTAGCCAACATGGTGAAACCCCATCTCTACTAAAAATACAAAATAGCTGGGCATGGTGGTGCACACCTGTAATCCCAGGTACTCAGGAGGCTGAGGCAGAAGAATTGCTTGAACCAGGGAAGTGGAGGTTGCAGTGAGCCAAAATCATGCCACTGCACTTCAGCCTGGGCAACAGAGCGAGTCTCAAAAAAAAAAAAGACAATAAAAGTTAAAAAGTAGGGAGACTAACACCTACCTCACAGGCCTGGGACAACGAGAGGAATTCATACATGTAAAATAATTGGCCCAGCATACAGCAATTGCTCAATAAATATAAGCAGGTATTATAGTTGCTGTTATTAATATTCCTATTGTTCTCATTTTTCTTTTCTCATTCAAAAAAGAATCTGAGGAAACCCAAAACAGGCAGTGGCATTTAAGGGAGGGAGTGAGAATAAAGAATTCTTTCATTCATTCATTTGCTCGGTAAAGATTTACTGAGGGCTTGCTGTGCGGGCCTGGAGGGGCAGCTGTGAACACTCAGAAGATATACAAGAGGACCCTGGGGAGTGAGCCCAGCACGCACCATAAGGGCCTTTCAGAGGCTGACTGCCAATCTGGCTCAGGCTTCCCAGCAGCCGTCCGAGAGAGGAGAAGGGGGTTTGCTGGAAGTCATCAGAGCCACAGACAGGGCCCTTCCTCAAGATTACATGTCAGTAGTGAGGGCCCAGGGTCTCCCTGGGGAGGAGCTCCATGGAGGAGGCAGGGCCTGAACTGGGCTGAAAAAGTTTGGGCAGAGGAGAGGAAGGACATTTATTCATTCACCAGCTCAGCTTTCATTAGGATAGAGTGTATGGCCAGAAGAGAGGTTCCTAACACATCAGTGCCGAATGACCAAATGAGTGAGTGAGTGAGTGCCTGAAGGAATGAATGAATGCCTGAGGGAATGAATGAATGCCTGAGGGAATGAATGAGTACCTGAGTGAATAAATGAGTGCTTGAGTGAATGAACATGCCTCCGGCAGTTGGGAACCTCGCCATCCCCAGGCTCAGGTCTGGATCACTCACCAGGCTGTTTTCTCCCTTCCTTCCTCCCTTCCTTTCTTTCTTTTTCTTTTTGAGTCATAGTCTTGCACTGTCACCCAGGCTCGAGTACAATGACACGATCTCAGCTCACTGCAACCTCCACCTCCCAGATTTACACGATTCTCCTGCCTCAGCCTCCCGAGTAGCTGGGATTATAGGCACGCACCACCACGCCCAGCCAAGTTTTTGTATTTTTAGTAGAGATGGGGTTTCACTATGTTGGCCAGGCTGGTCTTGAACTCCTGCCTGCCTCGGCCTCCCAAAGTGCTGGGATTACAGGCATGAGCCACCGTGCCTGGCCCACCTGGCTGTTTTCTTTGACCTCTTGTTCAAAAGCCAAAGCCCCCATGGACAACCCACTCCAGAACCCAAGTCCAGAAGGATCTGAGCCTCGTGGAAGGGTGTGTGGGATGGCAGGGTAGCAGTGGCAGCCAGGGGTAGCTGGAGCCAACATGGGGACACCACTCAGACAGCAGCAACTGGATTCTGAGGACATTGGAGCAGGAGTGCCCTCAGAGGTCATTAGCATCATGGGGAAGCAGACACCTGTCAGCTGAGAAAACAGGATGACAGGGGATAAGTTGGGGGTGCTACTCTCGGTCACTGAGGAGTGGCCTCTGGGAGGAGGTGGCAGCTGAGCTGAGCCATGCAGGGCTCCAAAGTGAGAGCATTCCAGGCAGGGGATATAGCAAATGCAAAGGCTGGAGGCAGGAAGTGCAGATGGGAGGGAGGAGAAGCGGGAAGCAGGCTGGGAGAGCAGGCGGTGGTGGTGAGACCAGATTCCGGCCACTGCAGGCCGAGTGCAGCCACACCTTCTTCCCAGAGGCAGAAATGTAGGAAAAGTTGAGATGCCGCAGGCCCTACAGCTCAAAGCACAGACCAAGAAGCCAGGGCCCTGGGTTTGAATCCCAGCTTGGAGACTCAGTTTCCTCATCTGTAAAACGGGGATTACAACTGTACTTACTTTCCAAGGTTGTGAGGATTAAATGGGAGCGTGAGCTGTTGCCATGGTGGTGGTGGTGGTGGTGGTGGTGGTGATGGAGGCTGTGGTGGTGATGGTGATGGTGATGGTGGTGGTGGAGGTGGTGATGACAGTGATGGTGATGGTGGTGGTCATGGAGGTGGTAATGGAGGTTGTGGTGGTGATGGTGGTGGTCGTGGAGGTGGTGATGATGATGGTGATGGTGGTGGAGGTGATGATGATGATGGTGGTGGTGGAGGTGATGATGATGGTGATGGTGGTGATGGTGGTGAAGGTGATGATGATGGTGATGGTGGTGGAGGTGGTGATGATGGTGATGGTGGTGGTGCAGGTGATGATAATGACGGTAGTGGTGGTGGTGCAGGTGATGATAATGACGGTGGCGGTGGTGGTGGTGGAGGTGATGGTGATGGTGGTGGCAGTGAAGGTGATGGTGGTGGTGGTGGTGGTGGTGGTGATAACGGTGATGTTGATGGTGATGGTAGTGGTGGTGGTGATGGAGATTGTGGTGGGGATGATGAAGATGGTGGTGGTGGACGTAGTGATGATGATGGTGATGGTGGTGGTGGTGGTGGAGGTGGTGATGGATGTGGTGGTGGTGATGGAGGTTGTGGTGATGATGGAGGTGGTGGTGGTGATGAGGGTGGTGATGGAGGTTGTGGTGGTGATGGTGATGGTAGTGGTGGTGATGGAGGTTGTGGTGGTAGTAGTGGTGGTGGTGGTGGTGGCCATGATGGAGGTTGTGGTGGGAGTGGTGGTGGTGGTGGTGATGGAGGTTGTGGTGGTAATGGTGGTGGTGGTGGTGGTGCTGGAGGTTGTGGTGGTAAGGGTGGTGGTGGTAGCCATGATGGAGGTTGTGGTGGTGGTGGTGGTGGCCATGATGGAGGTTGTGGTGGGAGTGGTGGTAGTGGTGGTGGTGATGGAGGTTGTGGTGATGATGGTGATGGTGGTGGCCATGATGGAGGTTGTGGTGGTAGTGGTGATGGTGATGGTGGTGGTGATGGTGCTGGTGGTGGTAGTGATGGAGGTTGTGGTGGTGAATGGTGGTGGTGGTGGTGATGGAGGTTGTGGCATTGATGGTGATTGTGGTGGCCGTGATGGAGGTTGTGGTGGTAGTGGTGATGATGATGGTGGTGGTGATGACAGTAATGGTGATGGTGGTGGAAGTGGTGGTGATGGAGGTTGTGGTGGTGATGGTGATGGTGGTGGTGGTGGTGGTGGTGTGGTAGTAATAGTGGTGGTGGTGGTGGTGATGGAGGTTGTGGCGGTGATGGTGGTGGCGGTGGTGATGGAGGTTGTGGTGGTGATGGTGATGGTGGTGGCTGTGATGGAGGTTGTGTTGGTAGTGGTGATGGTGGTGGTGATGATGGTGGTAATGATGATGGTGGTGGTAGTGGTGGTGATGGAGGTTGTGGTGGTGATGGTGGTAGTGATGGAGATGATGATGATGACGGTGATGGTGGTGGTTATTATTATTGGAAAGGAGAGGGATAGAGGGAAAGAGGGTGTGGGAGGGAGGAGAGATGAATCAACCAGCGAGGGTAAAAGGCAAACATGAATTAATTTCACTAGGCCTGATAAGAGTTGAGAGAAATGGAAGCTGGGAGACAAACAGAAGTAGTGATAGCAGAAAATAACCTCCATCATTTGGGAAAATAATCTCCACCATTTATGAAAAAATAATTTCCACCATTTGAAAAAATAACCTCCATCATTTGAGAAAAAAATCTCCACCATTTGAGAAAAATAATCTCCACCATTAGAGAAAATAATCTGCACCATTTGAAAACATAACCTCTACCCTTTGAGAAAATAATCTCCACCCTTTGAGAAAATAATCTCGGTGAAACCCCATCTCTGCTAAAAATACAAAATTTAGCCCGGCGCTGTAGCAGGTGCCTGTCATCTCAGCTACTCAGGATGCTGAGGCAGGAGAACCCTTGAACCCGGGCGGCAGAGGTTGCAGTGAGCCAAGATCATGCCACTGCACACCAGCCTGGGAGACAGACTCCGTCTCATAAATAAATAAATAAATAAAAATAATCTCCACCATTTGAGAAAATAATCTCGACCATTTGAGAAAACAGTCTCCACCATTTGAGAAAATAATCTCCACCATTTGAGAAAATATCCTCCACCATTTGTTCTGAGTCATGTGGTTTGTTAATATCGTTTTACAGCCACTGTTCCAGACGATCTCCCAGAAGCCTGGGGAGAGGAGTCTCAGGGTTCTCCATCCCACAGGTGAAGACCCAGAGGCCCAGGGGGAATACAAGGCAAGGGGGAAATATGACCTGCCTCAGGTCTGCGGACGACGACAGGCCAGAAGAATCCGAGCTCAGATGCCAACGCAGGCCTCGGCAGCCAGGCCCCAGACCTGGGTTCTCCCCCTGGCCCCAATCTGGTGCCCGAGGGTGCGGACTGCGTTGCTCCCTCTGTCTTCCTGCCCTGCTGGGACTCAGGAAACCGCCGAACGCATGGGCGGGTGGGAGGACGCTGAGCTCTTCGCTGGCAGCCCCAGCTCCAGACGCCTCTCCATGCTCAGGCTTCTGAGCCAGCACCCAGCTAACCAGGGCTCTGTTCCTCTGGGCCTCCTCCCCACTGGGCACAAGGATACCCTATGGTGCTAGAGCCACCACCTCTGGGCTCCTCTGTGCAGGGCCATGTGAGGAAAAGTTCCTCCGCAGGAAGCCCAGGGCAGCAGCAGCCACTCCAGGCTGGCTCTGAGAGGCAACACCTCCAGGAAAAGTGCCCCTGCCTGGTGGCCCGCACTCAGCCTCTCGTCACCTCAACAGGTGGGGCCCTGGAGCCAGGCCCAGGTGACTGTGGAAGCAAGACCACCCTTTCCTGCCCAGTAACCCTGATTTCCCCCCCAGGAGTCAGGGCTGGCACCAGCCCGAGCAGTACTCATACACACGGCGGCAAGTCACACCGGCTCCGGGCACGGAGGGGAGGGCACGAGACTTCAGTCAGCTTGAAGTGAGCCCTGGGGCCTAAGCATCGTGCCTGGCAGCACAGGTAGGCAGGAAAAAGGGAGGCCCGGTCCTTGCCCTCAAGGAGCTCACAGTCAAGAACAGGGTGGAAGCTGGGCCGCACCCAAGGATGGGACCCTGCAGCTAAAAAGGACAGAGAACCGTCACCTGCCAGAGCTGGAGGCCTCAGGGAGCAAGGCACTGCATTTCCGTGCCCCAGTTCTGCCACCGACTCACCTGAAGCCAGCGTGCCTCTCTGAGGTTCGGCCTCTCACGTTGAAAGTGGGATCAGGGCTCTAGGGTTGGTGGGGTTCGGAGGCACCGGTGCTGCTGCCATTGCTGTCCTCAGGTGAGTAAGCCGTGGCTTCCCTGGGCCACCAGCGTCTGTCTTGCTCTGGTTATCATAGGACATCTGGCCTGTGCGCCACCTAAGGCCCCCTCTCAAGACCAAAACACAGGCTTCTCTGGCTGCCAGAGGTGCAGCTGCTGAGGGTCCCTTTGCAGAAGGAGCTGTCCTCTCCTGGGGATGGCTGAACACTGAGCAGTCAACTCAGAGCGTAATGGCTGAGCCCCTGCCTTGGTCTGGAATAGCTCTGTGGGACCACGCCCGCTCCAAAGTGCCCACAAGATCACCTGAGGCCTCTGTTTCAACTGCATTGCAGCCCAACCTCACCCTCTGCCCCCAACAGGGGTTGTTATAAAGAGTGCTCCCCAGGAAACCTTTCCCAGGACATCCTGGAATCTGATTCTGGCGAAGCCACTCTGTGACAATGGCCCTTCCCACCTCGCCTGGGGCACAAGGGCCGTGTACCAAATCCCTTGCAGACATGAGACACAGCACTGCCACCTGTTACGCTGCCAGCAGCACTTTGTACAGACCCTGTGACAAGCTTCCAACCCCCGCTCTTCAATCTAGGGCAGGCACTTGTGCCCAGGAGAAAGATGCCAGGATCTGGGTAAAGATGGGGGCCACCAGCAAGAGTCCTGGACTCAAAGCCTCAGGGAGCAGGTGGGAGGATGCTGAGCTCTCCACCGGCAGCCTCAGCCCTGCTGTTCCTAGCCAGGCCACCCAAGGCCAGCACATCACTCCTCTGGGTCTCGGTGTCCTCTTCTGTAAAACCATAACTGTGGTCTGGACAGAGCTTTTACATTGGCAAAGAGCTGCCATGTCCCCTCTCTCAGGGGCTTCCACTGGAGCAGCATCAACCTTGCTCACCTTCAACAGAAGAGCCCAGAGGGTCACAACCTGCCAGATGTCACACAGCCAGCTGATTCCAGAGCTAGAGTGCTGGCCAAAGCACCTTGCTCTGTAGCGGCCACTCACTCACTCAATCCCTTACCAAGCATTTCTGGAGTGCCTTTTCTAGTGAGGAAAGGGCAGATCTTTTTCCACAGTGTGATGGGATCTGGCAGCAGATCAGGAAGGGGAAGAGGAACGAATGCATATTCAATGACTGTGTGCCAGGCACTTCTCCAAGAGACTCTATCCCTCTCGGCAACCACGAGGCGAGTGGTCCTATCCCAGCTTGGAGGAGAGGGGGAGAGGCACTGGGTGCTCACAGAGCTGAGCTGGGGTTTACCCTAGGGCTGACTCTGGAGGCTGGCACTGATACAGAGGAGCCAAGGCAATGCCCTGGGCACAGGAGCTAAGAATGCTGCTAGATGCAACCCTTCCTGAAGACGTCCCCAGGTGGGGAGAGGCCTTGTGCTGAAGGAACAGAAGGTGGAGCGGTGGGCACCTGTCACAGCCCTCAGAAGACCCTGCTGAGGAAAGGTGCCTCTGACCTTGGCTCCCCTCCCCCAACTTGCCAATGAGATAGAAGCCGAAGGTGCAGGGCATAGGTCTCTCCACCAACCTGCAGCTGGTCCCAGAGGGTGAGTGGGAACCCCAGGAAATGGTACAGGGGGCACGGCTCCCTCATTTCCTGTGTGGAACCTTTGCCAGGGCACCTCGCATGGGCACTTCACACAAGTTTCCATGCCGAGTCCTCGTGTGCAGGCTTTGATGGACAGTGAGCCCATTTTATAGATGAGGAAACCAAGGCTCAGAGATGGCACTCTCCTTACCTGCGACTGAACACAGAGGAAGAGGTGGAGCTGGGCTGTGAACTCTGAGACTTCTAGGCCTGGGGCTCTGAGGACATTCCAGATTCCAAAAGTCTGTGTCTGACATCTCATGTGACCGATCCCAGAGGGCCCAGCTCATCAGGCACTGCACCTCTGCCCTCAGATCCTCTTGCTCAAAACACAGGTTGCCTTCTATGGTCTCAAATTATAGCACTCCCTCTCGCAGGGCCTTTGCACAGGCTTTCTCTTAGCCTTGCACACTATTTTCTGCTTCCTCATTTAATTCCTACCTCCTTGCCATCATAGTGCTGGGCCCCCTCCTCCAGGAAGCCTCCCTGACTTCCTTCAGTCTTCACAGCCCTTGTTTCAGCTGTGATGTTACCTTCACCTCTGTGAACATCTGATTTGCCATCACTATTGTTGGGTCATGCCTTATCTTCTCTGAATGCACCTTCTCCACCGACCCTCCGAGGTTCCGCCATGCAGGGGGTTCGAGCTGCTCTCTATGTGGGAGAACCACACATCTCTAGCTGCTCCGCCCATGTGTCCACTCCAACCAGAATGGACACAGCCTCTGCAGGGCGAGCCGTCTAGAGCATCTTTTCAGCAAACGAGTGGCTGCGGCCTTCCCACGGGGCATCTTGTGGGTTTCCCTGAGGCAAGGCAGGATGGGTGCCTTCAGGGTCCGGGCATGTGGCCTCAAGGTCTAGGCCCACTGAGGGCGTGCGTGGAGGCAGCTCAGCTCTAAGGCTCCTGCAGTATCCAGTCCCACAGGGCTGAAGCACAGCTCCCGTCCGCAGCCCCCTGCGAACCTGTTCTGGTCCCCTGTCCAGCCCCCTTCCTACCTTCATCTCTTGGTTGCAGATCCAGGCTCTAACTTCAGAGTGCCCAGGATCAAATGCCAGCTCGCCCACTCCCTGGCTGTGTGGCCCTGAGCAAGTCAGTTAACCTCTCTGTGCCTCTGATTCCTGGTCTGTAAAATGGGGAGAGGAACCACGCCACCTCATAGGGTTGCGGGTGTATCAAGGGGATCACACATGTGAAATGCTTAATCCAGGTGCTGGCACATAGTCAGGGCCCAGCACACCTTCGGGAAAATCCATGTTCACTTGTTCACTAAGCCCCTTTGCTAAGGGCTGCCTCATACCCGGGAGAGGTCCCCGCCCCAGGTCTTGGCCAGGGAAGGGCATCCCAGGTGAAACTCACAGGCTGGGGTGGGGCAAGCCACAAGCATCCTGGTGCTCTCCAGCCCCATGCCTCCCTGCCCACTGTATGGGAAGCCAGAGACACCCGAACCATGCAACCCCAGGCCCAGGCCAGCTGGGGTCTGCTCTGTCCACACAGGTCTCCCAGCAACCCCCAGCTCACTCTGTAGCCCTGTTTGTTAATTTCACTTCCCCGTTCCCTCTCTAAGCCAGGACAGAGACTGGAAGCATCTCCACAAGCCCGGGAGAGGCGAGTGGATTCGATCAGCCATTCTCTTCCAGGGCCAGCACCTCCCCGGGCAGGCGGCAGCGCAGTCACACCAAGCAGTGATAAGGAGGCAGCGGAGCAGTGGGAATTCCTCCCTTCCCGCAGCAAGGCCATAAACCATCCTCATCCCCAGCACACAGGCTGATGAGGGCTGCTTCCGTCTGCCCAGCTATGGGGGTGAGTGCCTGGCAAGTCTGGTGCCCAGCTTGAATGAACCTGTCAGGAGAATGGCCACAGGACAGATGGCTGTGTAGGACTCAGGCCTCCACACTCGCCTCTCCAGGAGGAAGAGACTATGGTTATTCAGGAGCAAAGTGAGGAGGTGAGCAGGCTCAAGGAGGAGAGAAGTGAGGCTTGAGGCTGGGAGGCCACGAATGCCGGGCGAGAATGTGGCTTTGTGCAGTGGTAACAGGGAGACATGGAGGGTGTGGAGTGGAGGGAGCAAGGAGACAGGAGGGCAGGTGGGGTCGAGACGACTGTAGCAGGCAAGTGCTAGACTGCCACCCAGGAGGCCACTGAGGGATGCAGGAGGGCAGAAAGGGTGGCCTAGCCACAGAGGGTGGCGAGAAGCCGGGAAGCAGCTCAGGGCTGGCCACGGGGGAGGCCAGAGACTCTTGAACCCACTCCCTTGCCACGTCCCCAAGTCTCCTTCCTCCCCCCGCCTGCCTGCCCCATCCCCAAGCAAAGCCAAATGTTCATATGTGGCCCAGAACTGGCTGTGGGCTCAATGGGAGGTGGAGGGAATATGAACTCCCCAGGCCACCAAGTTCAAACACAGGTAGGTCCTGGCCAAGAGCAATAGGAAACCCACTCAGCCAGCCATCTAGCAGATGCCATGGGCTGCCTATGGGCCCCTCCCCTTGGCCTCCCCCATCAGGCAAAGGGTTTGGCCCTCAATGGGGACCCAGGCCCACTCCCATCCCACCCAAGTCCCCCTGCAGATTCTACTCCAGGCTAAGCAGATGGCCCCTGGCCAGGGCCTCTCAGGGGGCCACCAGGCAAGCTGGAGGCTGCAGAGACCTGCAGTGCACTGCCTTCTATGCTGTGGGTCTCAATTTCCTCATCTGCAGCATGAAACAGTGATCTTTCCTTCCAGGGCCATCAGAAAGGGTCAATGACAGGGCATCACAGTGAACTTGCTGAGCACAGGGCATAAGTCCCTAGGGCACGATTGTAGAGTGTCCCCAGGTACCCGCCACACACCCCGCTCCCTCCCTCCCACCCCAGGGCCTGTGAACACGCTGTTCCTCCCACCTGTAACACTCTCCCCTGTGTCTCTCCCTTGCTGGTTGTTCTGAGCTCAGATGCTGTATCTTCCCGGAAGCCTTCCCTAGCTCCTAGATGAGGTCACGGCCCCAGGAGTCTCCCCCAAACCAGATTGAAAACTCCATGAATGCAGAACAGGGACTGTCTTGCTCACTGCTGTGTGTTCTTACTATTTATTGAATGAATAAATAAATGAGTGGATGAGTAAGACATGACAACTCTCGACCTTCAGTGACAACACAGGGCCACCAGGGTGGCAGGGCCTACCTTGTAGGTTCCTGACTCAGCCTACAGAGTCTGGGAGGTACCCAGAGGCAACAGTTCAGCCTGACATCAGAAACTTGAAGTTGCAAGGTCACCAAAACCTACGTTACAGATGGAGAAACTGAGGCCTAGGATCAGGGGCTGTCTGTGAGTATACTGAGAAGTTGCCCTGCTTCACTAGGCCAAGGCTCTGCCAAGTCCCCCACCCCTGGGTGACTCCTCTCATTCCCCTGGGGCTGCCCCAGAGCCCACCCAGGGCCACCACCCCCTGTCCTGGTCATCAGCCGAGCAGGTGGCAGAGCTGCTCGGGGCTGGGGCAGCCCTGGGCAGGCGGTTGCACTGCTGAGTCGGGCAGCTGGCAGCAGCACAGCTACGAACCAGCTGTTTGGATGACAAACTGCGTTCAAGCTTCATTAGGGTAATCACGGGCTCCCCTCCCGGCAGCGCCGCGGAGCGCGACTGTCAACCTGAACTAATCAAACCCGGCCCCAGGACACCCGCCTGCCTGGCTGACAAGCCGCTAAGCCGCAAGCCACTGAGTGCTGCACAGCTCCTGGCAGAGGCCCAGTCCTGCCACACACCCTGGAGATGGCTGGCCTCACAGAGACCTACTGTGTGCTCCCTGAGATCTCCTGAGCCTCAGAGGCCCTGTCAGGGAGGGACAATCACAACAGTGACTCTCATTTTGACAGCCCATGAGAGAAAGTGACTTACCATGCCACACAGCCATGCGGGGTTAAGTCAGGCAGGAACCCATCACTACCCCTGTTCTCAGGACCAGCAGGCTGAGCTTGGAGCTTGGAGGTTGTGGTCAGATGTGTGGCCTCAGCAAGTCCCTTGACGTGTCTAGGCCTGGCGCCCTGAACCCCAAAAGCAGCCTGGGGGCTCTGGTGGTGCAGGTGTGAAAAGCACTCTGCCAGGCACTGGGGCGGTGCAGACCCTCCCCTGTAGGCTGTGGTCACTATCCTGGGCCGTCCCTGGGGAAGTGGCGGCCAAAGCCAGCCCACTTGCCTCACATCCTCAGAATCAGAACTTAGTCAGAAGGGGCAGGTCTGGTTCTTTCACTGACAACTGGGGATACTGAGGCCAAGAGAGGGGTGTCAGAGATAATGGAATGTAGTGGAAAGAGCATGGGCTTTAGAAACAGATGAACATTCATTCATTCACTCACTCATCCACTCACCCACGAAACAAATACTAGCAAGATGCTATCACATGTCAGGTGCTCAGGGCTTGCTGAAGGAACGGATGACAGGAAAGAAGAGTGAAAGAACCAGCAAAAGGCACCGGGGACCAGCCGTGAACTCATGGACACCGCCCCTGCCTCCTGGAGTTTACTGCCCAGGGCAAGCAGATGCCTAACAGTAATGACACGGGCACTGTGGAAAAGCATGAACTAGCCAGGTAACATGAACCAGGAAAGCCCTGCCTGTCAGAGGAGGTGATATTCCAGGCCCTGAGGGTATGAGTCAGGCAAGGAGAAGCTTGGGAGGTGGAGACAGCAAGTGCTAAGGCCCTGAGGTAGGAAGGAGCTCCAGAGTTTTGAGAACAAAAGGTGACTCTATGTGGCTGGAGGGTAGTGGTGGGGGCAGGAGCTGGAGCAGGTGTGGCCACGGGGAGAATCTGCTCTCATTCCAAGGGTGATGGGAGCCACTAGAGGACTATAGGCAGGGGCAGCACTCTGTGTCCTACAGGGAGAGTGAGCAGAAGAGGTCAGATCTCAGTTCAGCTAATTCCTTCCTTCCTTTCTCCCTCCCTCCCTTCCTCCCTCCCTCCTCCCCCCTCCCCTCTCCCCCCTCCCCTCTCCCCCGTCCCTCCTTCCTTCCTTCCTTCCTTCCTTCTTTCCTTCTTTTTTTCAAGGCAGAGTGTCACTCTGTTGCCCAGGCTGGAGTGCAGTGGCACAATCTCAGTTCACTGCAACATCCACCTCCCAGGCTCCAGTGATTCTCCTGCCTCAGCCTCCCTAGTATTGGGGATTACAGGCACGCACCACCACATCCAGCTAATTTTTGCAAATTTAGTAGAGACAGGGTTTTATCATGTTGGCCAGGCTGGTCTCGAATTCCTGACCTCTAGTGATCCACCTGCTTCAGCCTCCCAAAATGCTGGGATTACCGGCATGAGCCACCACACCCAGCACAGCCAATTTCTGATACAGCAACAGCATGGACAAACATGATGCTACACGAAAGGGGCCACGCCGTGCAGCTCTGTTTACATGAAGTGCAGAGATGAACAAATCCAGCCTCTACTGTCAGATGCCAGGGGTGGGCGCAGCTGCTGGCAGCAGGTGGGGGTTGACTAGGAGGAGCCCGGGGAGCCTCTGGGGGCACTAGCGATCTTCTAGGTCTTGATCAGGATGGAGGCCCCACAGCGACCTACAGCTGTACGCTTAAAAAGTGTGCACATTTCTAAACTAAGTTATAATACCTCCATGACAAAGTAAAAACAAAAGCCTGGCTGCGTCACTCTGGCTCTCTTAATCTCTGTTTTTGCATTGGCAAAACGCAGTGGCAGGAGCTGCCTCCCTGTGCAGATGCTTTAGAGGACAGCACACCCGGGCTGTGTGTAGACACTTTAGAGGACAGCGCACCCGGGCTGTGAGCAGTGGCAGGAGCTGCCTCCCTGTGCAGACGCTTTAGAGGACGGCGCACCCAGGCTGTGCACACAGTGGCAGGAGCTGCCTCACTGTGCAGAAGCTCTAGAGGATGGTGTGTGGCTGGGCTGTGCACAAGTCTGGCTGACAGTCACTGCACCATGAAGGCGAGTCACACAGAAGCAGAAAAGCATCTGGCTTCCACCACACTTTGGCCCTCTTTGGGCCTCACTTTCCTTATCTGTAAGGAACCAGTAGTCTCCACCTGCCTACTGGTGGCAAAGGGGTAAAGGCATAAAAACCCTCGTATCAGACCCCTGTGAGCCAGCCTGCCCCTTGCCACAAAGTGGAGAGCAATTCAGAGACCAGAACACACAGTGTGCCTACTGCTCTACACAGTAGGTACTAAGCCCGTAACTCACTGCCCACAGCCACACATGGAGGAAAGCAACAGAAGCCAGCCCTAACCCAAGCTTCCAGGTGCTCAACCTGCTCACCTACTATGTGCCAGGCCTGGCCCAGGGCTTCCCCCCAGGAAGAGCACCAACCCACCACGGTGGCTCCTCCAGGTGCCCACTGGGATACAGGACCACAGGCAAAGCACAGTGGGAATGCAAGCCAAGGGGCGTCCCCTGACTGGGGCTGGAGTTTAGTAGACTCCAGCATGTGGAAACATGCTCACAAAGTCCCAGATGAGCCACAAGATGAAGCTGACCCAACATAAGGGTACCCATGACACCAGAGAGGCTGCACGGCCAGGTGCCTCTCATACCACAGGCAGCTAGAGGGAGGGAGAAGCCTGGTTCCCTGTCCAGAGCCTGAACATCTCACCCTCTTCCCCAAGACCTTGAGAAATCACACTGCTGGCAACCTCACCAACAATCTTGTAGGCTCAGCTGTCCTCACGGTCCTTGAATATCATTTTCTTATGAGTCTGCCAACAAGCTGGGGATGGGGCCTGGTGTCAGATTCATCACTGGCTCCATTCTACAGAGGAGCACACTGAGGCTCTAGGAGGTTTGATGCCCCAAGGCTACTCCAGTGAGGAGTCAAGAAGCAGCTGGATGGCTGGATCCCCACGGTCAGTCCACTGGGCACAGCTCAGTCCCTGGTGCCCTGTCCTCCCCATACCTGGGGGCTGCTCACTCAAGCAGCCAGTTCACTCAATCAGTCAACAAACAGCCACTGTGTGCTGCAGCCACTGTTCTAGGAGCTAGAGGCAGAGCAGGGGACAGGCTGCAGTGACGTGGTTCCGAGTCAACAACCGCCCCAGCCCTTACACACTTGGCAAATGCCAACAACAACGGTGTGGCAGACACACAGGTGCCTGTCCTGAGCCAGGAGCGGCACTGAGACTGTCTCATCTACTCCTCTAAGCAGGCTCACACGGGTGGCACTGTCATCCCCATTTTACAGATGAGGACACTGAGGTTCAAGTTCAGGGCACTGCCTGAGAGTGATCTCACAGCCTAGTCTAAGTGGGGGAGGATCCGACCCCAGGGACTCGGGCTACTTAGTCCTGTCTTTCTGTCCCATGGGAGTTTTAATCCTTCCGGAATTGCTGCATGGGAGCCTTACTCTGGACATCAGCAGTGGATGGATCTAGCAGGGCCTCAGGATGAACCAGGACCCAAGACTTCACGTCCAGTCCTGTGTCTCAGGCCCTGGCTTCCTACAGTCCCAGAGATGTACACCCACTGGGGCCAGGGGCCCAGCCTGACTTGGTTCTGCCTATGCTGCTGGGACCTGGGCTCGATGGGCACATCCGAGACCATTCCTGCCCCTCGGGCCCTGCCCACATCGACTCAGCCCCAGCAAAGATCCCAGTTCTGTGCTGGCCCCCACCAGGCATAAGTGGTAGGAGAAACAGACAAGAAAACAAACAGCCCCACTTGGGATGCTCTCCCCCCATACCTCCCATGGCTGGCACCTTCTCCTCCCTCTGGTAAAGGCTCCCTGACCACTCTGCCTCTATCAGCGCCCCCTGCACCTCCCACTCTCTCTCTGGCACCGCTCAGCTTTTCCACACAGCTTTGCTACAGGCCAGCACCAGCCACGCTTTCACTTGTTTGCTGTCTGTCATTCCTACTCTGCTGTGAGCTCCTCGAGGGTCAGGACCTGGTCTGTTTCGTTCACAAATGCAGCCCTCCCCACCCCACCTCCAATCAGTACCACATCTGGTGCACAGTAGGGCTGCAAATCCTTATTAAGTGAATACATTTGCTGAATAAATGCAAACACAGTGGGGACATGCTACCCCTGACCCTGAGCAGACAACAGGGCCGGCAGAGAGCAGGGAAGTGTCCCAGGCAAGGCACAGCAGGGGCAGAGGCCTGAGAGCAAGAAAGAACTGGGCTCCAGGGACCTCTAAGTGCAGCTTCCAAGTGTTGCGGGAGCACAGGACGTGAGACCAAGAGGCCAGCAGGGTTGCAAGGGGGTGGCAGGGAGCCCTTCAGGGGGCCAGCTCTGTGGTGGGGGTGCCAACAGCACTCAGATCATCCCCCAGCCCTGCCCAAACCAGCCTGGCCCCTAGCCCAACTTCACCCCTGAGGCCATCTGTGGTGAGCAACCAAATCTGGGGGCTAGCCATCACTCCTCCTCTGCCCACTGGCACAGGAACACAGTCCTGGCACCCACCCACAGGTCTGGGAGCTAACCTGCCACCATGCAGGCTGCAACCTGTGACCTTGGCCCCATTAGCGTGGCCTCCTCCAGCCGGGCAATCCAGCTGGCGCCAAAAAACAGAGCAGCTTGGGTGAGCTCTTCACTGCAGAGGGTGGCATGGCTGCAAGCGGCAGGCGACATCACTTACACGATCCAGCCGGGATCTGTCGGGGAGGGGTGGTGGTGGCAAAAACTGGGTGTGTCCAGGGCAGCAAACAGTTCTCACACCCAGGCTGGACCCACCTGGTATAGCTCAGGTAGCCAGGTGGGAAAATCCACCCCAGACAGCCTGCCTCTCTCCAGGCCTAGGCTGGGCCTCGGCTCCCACCCATTCTCCCCCTGGATGACCTCAGCTCTGGATGCCCCCAGAGCTCTCCAGCCAGAGGTCCCCTGCTCAGGCCTGCTTCAGGCATCCCTTCTCCCCAGATGGCACCGCCATGCCCGTGGGTGTCCTATCCAGGCTCTTCCCTTCCCCACCTTCCAATGCCACGTGGACTCTCCCAGCTCCTGCCCCACTGCCATCTCCCTGCTTCACCTGTCTCTGCCTCCAGACCTGCTACTGAGACCCCCTAAAAGGTCCCCACCACCATTAGAATAAAATCCCAGGCCCCTCCTGGGCCCCAATGCCCCACATGGCATATTCTGGCCCCTACAACCCCCAACACACCTATCCACCATGCTCCAGACACAGTAGCCTCCTTTCTGCCCCACACCCAGACATACTTGGCATAAAACTGTGCCATGGGCCTTTGCACCCTCTGCCTGGGGTGCCCTTCCATCTGACTCCCCCAGGGCCTCAGCTCAAATGTTTCCTCTTGGAGAGGCCTCTCCAGACCATCCCAGCCAGTGGTACTCACATGTGTACCCTACCCGATCACACAGCATGTAACTCTGCTTCCCGTTGTCACGTAGCTTCTTCCTCGCTCACTGTCTGTCCCCCCCGTCAGCCTGGGAGTTACACGACACAGTGGCTGTGCATGAAGAGTCACTGCTGTGTCCTCAGGCCTGGCACACGGTCAGCACTCCACACATCTGTTCACTGAATGAGCGCGTGGACTCCTGTTCTCCAAGGTGCAGTCAGATCTGACCACATCAGGGGCTCCCGGGCCCTGCAGATGTTGCTGCCTCATGTCCAGGCCCCGGAGGTCTAGCCCGGGCTACTTCTCCAGCCCTGATGCTCCTCCTCTCAGATTCCCAAACCCACATTGCCACCATCCCCTCCCTGCCACTCCTCTCCCCTTTATCTGCTCCCTGGCACCTCCTCTGACCTGCCCAAGCCCATACCTCCTCCCCCTGCCTGTTTCTCCCCCAGTCTTCAGCACCTTCAGCTTCCACCCCCCCTCACCCTGGCATTCACAGCCTGGCATCAGCTTCCATCCCCCACCTCCCTGCCTGTCACTTCTGCTTATAAGCCCTGGTGCCACGACAAAGTTTGGTGTCCCCCTCATTCTGTGCCTTCGTACCTCCAAGTCTCTGACCCCTGCTGTTCCCTCTGCCTCAGTGCTCTTCCCCTTCTTCTCAGCTGGATGAGCTCTTATTCATCCTGCAAGACCCAACTCAAAATGTCTCCTCTTTTGTAAAATCCTTCCTGATCCTTCTCCTGCATCAGTCAGGACGTTACTGGTTACAAGAGAAAGAAACACAACTCAAAATAACTTGAGCAAAAAAGAGAACATGTTGGTTTATGTAACTAAAAATTCCAGGGGTAGTTTCAGGCATTCTGGATCTAGAGGCCCAAATGAAGTCATCTATCCATCCACATCTGGGCTCTGCCACCTTCCATGTGATGACCTTATCCGAGATCCTCCATCCTAAATCCAGCTGTGGAAGAGGGTGGCTGGCGGTCTCACAGTCACACCCCTCAGGTTCAGGGAGGGGGTTTCAGGCCCTGCGTACTCAGCCCAGAGTCGGAGCTCTAGGGAAGCCTTTGACTAGCTCAGACGGGCCATGTGCCCATTTCTCCACCAATCATTGTGCCCAGGGGGTGGGGTATTGGGCCCCACCTGGGTCTGATGCTTACCCTGGGAAGTGGGGGCATGGGTCCCAGGAAGAAAACCCTCTGAGCTCAGGTCCTATTCTCTACACACCTCCCCGCTTGGTCTCCACGTGTCCCCTGAGACCGCCCCCCCTCCCCCACCGCCCTAGATGTTCACGGTTCTGCAGCACAAGAAATCCCCTCGCAGCTGGGTCCCAGTGCCCGCTCTATGACAGCCCCCAAAGAGGGCCTAAGAAACTTTTCATCTGACTGAATGGAGGTGGGCTGCACAGAGAAAACCACACGTGTTGGGTGTGTAATAACGGGTTAACCCTCACCCCTGGCAGGCAGCAGATCTGCATTTTCACGGAGGCCTCAGGGGGACACAAAGCTTAAATGGCAGCTCAGAGAGTTGGGAGGGGGGTGCCCAGGGGGCCCTCAGCAGAGCCCTGTCCCTCCCGGCAGCCCGGCCTGCGGGGGCTACTCGGCCAATCCTGAAGAGCTTGCTCAGGGGCTGTGAGTGGAAGGGCTGGGAAAATAATTACCGAGGAGGCCCAGGAGGGAGGCGGGGAGGCTGGCGAGAGGCTTAATGAAACTGCTAACGCATTAGTGATTCCTGCCTGCTCGGGAAAGGCGGAGGCAGACAGCCATGTTGCCAGCTCCCGAGACGGAGGCTGCCAGGCGGGACGGGCTGGGCACGGCACGAGGCGGCAACAATAGGCACCTCTTCATCATCTGCCTCTCAACACGTGACTTTCAAAGGGCAATCTTAATATATCAAAGTCCAGATGACAGTATATTTCAACACATCTCGTATTAAATTGGGCTGGAGTCCCTTCAGATGCATTATAAATAGAAAGGCTAAAATTCTGATTAAAGCCATAATCACAGAGCTCTAAGGATGCGGGTGAGCAGGGTGTCTGGTCCCATTTTTCGGATAGGAGGTCATCTACATGCAGGTAGACACGCGTGTTCCAGAAGCATCCAGCCCTTCAAAGCCCTCCCATGAGCAGCCCCTCTCCTCCCCACCCACCACGGTCTTTCCATTCTCAGAAAAGCTCTGTGAGGCAGTCAGATGCCATGGCCCCCCCTTAACAAGTTCCCCCAAAGGGACCGGACCAAAGCCACACAGCAAGGCCACAGGGGCAATCGCTGCACCCAAGGCTCAGACTCCTGGCCCCGTGCTCGTCCTCACACAAGGTGGGCACTTACTGGTCACTGCAATCTACACTGTGGTTTTCAGTTTACATCTCACTGCAGCTCCAGGCAACGAAACAGAGGCAACAGAGGTTAAGTGACGTGCCCAAGGCCACACAGCCAGACAGCTATAGAGCCAGGACTTGGGGCTGGGGTTTGGAATCCGAAAAGATGCAGTTTTTCTTCAAACATTCTGCCAGGCACAGTGGGTACCTGGTACCTCCTTGCTTGTTGAAAGAGAGATTTGGGACCATAGAGAAGCCCATGCCCCTGAACCCACATTCCCTGGGCAGCAAACTGCAGGGAAGGCCAAGTCAGGAGTCAGGGCAGCTAATGGAGGCAGAAATGACCACAAAACCGGCACTCACTCTGCACCCACTCCGAGTCGAGTTGGCATGTGCTGGGCAATTAGTACTGCGGGATTCCCATTGCCTGAAGGGGGACACTGAGGCTTGGTGCCCTAGAGAACCACGTGCCCTAGAGGGGTGACTCTCAGTGAGTGAGCGGCACCGCCACAGTGAGAGTCAACCATCCCAGGGGGTGGCCACGACCGAACTGCTGCCCATACCATGCCCAGGGCAGGCACTTAGCCACCAGCCAGGTACTCATGGAGCCAGCGGATGCACAGACTCAGGCCAGAACATCAGGTATCCAGTGGGGCCCATCTCCCTCCCCCACCCCAGGACACATGAAAGAGCTTTAGGGCAAGAGACAAGAATGGGCCTGGGGAGGGGCCTCAGTCCCTGCATACTCAGCAAAGCTCCCCCTGCTCTGGACCTGGTCAACAGCTGGGTCAGGGGGTGGGGAGAGTAGGCCAGGACCCCAGTGACTAGCTGGGCCCCTGCCATACCGAGACCTGGTACCAGCAAGGTCTGTTAGGAAAGGCTGCACCTGTTCTGCCTCACTGGCCCCCACAGAGCCTTCCAGACAGTCCTAGGTCCAGGAAGATGCCTTTCCAGGGGCCCAGCAGCTCATGCAGGCCTGTCCCCATCTGTTCCCAGGTCTATTTCCCCATGGGGGCCATTAGAGCCACATTTGAACCCTCTGTGGGTACCAGACTGCTGTGCAGGAGGTTTTTCTGAATGAATGAATGAGTGAGGGAATAAATGATGGAACAAACCAATCCACCCAACCTCCTGCTGCAGTCCCTTCCCGCAGTCCACTGATAGGGACCTCCACCACATGAGATCGGCCCTGGCCCTCAGCCAGACAAGAAAACAGGCTCAGAGGGCCCAGGGCTTCCTGGGAGGTGGCAGCACCAGGATTCAATTCCAGGCTGATGGACTCAGCCTGTGCCTTAGCCTCAGGCTCTGCCCAGTATCCATTTCCAAAGACAAGTATACCTGCACTCACCTGGCCCATCCCCCAACCCCACCCCACCCTAAGGGAACAACCATGGCCATTCCTGGGACAAGGATGTTCAGGTGCAGAGCAGTCAAGGGCCTAACCCAAGGTCACCGAGTCATCAGGACGCACAGCAAGGTCTCAAACTCAAATGGCTGCCTCCATCCCTCATCATCTCTTTCACACGCCAAAGCTGCCTCCTTCTCCATCAACGCAATAAAGAAGGGAAGGGGGAGGGGGAGGGGAAGGGGAGGGGAAAGGAGAGGAGGGAAGCCCCCTCCACCAGCCCGCAGCAGGCGCCTTTCTGGTCAGGGAGAAAGCCTCTAATGAAGGCCCCACAGAAGCCACGGAGCTGGCGGTGTCAGCCTGGGAGCCCCGCGGAGCTGCGGGGCGCGCAGCTCTGCTCCCAATTAGCACACAGGTCCTCCATCAAAGCGCGCGCCGGCTGCCAGGAGCAGAGGCCGGAGGGACAGCCCTGCTAGCAGCAGGAGGAGGCCGTGGCTCTCTGGCAGGCCCTGGCCTCTGCTCCCTGCCTTTCTGGGGGGGATGCAAACCCCTCAGTCCCCCACACTCACTCACACCCTCTCCAATCAGCCAGCTCAGGGCAGACGCCGTCACCCCGGGGGACACGCTAATGAAGATGGCCGACATTAATCTCTTCCCTCTCCCGACAGGTCAATTTATAGTTCCATGGGGAGCCCTGGCACTCGGCCAGAGGGCCTGACATAACTCTCCCTGTTCCCCAGGAGGACATCAGGGGTGGGCTAGATGGGGCAAGGGAGGCTGGAGACCCCCGAGGCAGGACACCTGAGCACCCACTACTGCCGTCCCAGCAATTCCAGGTGGGTGAGGACCTGACCCCGGAACTCAAAGGCTGAGAGTCAATCCTCAGCTCTTCAATCAGGGCCAGGCTGCTCACAGGCCAAAGGCCCCCAGGGAAGCAGGAGGCTTCTGACATCTGCTCCTCATTAGCCTCAAGGGGATTCAGAGTCCTGAGTCCTGTGAGGGACCATCCGCTTCTGCCAGCCTCTCCAGTGTGCATTCCTCAAACACCCGTGAGCTGGCCACACAGGGCCTGGCCCTGTGCTGGACCCTGGGAGCACACAAACCCGAACCCCAGCTCTCCCAGTCTGGTGGGGGCGGGGTCCAGATGGAAGTGTCCTACCACACTGAGAGCAATAATGGAAGGATTTGCCAAGAGCTGGGGGTACTCATGGGAAGAGGCCTTCACTTCACCCACCTGAGGAGGAGGTGAGTGGCTCGGAGGACCACAGGGAGGAGGGGATGTAGCTGGGCCTTGAGGATGAGCAGTTAAGGAGGCTGGAAGGCTTGGGGGAGGGGCCGTGTGGGAAAGAGACCATGTCAGGCAGGGAAGACCCAGTGCTTAGGGGCTCTAAGACCAGGGGACATCCACTTCCCGGGGTGGGCGGGGGGCGGAGAGGGGGGCAGGAGCGACCACTCAGAGGAGAGGCCCAGCCTCGAAAAATTGCTCAGGAGGTTGGCCTAGTTTATGTTTGTGGACAGCTGAAGAGTTCGGAAGCTCAGAGCTGCATTTAAAATGACAGCTTTGGCAATGGTGTCCCAATGGACAGCCATGGACGGGGAGGAGGGGCGGGTACATCCAGGGCAGAGGGAGAATGGAGGGAGAAATGCCTGAAGGGCTGCCTGGATGGACAGGCAGATAGGGGAGGCCACAGGCCTAGAGTCTCCAGGGTGGGTACTGGGTGTAAGGGATGTCACAAGCCTGGGATAGGAGAAAGATTGGGGCCTGATGTTCAACTTGTGACCCTCGGAAGGTTTTAGCAGACTCCAAAGCCCAGGCCTGGGCTGGGAGATGCCAGGACCCAAATGCTGGCCCCGGTTCAAAATTGTGAGCAGCACTGGACTACCTCCTGGAGGTAGATTATCTCATTGGGCAGAGGTGAAGCCAGGGGGCTGTCCCCTTGCATACACAGGGGAGGAGGCAGGGGCCTGCCAAGGGCAGAGTGTACAGCTAGGCAGCCCCACCATGCTGGACAGAGCCCTCAGGCTGGAAGCACATGGGTCAGACTGCCCCCATCTCACCCAGTTCCAGTCCCTTCCCCTGGGCCCTGGGCCTTCCCCCCATTTCCTCCCCCTCCTTCAGGGCTACCTACCAGGTCTCATCTACTCCCCTCAGGCACTGTGGGGGTGTCTCCTGTTCCCTAGGCTGGAGACCCAAGGTCAGAGAGCTAAGGGGCTGGTTTAAAACCTCTCATCTTGTAGGCACTAGTCAGGAAGGAACCAGGGTCCAACTGAGCCCAAAGCACACACTCTTAAGGAAAGGAGGAAAAAGAACAAGGCTGAAATAAACGCAAGCGCTTACAGTGGCTGCATTATGGTGGTGGGACAATAGATGATTTTTTTCTTCTTTCCTACAATGAAATATTCATAGGCTCATTCTGTCGTTGTGAGTGTCCTGGAGGGGTGAGCTACCACTCTGGAGTCAGACAGCCTCAGGGTCAGATCCTGGCTAGCCACTTGCTAGCCCGGGACCTTGAGCGAGCCATTTGCCCACTGTTAGCCTCCGTTTTCTCATCTGTACAATGGGGACAAACACCCCCTACTTCAGAGGAACGGTCACGGCTGGCGCACAGTAGGCGCGCAGTAAGTGCCAGCCTCTGAGCATCACACCCCCGCGTCCTCGCCACCTGTCTGGCCTCCAGAGGGAACTTGAGACGCCCCCACGTGCCAGACGCGGATGCTGGGCGGGCATCTGGCCCCCGGGGCTGGCGCCCACCCCCCGCCCCCCGCCGCGCCCGCGCTGTCCCCTTACCCTGGCGGCCGGAGGGCCGGCATCGGTCCCGCAGGAGAGCCCGGGCAGCGGGGCCGGACTCCGGAGCGCGGGGCGCGGGCGCGGGCAGGGCGCGCGGGGGCGCGGGCCGCGCGCTCCGGGCCGTGCGCCCCGCGGCCGCCGCGTCCTCGCCTCCAGCGCGGGCCCCGCGCGCCCCGGCCGGCCCGGGGGCAGGCCCTGCGCAGCGCCGCGCCGGGTGGGGGGCGGGCCTCGCGGGCCCTGGAGGGGCGCCCGGGCGGCGCGGGCTCCCGGCGGGCGCGGGCGGCGCCGCTGCGGTGGCCCCGCCGCTGAGTGGTGGGACGCGATTTACTGGCTGCAATTCCCGGCGCCCCTCGATGGCACTTAAGAGAGACCGGGAGGGAGCCGGGGAGAGCGGGCGGAGGGCAGGCGGGCGGAGGAGGGGCGGCGGGAGCCGTGCGCGCCGGCGGGGGAGGGGCGCGGGCGGGGGCGGGCGGGCGGGAGGTGGGGAGAGGCCCGGATGGAGGCGGCGGGCGGCCGCGGCGCGCCGAGCTGGGGTGGGGGGGGGCCCTGCCTGCAGCCCCCGCCCACCCGCGCCCAGCCCCCCACGCACGGCGCCGCTGCTGGGGGTGAGGCCAGCCCCCCAATCCACCGGCCCTCCCCACCCCAGGCCTTCAGAAAACCCCCACCAGCTCACCGGCCCCCCCGCCGACCCTCCCCCCTCACCGATTCCCCCCTCTAATCAGGCTGCGCCACCCCCACCCCCATCCCCACGGCCACCAGAGATCAGAAACTCTAGGCCCACGGGCCCAATCCAGCCTGAAGCCAGGCTTGCGTGACACCATAGTATTTTTTGTTTTTATTTTGAATTAATTTCCATCATTTAAAAATAGGGAATTTTCACATAAAAATCCACAGATGAGCTCGGTTTGGAGAAGAGGAGGCCTGGGCAGCAGACTCCCCCTCGTGCATTCTGCTTGCCAGCCGTCTTGACAGACGCCGGCCTGCAGCTGGCCTCAGTCCCCACCAGGCCCACCTGCCTGGCTCCGGAGACAGCGAGTTCTGCCCCCAAGCCTGCCATACCCCAGTGCCTCTGCAGGTCCCCCTTTGGGATGACCACCTCCACCCTCTCAGGCCCCTCTTCTGGGAAACTTTCTGGGACTGCCCCTCCACTGGCCACCCAGTCCCTCTGTGCAGCCACAGCCCCCTAGGAGGTGGTGGCGCCTGCTCTGCCCTGCGTGAGTCCTCCCTGGCTGGCACCAAGGCCTCTGCGGCTGCGCTCTCGCCACAGGGCTGCTGCTCTCTGGCTGGATTCTCCGTCTGTCCTGGCTCTGGGCCTGGCCCACAGTAGGCGCTCAGTAAGTGTTGGCGGAGCAGCAACTAAAGAAGAAGGGCCTGGATTGGGATTCCACAAGGCAGCCTGGGCCGTGGCGGGCGCAGGGCACCGGTCCCTGCAGCTGATGCTCATTTTGAAAGCCCTGAATGTTCATTCGGGGTGACTCTTGCCAACCAAGGAAGCTAATACTTTCCACCCTCATTTTTCTCCACCTTAATCCCACTGCCAAGGCTTCCAGGCCTCTGGGTTTGCTGCCCTCAGACTGGGATCAGATCCTTCCAGAGGTGCAGTCTGCCTGGGGAGTGTCCAGGAGGGCCCGCAGGGTCCAGCTGTGCCACCCTGGCACCTGTGAGGCTACAGTCATGCCACAGAATCTGAGGGCAGCAGCTGGCCAGTGTCCCTGGGGGCAGGAGAGAGAGACATAGTAGCTCAGACAGCCCCCAGGGCCAACACAGCTCTACTGACTCCCCAGGGAGGGGCTGGCGTACCCCTTCACGCCACTGCTTCCTGAGCAGAGGACGAGGGGGGAGTGGACAAGAGCTGCCCCTTCTCAGCCACTAGACGCATCTCAGGTTTTACTAAAAATCTGTGTCACAAACCCAGCCAGACACCAGGATCCCATTTTAAAGAGAAGAAACAGGTTCACCCAGGGTGACCTTGCCAAGGTCACGAGGCTGACAAGGCACTCAGCCAGGAGCTTATGCACCCCCTCAAGTGTCCTACCTTGAAGGAAAGCGAGTGCTGGTCAGGGTTAGATCAAGAGCGAAGTCCAGGAGGCGGGCCTGGTCTTCACTGCAGGAGAGGCAGGCACCTGCATCCTGGAGTTGGCTCCAGCCACGTCTCCCTCCTGGAGGCTTGCACAGCATGGGTAGATGCCCAGGACTGGTCCCACCTCCTCAACTACTCCCTTGCTACAGCGGCCTGGCCAGTTGCTCTCCTCAGTGACGGGGCAGGGAAGCAGGCTTAGCTCAACAGCCAGCAACTACACACACGCCGAACACCTTCCTGGACCTCAGTGTGTCCATCTGTCCTGTGGGGAAACACCTCCAGCCTCTATGGGCTTTTGTGGGGCCGGGGGTGCAAACAAGACAGCAGATGATGGGCAGGGAAGGGGGAGAGCCAGGAAGTTAATGCTCTAGCTCTGAGCTGGTCTGGGTTCACATCCTGACTTCCCGATCACTTGGCTGTGACTCGGCTGCTTGAGGCCTCAGTTTCCTCATCTGTAAAAAGAGCAGAGGGGATTATAAGACCAACTGACTCAAGGGACTGTAGCGAGGCTGGCAGGGGGTCCTGCATGGAGAACCGTCAGCGCAATCTGACAATCGTAAGGCCTAAGACCTGTGACCTTGACGGTGGAGGCAGCAAAAGGAGCAGCTAAACACATGGACCCTGGAGGGCTCACATCCAGCTCTGCTGCACCAGCCTGTGTGGCCTTGGGCAAGTCACCTGACCTTACTGGCCTCAGTTGCCCTGTCTGTAGAGGGGGCTATTAATGACAGTTCTCACCTTATCAGGTTGTGCTGGGGCTTAAATTAGGTAACTCAGGTTCTGTACTTAGAACAGCAGCTGGCACCAGTAACGCTCAAACAGCATTAGTGTGCCTCTCATTACTCTCGAGATTATAAAGGCAACCAGTCTCAAGCTCAAGGAGACATTCCTGCTGTCCCCAGGAGACCGAAGGCCTGATTTTTCATTCAGAAAATAATCAGATCTACGTTCAAATTCTACCTCTGCCAGCTGGGGCCCTCTGAGCAGGCCTCAGTTTCTTCAGCTGTGAAATGGGGGCACAGCACCTGCCGCAGCCACTCTTCAGCTACATCCCTCACCCAGGGTCCGTGAGTTATGGAGATTTTCGTCTGTCTTGATCCCTGCTAGACTCCCAGCATCTACAACATGGCAAAGCACGTAGTAGGTGCTCAACAAATATTTGCCACTGAATAAGGATTCTCAGATGGTAATGCTTAGCTAGAAGGCTGGGATGGCAGAGCCCCTGCCTGTGTGCAGCTCCCCTTCCTGGGAGACATTCCAGTCCAGCTGTGGTCCCCTCCTTATCTCCGTCTCCCCACAGCAGGGATCAGGAGGGCTGGAGTTGGTCCCCTCTGCAGCCAAGAAGCGTGTCACTTTCACTGCAGTGCCACTGAGTTTCTTGGGTGAGGGAGGGACCTGGGCAATTTTCTGGCTCACAGCGCATTCCAGAGCTGCCTGGTGACACAGACGTCCCAGCCCCCACAGGCCCAGGGAGGCCCTGCTCCAGCAGCTCCAGCCTGGGATTCCCACCCTCTTGCCCACCCACAGGGACTGAAGGGGCTTCCTGACTGAGCCCCAGGATGTCATCTGGGGGATGGGTTCCCGTCCCCAGCCCCAGCCCCAGCCCCTCACGTGTGCACAGCACTCCCCCGTTACAGTTTACAAAGTGCGTTCACAGACATTATCACGTCGGCTCCTAAACGCCCCCTAAAAACCACAATAAATCTCCCGCTCTGGCTCCCGAGCCCACCGGCTGCTGCGTAATCAGTGAGCAGAGAGGCCTCAGGGCCCAGAGCCTGCCAAAGCCGATGCAGCGCCAGCAGGGGCAGAGGGGACTCCACGTGGGCGGGTGGCAGGTGGTGGGTGGCAGGCCCAGCTGGGGCGCTGCAGGAGTGGGGAGCCTGCTGGAGGCCCAATCCTGCAAAGGCAAAATCAAAAAACGATGTCTCAACCCAGAATGTCTCCTGGAAAATCGAGCCAGCAGGTCTTGAGGGGAGGCGTTGGGGACCCAGGGGCAGGGCAAACTCTGGGTGGGCGCCTGGAGGGTTCCTTAGCACTCAGGAGCATCATTAAGTGGGTGTAGCTTGGAAGAAACATGGTTCACAGTCCAGCACTTGGGGCCCAGGGACAGTGGGGACACTCAGTCCAGCTGTCTTCTGCTCTGCTCCTCTTCATCCCTAGATAGCAGGCCTCCACTAGTGCAGGCCCCCTGGCAATGGGCTCCTGCGGCAGGGCTCCCCACGTGCCAGGCCTTGCGCACTTGGCTGTTCTTTTCGTCTGCAAGATCCTTGCCGCCGTGTTGAAGTCTTAATCTTCCTTGAAGGGCAGTTGAGAACTCCCTCACCTGGAGATCCCTCTCCAGCTTCTGGAAGGCACGCTTGGGCCCCACAGCTGCACCTGGGTTCCCCTCCCTCAACTGTCATGTGTCCCCTTCTCACTTTGTACCTCACGCCCCAGGGCAGGGCCTGTATCTTGCTGCCTTTGCAATGGCCCAGAGCCCCCTGCACGCAGAAGGGGTGCCTGTGAATGACAGTGATGGCAATGACATGAAGCCTCGGGCTTGGAGGAGGAGGTGAGACCCTCACCAACAGACGCGGCCATCGCCATTCCTGCATTTGCAGCCCAGCCACTAGCCCCGGGCAGCCCCAGAGAAAGATTCCCCCAAATGTCTGAGCCGAATCAGCCAGCCGCTGCGGTTGAGTTTTGTTTTTTCACATTTCCCTTGATTCTCAAAGTTATAGGAGCTCAACTTACAAACTGTGGAAAGTTCAGGAAAGTTTAAATAAGCAGGGCAAGGGAGGGCCTGGCGTAGCGGAGTGGTGGCTGCCCTGGCAGGCCTCCTTCCCACAGCCTGCACCGTAAGCCTTGGCCTCAGAGGCTCTGATCTGTCACAGTAGGGGTTGTAGCAGTGTCGCGGCAGCCATGGAGCAGGTGGCCGCTTCTCTGTGGTCACCTCAGAAAGGATCCAGCATTTCTGCTTTCCCTGGATATGAAAACCAGCTGTCAGGCCTGAGCATTGGTCAGGGATTGGGGGTCACCATAGGCCCTGTAAAGTGTTCACCCTGCGGTGTCTGAAGCCTGATAGAGGCAGAGGGAGTGGGGAAACTGGAGGTGGGAGGTGACTCATGGGGCAGATGTCCACCCTCCCAGGGGACACTGGAGCACCCCCATGAGACCTCTGAGCGCACGGCCAGAGGCCTGGGAGGGCAGAGTTCCGGCAGCCCCAGGGCCTGGCCCCTTGGCCTGGTATTCCAGCTCCTTCCCTCAAGAAGGAACTTGTATCCAGAAGTATCAAAAATTCTTACAATCTAACAACCAAAGGACAAATAGACCAATTTGTAAATGGGCAAAGGATTGGAATAGAATTTCTCCGAAGAAGATACACAAATAGCCAGGTGTCATGGCTCATGCTTGTAATCCCAGCGCTTTGAGACACCTGAGGTCAGGAGTTTGAGACCAGCCTCATCAACATAGTGAAACCCTGTCTCTACTAAAAATACAAAAATTAGTCGGACGTGGTGGCTGGCGCCTGTAATCCCAGCTACTTAGGAGGCTGAGGCAGGAGAATCACTTGAACCCGGGAGGCGGAGTTGCAGTGAGCGGGAATCACACTACTGCCTTGGTGACAGAGTGAAACCCTGTCTAAAAAAAAAAAAAATGCTTAACATTGTTAGTCAAAAATCACAATAAGATACCATTTCATACCCACTGGGGTATCAGAAAGACAGGCAACAACACGTGTTGATGGCTATTTGCAGAAACTAGAATATGTGTGCTTTGCTTCACTCCTAGGTATACACACCCAAAAGAAGGAAAAATATATGTCCACATGAAAACCTGCATACACATGATTCTGGCAGCATTTGTGTGTGTGTGTGTGTGTGTGTGTGTGTGTGTGTGTGTGTGATAAATTTTGCTCTTGTGGCCCAGGCTGGAGTGTGATGGCATAATCTCCTCTCACTGCAACCTCTGCCTCCTGTGGGTTCAAGTGATTGTCCTGCCTCAGCCTCCCTAGTAGCTGGGATTACAGGGATATGCCACCACGCCTGGCTAATTTTTGTATTTGTGGTGGAGATGAGGTTTCACCATGTTGGTCAGGCTGCTCTCAAACTCCTGACCTCAGGAGTTCCTGTGCCTCACCTGGTGATCCACCTGTGTTGGCCTCCCAAAGTGCTGATATAGGTGTGGGCCACTGCACCCACCCCCAGCAGCATTGTTCATGATCTCCACAGAGCAGAAACAACCCACGTGTCCACTCACAGATGAATGGATAAACAGGATGTGGTATATCCATGCAGGAGAATATTATTCAGCCATAAAAAGGAGTAAATTACCTATTCATGCTACTACACGATCAATCTATTTTTTTTTTTTTTTTGACACAGAGTTTCGCTGTTGTTACCCAGGCTGGAGTGCAATGGTGCGATCTCGGCTCACTGTAACCTCCACCTCCTGGTTTCAAGCAATTCTCCTGCCTCAGCCTCCTGAGTAGCTGGGATTACAGGCACGTGCCACCATACCCAGCTCATTTTTTGTATTTTTTTTAGTAGAGACGGGGTTTCACCATGTTGACCAGGATGGTCTCGATCTCTCGACCTCGTGATCCACCTGCCTCGGCCTCCCAAAGTGCTGGGATTACAGGCTTGAGCCACCGCGCCCGGCTTTTTTTTTTTTTTTTTTCAACATGAACAATCTTAAAAAGCATTATGGTAAGTGAAGGAAGCCAGACACATATTGTTCCGATTCCATTCGTGTGAAATGTCCAAAACTGGCAAATCCATACAGACAGAAAGTAAGATTCATGGTTGCCAGAGGCTGGAGAAGAGGGGGAATTGGAGAGTGATTACTAATGGATACGGGCTTTCTTTTGGAGATTATTTAAATGTTCTGGAATTCGATAGTGGTGGTGATTAAAAACCACTGAATTATATACCTTAAAAGGTGAATTACATGGTATGTGGGTTTTATCTTAATAAAACTGTTTTTTTTTTTTTTTTTTTTTTTTTTTTTAGAGACAGTTTCATTCTGTCCCCAGGCTGCAGTGCAGCGGTGCAATCACAGCTCATTTCAGCCTCGAACTCTTGGGTTCAAGTCATCCTCCCATCTCAGTCTTCTGAGCAGCTGGAAATACAGGCATGTGCTGTTACACCTGGCTAATTTTTCAAAACTTTTAGTAGAGAAGAGGTTTCACTATGTTGCTCAACCCTGTCTCAAACTTCTTTGCTCAAACAAGCCTCCTGCCTTGACCTCCCACAGTGCTGGGATTACAGGCGTGAGCCACCATGCCTGGCCAATAAAACTGTTTTTTCAAAAAATAGAGTGCCTACACCACAGTCTACTCCAGAGGGCCCTGGGAGCCGCCCTGCTCCCTGCCCAGGTTCAACCCCTGCCCCTCCCAAGCCACCATCCTGGGACAATGAGACACAGTGGGGGCAGGGATGCTAGGCAGTGGGTGTGCTAATGTGGACGGGAGATGCTGCTTCCTCCGCTGGGTCCAGGGGCCTCCTGTCTCTGGCCTTTCCCTCTGGCTGTTCCTTCTCCCTGAAACACTCTTTCCTTCCTCCTGCCCAGCCTCTGGAGCTCAGCTCAGCGTCCTGGTCCACAGAGCATCATTGCCTGACCCTACACCCTTGTGAATGATTCTCAGTCCTCTCCCAATTTCCAACCTTTGACACAATCGTGGGGCCAGCACGAAGTGGGGGCACAGTCAACATTAGCCAAATGTGTGGAGCAGGGACAAGCAGCTCAGGGTGAGGTTGATGGTGTTGAGGAGGGGTGAGTTGTCAGGGGAGTGGACATCCACCCTGCGCATCAGGAAGCCATGAGGACGAGGAGGAGGAGGGCGAGCTGGACTCAGGTTCTAGAAAGATGCCTTTGGTTGTTCTGCAGGGGAAGGACCAGGCTGGAAGCCTGAGGCCGGATAGAGGCCATGGCCTTGGGCAGAGGATGCACCAGCGGAGGGGAGGGGCATACTTTGGAGAAATCCGGGAGCCAAAATCAAAGTGACTTGCAGACGGCAACAATGTGAGGGGAAAAAAAACACTTTTTTTTTTTTTTTTTTTTGAAATGGAGTCTTGCTCTGTCTCCCAGGCTGGAGTGCAGTGGCGCGATCTTGACTCACTGCAACCTCCACCTCCTGGATTCAAGCGATTCTCCTACCTCAGCCTCCCAAGTAGTTAGAATTACAGGCACCCGGCCGGGCGCGGTGGCTCACGCCTGTAATCCCAGCACTTTGGGAGGCCGAGGCAGGTGGATCACGAGATCAACAGGTCGAGACCATCCTGGTCAACGTGATAAAACCCCATCTCTACTAAAAATACAAAACATTAGTTGGGCATGGTGGCGTGTGCCTGTAATCCCAGCTACTCAGGAGGCTGAGGCGGAAGAATTGCCTGAACCCAGGAGGGAGAGGTTGCGGGGAGCCAAGATCGTGCCATTGCACTCCAGCCTGGGTAACATGAGCGAAACTCCGTCTCAAAAAAAAAAAAAAAAAAAAAAGAATTACAGGCACCCACCACAGTGCCCAGCTAATTTTTGTATTTTTGGTAGAGACAGGGTTTCACTATGTTGGCCAGGCTGGTCTCGAACTCCTGACCTGAAGTGATCCACTGGCCTTGGCTTCCCAAAGTGCTGGGATTACAAGTGTGAGCCACTACACCTGGCTGCCCAAGGCCACTTCAGACCCAGCTCCTAGTCCAGAGCTCAGAGAGGCCAGTATCGGATCCACATAGCCCCCATGAGCTGCTGGGGTGCAAGAGGTCCTCAGCTTCCCAATCCGTAGGGTTGCCAGGCTGGAGCCCCCGCTTGGCCATGGGCGTCTGGCCATTTGGCGTCCTTGTCCTCCAGCCTCCCTGAGGGCCTCAGCTGAGCCTGTAGGCCCAGCTGGCCTTCCAGGCAAATTGACCAGATCCCTCGGGAGTCATCCTTGACGCCTCTGCTCTCTCCCTCTGTCCTCCATCCAATCCATCGGCAAATCCTGTTAGATTATTTTCAGAGCCCTGTCTTGCCCCAGCCCCTCCCCCAGTCCATTCTCAACTCAGCAGCCAGAGGGATCCTTTTACATGGTGCGTCCAGGAGGCCTCACCATCTGGTCCCCATTTCCTCTCTGAGCTCATCTGCCACCTCCTCCCTGCCACTTCCCTGCAGCCACACTGGCTCCTGCTCCTCCCCGACCGACCGTGCCAGGCGCGCTCCCCACTCAGGGCCTTTGCTCTCTGCCTGGAAGGAATGCTCTTCCCCCAGAGCCACCGTCTCACCTCCTCACCCACTTCCCATCTTTGCCCAGATGCCACTTTATCAATGAGACCTTCATGGACATCTACTTATCATTGAAAATAACAAATGTATCCCCTTTGTACCCTTCCCTGTTTTATTTTTCTCCTTAGCACTCCTGGTCACGATACATGTTGCTTCCTTATTATGTCTTCTGTCTGTTTCTGTCCATTGGAATGTGGTCTCCATGGGGGCAGGGGTTTTGTCTTCTTGACCACTGTTGCGTCCCCAGCACAGAGCATGGGGCCTATAAGGCTCACATTAGATGCTCCAAAGACATGTGCAGAATGAATGAATGAGTGAATGAAAAAACAAAACTCAGCCAGCTGCGGTGGCTCACCCCTGTCATCCCAGCACTTTGGGAGGCCAAGGCGGGCAGATAACAAGATCAGGAGTTCGAGACCAGCCTGGCCAACATGGTGAAACCCTGTCTCTACTGAAAACACAAAAATTAGCTGGGCATAGTGGCATGCGCCTATAATCCTGACTGCTCGGGAGGCTGAGGCAGGAGAATTGTTTGAACTCGGGAGGTGGATGTTGCAGTGAGTTGAGATTGCACCATTGCACCCTAGCCTGGGTGACAGAGTGAGACTTCATCTCAAAAAAATAAAAATACATAAAATAAAATAAGAAAACATAAACAACAACCAAAAAAACCCAACCTATCTGAGGTCCAGGCTTGTTCCTCCTGGGCTGGCCTGCCCTGCCCTGGGCCCCATGCTGTCCCACCTGCTGCCTTGGCCCCCAGCTGCTCTAGCCTGCTACGTGCCACTTTACTGCCCCTACTGAAGGCTGCCAGGCAGGCACAGCCGTGGGAAGCATACAAAGTTAAGTTGAGTTCGCCGGGCGCGGTGGCTCAAGCCTGTAATCCCAGCACTTTGGGAGGCTGAGGCGGGTGGATCACGAGGTCAAGAGATCGAGACCATCCTGGTCAACATGGTGAAACCCCGTCTCTACTAAAGATACAAAAAATTAGCTGGGCATGGTGGCACGTGCCTGTAATCCCAGCTACTCAGGAGGCTGAGGCAGGAGAATTGCTTGAACCCAGGAGGCAGAGGTTGCGGTGAGCCGAGATCGCGCCATTGCACTCCAGCCTGGGTAACAAGAGCGAAACTCCGTCTCAAAAAAAAAAAAAAAAAAAAAAAATCAAAGTTAAGTTGAGTTCAACAGAAGATGATCCTGGGCTGGCCCCTCTCCACCGGGCTCAGAACCATGAACACAGCCACTTCTCCAGCAGGCACAGGTGCACCCCCCCTGCCTGGACTCCTCTGACTGCCACTCCTAGCCACCACCACACTGCATTTCTTCCGCCATTTACTTCTCCACACTCATTTCTTACTTGAGCCTCAAATCCAGCCTGGCCAGATAGACAGAGTGGGCACAATAAGGTCATGGGGGCCATTGCGCAAATGAGGAAAGGAGCTGAGAAGTCACATGGTTGGCCGAGTCTTTGCCTCCTCCCTCGACCCCATGCCCCTGCCTGATGAAGTCAGATTGGGCGTGCTGGCTGGCCAGGACACTGTGTGGGCATGGGGAGTCCCCCAGCCCCATCCCACCCCGTGGGTGCTGACAGCTGGGAAACTGAGGCCAAAGGCAGCCCCACTGCAGCACTGCGCAGGGACTTGATGTGGGGCCGTGGATGTGGAGGACCTGGAGGCCTGGAGACCTGGAGGAACTTGTCAGCCCCAGAGGTTGTGAGTGTGTGGGTAGCTGTTGTAGATGTGTGCGTGTGCATGTGTGTTTGCGTGTGCACACAGGCATAGACATGTGTGTATCATAGGGACTCATGTAGTGACAGATCACCATGGGGTCCACAAATCCGCACTCCTCACCCCAGCAACTCCAAGGGGTGGCCTGGAGATGGGAAGGGCACCCAGGAGGGAGAAAAGGGGGCTTCTGGACCATTCTACAAGGGGTGTAACGGAACAGGATGTTAACCAGCATATGGAACAGCAAAGTCAGCCAGATCCAGGTGCAACACCCGACTGCTCCAGTACTCACTGCAGTTTAGGCAGGCGGCCTCGTCTTGCTAAGCCTCAATTATATGATCTGCAAAATGGGCCTAATAATTCCCATGTGACAGGGTGGTCAGAATAAAACACGGCCAGGCCCAGTGGCTCATGCCTGTAATCTCAGCACTTTGCGAGGCCAAAGCAGGTGGATCATCTGAGGTCCGGAGTTTGAGACAAACCTGGCCAACGTGATGAAACGCTGTCTCTATTAAAAATACAAAAATTAGTTGGGCATGGTGGCACACGACTGTAATCCCAGCTACCCTGGAGGCTAAGGCAGGAGAATCACTTGAACCCGGGAAGCAGAGGTTGCGGTGAGCTGAGATCACCCCACTGCACTCCAGCCTGGGCGACAGATGGAGACTCCGTCTCAAAAACAAAACAAAACAAGATGTAGTACACACTCAATAAATGATCACCATTTAGTTTATTGCTAGAATGAGTTGTCCTTTCATTCTAGAGTCACTCAGTGATCCCTGAGCCCTGATCTGGCCTTATTGTGAGCTAGGAACCAGACATGAGACCTTGCCCTCAAGGGACTCGCACGTCAGAGTGATAATGCCGACATGCATGGATGTGTGTCGCAGCTGCCTGCCTTTCCAGGGCCGTGTAGTTTGCTGCTTTATAAGCATGACCTCATCTAATCCCCAAGAGAACGCTACACATGGGGAGCTGCTACCATCTTCTTGCCGATGAAACAGGCCAAGGAACTTGTTCAGGGTCATCCAGTGGACAAGGGCCAGAGCCAGGATCTGAAACAAGGCTGTCATCCCCACACTCAGGCAGGACAGAAACCTGCACAAGGCAGGTCATTAACTGCTCAAATCAGGGTGGCACTTGGGGGCTGTGGGAGCACTGGGGAAGGAGCAGCTTTGAGGGGAGTTCAGGAAGGGACTCACAGAGGACGCTAGTGAGTAGGGCCTTAGAGGCACAAAGTCTTGGACAGGAGAAGAGGAAGGGCAGGCCAGGTGGGGATGACAGCCCGGACAAAGGCCCGGAGCAGGGGATGGGCAGCTCAACCCAGGCCCCTCCCCCTGCCCAGATCCCAGCTCTGCTCCTCGCTGCTGCGGCTCTCGAAGGCCCTCTTAGCCTCCGGCCTTTGCCTATGCGGTTCCCTGTTTGCATGCTGTTCCTCTTGTCCTCTTCCGCTCCAGGCTCAGTGGTGGGTGACAGGGCAAGATTTGAAAATAGGCCAATGGGACTCCCCAGACAGGTGGGTGACACCGAGGGTTGCGAGGAGTCTGCCGGGAAGAGCATGGTGAGCAGGGAGGACAGAACGTGCCAGCATGTGAGGGCTGTGCCTGGGTCTGTGCCTGGCTCTGTATTCCTGCCCAGCCTGGGGTCCCCCTCTCACAGTCCAGGGCTCCAAAGCCAGTGCTCCTTCCCCTGGCCCACCTGGGGGATGGCAGGATCTAGACAGAGAATGCTCACTGACTTCGGAGTCCCACAGCCCTGGGTGAGAGCCCTGGCCCTCATATTGCTCTAGCTAAATCCTGGCTTTCTCTCCTGTGAATGAGATTGTACTTCAGGAATGATTAAGGAAAGTCCCTGGCACAGAGTAGGTGCATGGCAAATCCCAGTGGACTGCAGCCCCAGGACAGAGCCCACCCTGCCATTTGCCAGCCAGGGAGCCAGCAGGCTCTGCAGGGCATGGAGGCTCTGGGCTTAGCCAGGTGGAATTGTGATAAGAGCAGCAAGGTTACTGAGTGAGCCCTGCCTCTCCTGGGGCCAGTGTCGGTGGGGGCGAGAGCCCTGCTCTCCAGTAACTCACTGTAGCCCTCCCAGTTACTCAAGGAGCTGGCCACAGCCCCGCCCAGCTGACAGGGGAGGCAGGCATCTGGGGCTGGGTCACCCTCAGCCTGGACATCACCTCCACAGACAAGGAGGCAGTGGAAGTCCATGGGGCTGCCCTTCTGGGGCAGGGCTATTGGAGGTGGCCCCTTCCCACTCTTCCCTGAGACCTATTAGAGCAGACATTCAGAGGCCCAGTAGGTGACAGTGGCACTTACTAGATACTTTCTTTGGGCCAGAAAGGGGCTGGGTGCTTTACAGAGTCTCTGACAGCTGGATATTAATATCCCCGTTTCAGCCAGTTGTGCTGGCTCACGCCTGTAATCCCAGCACTTTGGGAAGCCCAGATACGCAGATCACTTGAGGTCAGGAGTTCGAGACCAGCCAGGCCAACGTGGTGAAACCCCATTTCTAAAAAGATAAAAATTAGCCAGGTGTGGTGGCAGGCGCCTGTAATTCCAGCTACTAGGGAGGCTGAGGCAGGAGAACCACTTGACTCCTGGAGGTGGAGGTTGCAGTGAGCTGAGATCACGCCACTGCACTCAGCCTGGGGAACAGAGTGAGACTCCTTATCCAAACAAACAAACAAACAAACAAACAAACAAACAAACCTGGAGAGAGGTCAAAGATACCTGGACTGCTCGGTCCGGCAGCACCTCTGACCTTCATCGCTCTTGCCCCACAGGCCGAGGTTATTTGAATTCCAGTGATGGGAAGCTCACTCCTACCGAGACCCCACCTGTGGGCATGTGTGAAAGAAAATTCTTCTCAGTGGAGACTGAAATTAGCCTCCTGAAACTCCCACCCTAGGGCTGAGCACTCTGTCCCCAAAACAGCCTTCAGAGCTTGAGCACGGCAGGACACCCCAATTAGCCAGCATGCCTCTCCTGGGTGGCTCCTCTCTGAGCCTTAGCTCCCCCTGCTCTAAAACAGGGTTACAATAGCCCCTGCCGCAAGGGATGGTTGTGAGGCTTTAGGGCTTTAATAAACCTAGAATATTCCAGGAGCGTCCTGAGTCCTCAGAGAAGCTGCACAAGAGGAGAGGCTCAGAGGGCCTTCCAGGGACCCAACTCACCTTCCCCAAAGGAGGAAGTGGCTGTGATCAGGGCAGCCCATGGGAGGGACGGGGTGGGGACCATGGCTCGTGAGCCCGTGGTGAGTGGGTGTTTCACCTGCACTCTACAGCCTCTTCCCAGACCTGGCCCTCCCAGAGGATGTGGCTCAGTCTTGCTAAAGGACAGCAGGAAGGGCCAGGCAGGCCTGGGTTCAAGTCCTTTGTCTGAGATTTACCAGCCACGTGTTAGTGTAGCTGTTGGTTACTCTCTGCTCTCAGCCTGGCGTCTGCAGCTTGGAGAAAGGTCCTGTCTCCCAGGGCTGTGGGGTTCTACAGTGTGTGAGGCCAAGTTGGAGTGGCACTTTGAGTGCAGAGCCAAGCCCGTCCCAGGCCTGGGCCCCGCTGGGGACAGCCAGGCCACCCCGTCACGGTTCTACCTGCCTCTGCACTGAGGGAGGGGCTGGAGAAATGCAGCTCAGGAGAAGGGCCTCACGTCTCGGCATGCTCTTTTATTTATTTATTTTTGTCTGTGACAGAGTTTCACTCTTGTTGCCCAGGCTGCTAAGCACTGGCACAATCTTGGCTCAGTGCAATCTCTGCCTCCTGGGTTCAAGCGATGCTCCTGCCTCAGTCTCCCAAGTAGCTGGGATTACAGGCGCCCGCCACCATGCCCAGCTAATTTTGTATTTTTAGTAGACACGGGGTTTCACCACGTTGGCCAGGCTGGTTGCGAACTCCTGACCTCGGGTGATCCCCTGCCTCAGCCTCCCAAAGTGTTGGGATTATAGGCGTGAGCTACTGCACCTGGCCACGTCTTGGCACGTTCTGTTCCCCCTGCTCACCGTGCTGTTCCTGGCAGACTTCTCTCCCCTGGAGCCCTGCAAGCTTAAGTCTCTCCCTCTTCGTGAGGCAGGGCACGGTATCGGGGAGGCCTGTACGTGATCAGGAGTCTACCGATGGGACAACTGAGGCCCAGAGACAGGGAGCAATGTGTCCAGGATCACACAGCTGGAAAGTGAGAGCTGAGACTCCACCCCAGGCCTCCGCTGCTCCTCCTGGCACTGAAGCCCTTCCCCAGTCCAGCCCCACACACATCCCACCTTAGGGCCTTTGCCCACTCCATAATCCCAATCTCGGGTGACAGGGGGTGCCCTCTCTCTGCCCACCTGGATCTTACTGACCTTTAAGGCCCCTACTCTTGCTGTCCTCCCAACCCTGTCCTTAGCCCCTGGAGCACACTATCCACCCGAGCCCCCTCCCCATCCAATTCCTCTTCACCTTTCAGCTCACTTGGCAATGCCCCCTCTTTGGGGAAGCTCCCCCTGATTGGCTGGACCATCTCCTCTTCTGAGTCCATTCCCATAGGCCACCCCACTCTGCCCCATTTGTGATTTCTAGCTGAGTCTGTCTCCTTCCCCAGATGAGGGCTCTCAGGGGGCTTGCTTACACATGTCATCGCAGAACCTGTCGAGGATGGACCAGGTGCTTGACACCGGCTGTCCCTGCACGGCACCCATTCGGCTGTCCTTTCATTCAGCAAATGTTTATTGAGCACCTGCCCTGTGTGGGGGATGTGGGATACAGCAGTGGGAAGACAGGCAGTGCTCTGACCAAGGTGGCATTCTAGTGACACGTATGCACATGTCCAAGCCAAGGGCCAGTGGCATAGGCACTAACGAGAGCAAAGAATGGGGGAGGGGCTGGGCACAGTGGCTCACACCTGTAATCCCAGCACTTTGAGAGGCTGAGGCAGGCAGATCACCTGAGGTCAGGAGTTTGAGACCAGCATGGCCAGCATGATGAAACTTTGTCTCTGCTAAAAAATAACGAAAATTAGCCAGGCATGGTGGTAAGCACCTGTAATCCCAGCTACTCAGGAGGCTGGAGCATGAGAATCACTTTAATCTGGGAGACGGAGGCTGCAGTAAGCTGAGATCTCACCACTGCACTCCAGCCCGAGCGACAGAATGAGGCTCTGTCCCAAAAAAAAGGCGAGGCGGGGAGCAGGAAGGATGGGGAGGGTCATAAGGGAAGGTCTCTCTGAGCAGATCACTTTTTTTTTTTTTTTTTTTTTAAAAGAGACAGGGTCTTGCTCTGTCACCAAGGTTGGAGAGCAGTGGCACTATCAGAGCTCACCGCAGCCTCCATCTCCTGGGCTTAAGTAATCCTCCCACCTCAGCCTACAGAGTAGCTGGGTCTCTAAGCATGTACCACCACGCCCAGCTGATTTTTATTTTTTGTAGAGAAGGGGTCTTGCCATGTTGCTCAGACTGATCTCAAACTCCTGGGCTCAAGTAATCCTCCTACCTACATCCCAAAATGCTGGGATTACAGGCATGAGCCACGGTGCCCAGCCACAGGTAACATTTGATCAGAGCACTGGGGGAAGTGAAAGTGGGAGTGATGGAAATATCAGAGGAAAGAGTATGCTGGGGAGAGGGAGCAGTGTGTGCAAAGGCCCTGGGGCAGGACCGCACACGGCACATTGGAGGAACAGCAAGATCGGAGAGTGAGTTGGGGGGCAGGAGCCGAGGTCTGAGAGGGAAAAAGTTGGGGCCACTGACAGCGCCCTCTGACCCTGAATGAGTGGGAGTCATTGCAGGGCTCTGGGCAGAGGCGTGCAGGAGCTGACTAAAGTTCCAACAGGACCACGCCGCTACCATGTGAAGAATGAATTCCAGAGGGCAAGAGTCAGGGAGACCCACGAGGAGGCTGCTGTGCCATCCAGGTGGACAGTGCCGGTGGAAGGAAGGTGGATTGCTGAGATATGAGGCAGAAGAGGAGCTAAGGGTCAGGAATAATCCCAAGGCTTTTGGCCTGAGCAAATGAAGGGAAAATGGACGTGAGACAGGGTTTGTGACCGGCTGAGGTGGACCTGCCCACTGGCCATCCACATGGAGAGGTGGCACAAGCTGTTGGCTGGACAGCTCTAGGTTTTGGGCTAGAAGTCCAGGCTGGTGCGGGCACCTGCCATATGAGTCCCCATGTCCTGCACATGGTAGGTCTTCAGTAAACACCTGCTCATCAGGCCTGCACGGGACACATTGCTGGCCACAGCCCAGATCCCAGCTTCCAGGAGAGGTGGACAAGGGGCCCAATCACAGAGAGCCACACCTGAGGGACACAGGGGCACCACCAGCATTTCTCGGGTGGCCCTGTAGGGGGGGAGCTGGGAAGGCCTCTTGGGCGAGGTGGTGGAAATCTTGGCAGATGGCGATGGGCGTCTGGGAAGGCCGGAAAGTGGAGGAGGAAGGCCCCGGGGAGCCGAGGTTAAGTGGACACTGCAGGAGCCCAACCTGGTTTCAATCTGGGCTCTGGGACTGTGACCCAGACACTTCACCTCTGAGGCCTCCACTGCTGACAGGACACTAGCTGTCCCCCTTCATGGGTTTGTGTGGGGATCAAGTGAATTAATCCACGGAAGTTGCACGGAACAACATGAAGGCAGGTGCTCCATAAATGTCACCTGTCCGTTAGCATTGCATCCAAAGCTGCCTGGGAGGGGGACAGAGCACGGGGAGAGGGGGACAGCACATGAGGCCTGGGGGGCAGGAGCCTGGGGCCCAGAAAACGAGGGGGCTTCATTCTCTTTGGGCGATTGGAGTCATGGAAAGTTGTGCGGAGAGAGGAGTAGATGTTCCCATCCATCCTTGATTAGCTGCCGCCTGTGCTTGGCTTGGTACATCTGCTCCCATCCTGGACCGGAGGGTCCTAGCCAGCAACCTGCCTCCTGGGCCCCGGGCACACTCATACAGCTAATGCTTGGTCATTCCAGGCCTTCTGAGGCTGTTCATCTCACAGCAGCCTCGCATGTGAGCTGGTCCTATTATTATTGTTGTTTGACAAGTGAGGACACCAAGGCACAGCGAATGTCACACGGATCAATGTCGTCTTGCAGATAGCATGTGACAGAGCCAGGATGCAAGCCTGGGCTGGGGATTCAACTCCAGAATCCACACTGGCTGCTCCCAGCTATGAAAATGGCCTCGGGGCCCTTTGAGGGGGGCTGGGCATCGTGTGACACATGCAGCACTACTGTTCCCCAACAGGCAGGGGGAGGGCCATCGCGCCCACTTTCAGGGAAAGAAATGGAAAGGTGGTGTGACTTGCCCAGGGCCCCACAGCTTGCCCCTGGAGCAGCTGGGTCCTCAGCCCAGGTCTGGACTTCCTCATGCTGGGGGCTTGGCAGGCACAACACACGGAATCTCGTACTTCCTTGCAACCAAGCCTACTTCCGAGGTGAATACTGAGGCCTCCTCAGCCTGGAGTTATTTCTGAGATCTTTGCTCTCTTTTGAGGAGGAAGAAAATGAATTTCCCCTCTGAGACCTCATGTCCCGGGTCCCTTTACTTCCTTTTCTTTGGAGACCGAGTCTTGCTCTCTCACCAAGCTGGAGTGCAGTGGTGTGATCTCGGCTCACTGCAACCTCCGTCTCTGGGTTCAGGCGATTCTCCTGCGTCAGCCTCCTGAGTAGCCGGGTCTACAGGCACGTGCCACCACGCCCAGCTAATTTTTGTATTTTTGGTAGAGACGAAGTTTCACCATGTCGGCCAGGATGGTCTCGATCTCCTGACCTTGTGATCAGCCCGCCTTGGCCTCCCAAAGTGCTGGGATTACAGGCATGAGACACCTCACCCAGCCTTCCTTTTTTTTTTTTTTTTTTTTGAAATGGAGTCTCTTTCGCCAGGCTGGAGTGCAGTGGCATGATCTTGGCTCACTGGAACCTCTCCCTCCCGCGTTCAAGCAATTCTCCTGCCTCAGCCTCCCGAATAGCTGGGATTACAGGCATCTACCACCACTCCTGGCTAATGTTTTGTATTTTTGGTAGGGGTTTCATCACATTGGCCAGGCTAGTCTGGAATTCCTGACCTCAAGTGATCCACCCTCCTCAGCCTCCCGAATCACTAGGACAATAGGCGTGAGCCACCAAGCCCAGCCCCCGGTCCCTTTACTTGTGTCCCTTTCTTGACCCTCTTCTTTCAAAGAGGTTTTTCATCCCAAGAAATGCCTGGCCCACGGGTCCTGGTCCCACCCTACTGACAACCAGCCATCCCCTGAGCCCAGCCAGGAGGCTGAAAAGCTTTACTGCATCCTCTTAAGGGCTCCCCAGCCAAGAAAACCAGCAAAGGGGAATACCGTGTCTACAGACCGGTGAGGTCCAGGGTCGCTCCATAAAAATGGATTCCTGGAAAAACATAAACCAGCAATTTACCCCGTGAATCTTATTGGCCTTAAAAAAAAAAAAAAAAGCTATCTCATTTGAATAATGAAGAGAGATAAACCATTCCTAGCTCCTCTTTTATTAGTGAATAAGGACACAAACACTCAACAGAAACGGAATGCTCACAAAGCTTCAGGTCCGATTTATTAGCCACTTTAGTTTCATAAAACTCAGCATTTCTATTAAAATAAAATGATGTCCAAAGGTTTGCTTGTTTTTAAGAAAATTACATTTAATACAGGGCAAGACTTCATTGTGTGTGTGTGGTTTTTTTTTAAACAAAGCTCAGATGTAACGCCTGTTACTATAGCTGGAGGGAAACCGATTTCAGAATCCATCCGATATGTTGGATTTCATTGTGGCATCCACTTCATCGCTCAGCAGCCAGCCATGATGTCATAAGCCCATCAGATTTCCGGTAGGGGGAAAACGTTGGGGAATTGGAAAGAATGGACGTTTCTTACCAGGGAAGGCAGGGGAAGGGGCTGGGTGTGTTTGGGAGGAGAAGCCGCGCGGCTGGCGGGGAACAGGAGCAAGCTCAATGTTTGTGATATTAAATGTCAGGCAGAAACCTGAAAACCCCAGCTACCCAGATGTTTTCTCAATATCCAGATGTCTGGCATGGAGCAGACCATCCTCCCGCCTCCCAGAAGGTACTCAGCATTTGGGCTTCGACCTCAGGTCTCCGTGGAGCGCACACTGCCAGGAGCTGTACATCCTCGTGGCTGCCTACCCTTGGGTTTGGGATTTTTTTTTTTTCTCAATCTTTACACAGGGATGACAGGAGTAACTAGGTCCAGATTTTTAAAAGCTGTTGAAGTAGTGATGTGAGAAGTTCAGTCCCTGGAATTAGCTTCCACAGAATATGCTCTGTAAGCCAAAAAGGAGGAAAAAAAAAAAAAAAAACCCGCAGCCAACACACACACACAAACATATGTGACTCTTAAGCCATAGGACTTAAAAACCCAAAACAAAACCAGCAAGTCTGAGAACCAGGGCTGGAAGATCGACACTGAGCAGCGCGGAGCCCTCCCCCAGGGGCATGCTTCCCCCCAAATCAGAAAGACACCGCACAGCTTTGTTCTTCCTGACAAAGCCCCTCGCTTCCAGGGAGCCGACAGTTGCCAACAAAAGCACAGGGTAGAACTCATTTACACGCAGCCTGGGCTGCAAGGAGCCATCAAGTGCAGACATGGAAATGGTTTTGCCTGGGAGCTCTGCCTCCCCGAGACTGGCAACGGGGACCCCTGGAGCCTGGGGAGCCCCACAGGTCACAGGCGGAGCAGGGTCCTGACCTCCTGGTGGCCTGGCTAAGCATCTGCCCCATGGAGGCCACCTCCTAGGCTTGTGACATCACAGCTAATTGCCCCTGAAAATAAGCCAGGAACTGCAGGCCCCTCAGGGCTGCAACCCTGAGACTTCACCAAGAGCCAGGAGGAGAGGGAGCTGGGGTGGGGCCATCGCCAGTTAAAACCCAGTGCTCAGATAACAAGAAAGAAGTTGGGGAGAGGGCAGGAAGACGTGGGGGTGCAGCTGGGGGCTAAGGGTGGGGTATCTGTGCTCTCATCTCCTACCACAACGCCCCAGGCTTTACAGATGAGGACATTGAAGCCAGGGGTGGCCGAATGGCCTACCCAAGGTCACCAGGCTAATTAGCAGGACAGCCAGTGCAAGGGAACAGAAAACACAGGTCTGGCACTGCACAGGGCTCCCCTGAACTGATCTCGTTTAATCTGTGCTACACTCTGTGAGGGAGGGATTATCCTTAACCTCAATTTCCAGAGGAGCCAGTGGAGGCACAGAGAGCTTAAGTAATTTGCCCAAGGTCACACAGCTCATCCTTAGCAGAACTTGGCCTGAACTTCTAGTCACCTGATTCTGAATCCTGTGTTCTTTCTGCTGGGTGGGGGAGACAGGTGAGGTTTAATTCGGAGTTGAGTTGTGAATCTGATTTAAACACATGTTTAAATGCTGCTGATCCCCACAGAAGAGAAGGGAGTAAATCATTGCAAATTAATTTTTTTTAAAGCCATCCAGGCAGGAGGCTGGCTGGCCGGGTGGGTGGGTGGGGAGGTTGCTTTATTCCACCCCCGCCAGAGCCTGAATAAAGCAGGTTGACTGTCTCTCTAGCCTGGAGTGGCAGCCGCTCAAAGCACCTGAAGTGGGGCAGTGGCGGGGTGGGAGACTGGAGAGAAGCTTTGTTAGGCAGCTGCGAGGGCTTCCTCTGCCCCAGGAAGGGTGCCAGGCACATGGGTCCGATGGAGCCAGGGAAGGGAGGATTCACGGCATATAGAAACCACACCAAAAAAAAAAAAAAAAAGAGTCAGTTCCCCTGAGCCAAGTTCCTACTTTTCAGGTGAGGTTTCAGTGAGCTGTGGGGTCAACTAAGCAGCAATTGCTGGCCCGGAGACCGGACTCGGTCAGAGTGGTGCTGCCCAGGGCCCTGCCCACCGGGATGGGGGAGGCCGGGCAGTCACTGTGGTCCTGTATCCCAGCTACCCTGGGTGTCCTGTCGGCCACCACCTTCTCCCAGAGCAGCATTTGAAGGAGACAAGTCTTCAAGAACTGGGACGGAAGAAAGAGCGGGCCGGCAGGTCTGAGCTCAGGGAACAGGACAAGCGCCTGTGCCAGGCCTCCCCTGGCTGGTCCACTCTCCCTCCAGCCGGCCAGCATTGGCACTGCAGCGGCCAGGCCGTGCCAGGCCTTCTCCCTGCACAAGGCCTGTTGGTTTCTTTTACTTTGTTTCTGTGAACGGCAAATGGGGTGTGGAGCCCAGGACTTGGGCCAGGGAAGGGGAAAGAAAAGTTTCTGCCATCTGGATGCTTGACCTGGCTGAGCTGCTCCTGTTTTTCTGGGGAAATCCTAACCATCTTTTACTCACTTTGCCTACCATCCACCCAGAAGAGATTTGAGTCCTGCCCTCGTGGCACTTACAATTGATAGGGGGAGCTAAACATTGACCAATTAATGGCATAAAAGTGTCCATGGAGGGGGTGGTCCCCATACTATGAGAGTCTATCATAGTGGAATTGCCAAGTCAGGGAGGTCAGGGAAGACTTCCTGGAGGAGGCGACATTGGTGCTGGGGCCCCAGGGATGGGGAGTGTTAATCGCTCTGACTCACTGTCCCCCTTGCAGAGTCCCTCTCTGATATCCTCCTAAGGTCACCTCCCCTCCCCTCCCCTGGTCCCCTTCTCCACTGTCTGTTCACCTATGTCTCTGCCCTGGTCTGGAAGCCCTGTGAGGGCAGAGGTGGGGCCTTAGTCACAGCTGAATTGCGCATGCCCGGTGCGTAGTAGGTGTGCCGGACCCTCTGTGCTGGTCTTTACCAACTATTTGCCACTATTTGTTGATCAAAAGAATAAATGACATGTGCAGAAGGCCCTGTAGTGGGAGGAATCCCAGGACAGGAGGATGTGGGAGTAGGAACGGGGGCAAAGGGACAGAGGGTGATGGGAGATGAGGCTGAACTTTCCCAAGAACCGCCCTAGAAAGGTGGGTATCTCCTCTAGCCAAGGGAAACACTTCCGCCCTTTCCCTGTGGCAGAGGCTGCGGTAGGGGGTCTTCCTTCCCCTAGAGGAGAAAGTGTCGCATAACTACACCGCCCCACCCGCTGCGCTCCAGGCACCGCACCCCTGGGCACGAAGCAGGTGGGCACTACACCCCCTGCCCAGTACTCTCTGCCACCAGATTCCCTCCTCCAAACATTCCCTCACCCAGTGCTGCGGGGCCACCGGGAGCCACAGAGAGGGAGTGGGCTCCACTCCCAGCAGATCCGAGGGTCTCAATCCAGGGCTTCCCTGCGCCCCAGCCCCAGGTCTCACGTGCACCACCCCCATGGCTGGCACCCTTTCTCCTCACCGAGGCGGAGGTGGAAGGAGAAGAGGAGCCAGGACAAATGGGGTTTGAGTCCCTGGGTCTGATCACCAGCGTGGGACGGGTGCCAAATTGGCCTCTCCGCCCCTCAGATTCCTCACAAGTGAGGTGGAGACTTCCCAGGCTTCCCCGGAGCCAGAGACAGAGTGGGAGCTTGGTGATCCCGTCTAAAAGACTCAAAATGAGCCCCCTCTGGTCTCTCTCTGTCGCCCCAAATCCCTCTCCTGCCTCAGCTGCAGCTTCTACAGCTCCCGAGGAAAAGGGCACCCGAATTCCAGCCTCTGAGACTGGAGTTTGGAGTTCGCTCAAGGAGCTTCCGCCCTGGGAGGCGGCGGAGACCCCACAGGTGGGACTCGTCCCAGCCCCAGCTGTGCACCTCGCCCCTGGGAGGCGCGGCTCCGCCTGCACCCAGACCCTTCCTCCCCGCCAGCCAGCTCAGCGCGCTCCGGAAAACTTTCCGCGTCCGGAACCCGCCCGCGTCTACACCTGCTCGCGGTGCAACCACAAGCGCGCGTCTACACGGTCTCACCTGCCTCCGGGTTGCTGGAGGGTGCCTCGGTCACGGGTCCACGTCTCCACAGGCTCACCAGCGGCAAGTCCCCGGGACTGCCGACCTTGGCCTTGGGGATCCATCTCGACCACCCCCGGATTCGGAGGCGCCTTGACCACCTGTGCTGGTCTACACTGACTCGGCAGCCCCGGGTCACCGGAGATGCTTCGGCTCGAGGGCTGCGCCTGCACCACCCGTGGCTCTCGAGACCCTTCAGAGTGCGGACCCGGCAGAGACCCCGCGGAGCCGCTGCGCGTGGCTGGTGCCCGCGGTCGCCCCCCCGGTCCCGTCCCCAGCGAAGTCGCCAGGGTTGCTTACCTGGCCCGCGCCCTCACGCTCCAGTCTTGGCTGCGCCGCCGCCTCGCTCACATATTTTACGGTACCGTCGATGGCGAAAGAAAATGTTGTAAATCCTCCTGCGGCCACGTGGCTGTCCCTCCACCCGCTCCTCCCTTTTTCTGGCCCTCAGGACAACACGGTCCCGTGGCCGGCCGGTGGCCACGGGGCTCCCGGCGAGCTAGGCTGGTCCCGGCGGGGCGTGGTCTGGGGCGGGGCCGATGCGAGCGAGGCGTGGTCTGGGGCGGGCGGGGCGTGGTCGGGGCCGGGGCGGGGCGCTCCTGTTCCGGCCGCCCTCCCGCTAGAAACCGGGCCTGAGACTGGGGGGCTCCTGTTCCAGCTCCTGATTGGTCGGTCGGCCGGCAATGCTGACGTCTGATTGGCTGAGACAAAGAAGGGACTTAGGCCTTGAGGGTGGGGGTTTGTGGATTTCTTTCTTTGCCTTTTCTCTCTCGTGGCGGCCGCTGCTCCTTCGGACCTTCCTGAAGCGGCCTTTTCCTCTGTTTCCGTTGTCCGTATTATAACACCATCCAAGTGACAACCGCATTTACTTGTCCTTCTCTACCAAACAGCACCTGGAGATCGGTACATGGGGTTCGTACTGCTCACCACTGTCTCCCAGGGCCTGGCACACAGTACGTGCTCGAAACGCGTTAGCGGAATCAATTAGTGGAAAATAAGCATCCAGGTGTTTAGAGCTATCTATTATGTTAGCAACATACCTAGGAGATGATATTACTCTTCTCTCCCAAGAATGAGGAAACCGAGGTGCAGAGAAATTCAGTCACCTGGGAATGAATGATTGAGCTGATGCTGGGACATGCTTGCATCACTGGATCTCAGATCTCTACACGGCGATGCTTTGTGCAGTGTCAGAGCTCAGTTTCCCGTCTATCAAGAGCATTGTGTTAGAGCAGAAGATAGGTTACTACTGCCAGGCCCTGTGGCTCACGCCTGTAATCTCAGCACTTTGGGAGGCCAAGGTGGGAGGAGAGCTTGCGCCCAGGAGTTCAAGACCAGCCTGGGCAGCATGGCGAAACCCCATCTCTACCAAAAAATAAAAAATAAAAAGTTTTCTGGGCGTGGTGGCATGCACCTGCAGTCCCAGCTACTTGGGAGGCTGAGGTGGGAGGATCACTTGAGCCCAGGAGTTGGAGGCTGCAGTGTTATGATTGCACCTTTTGCACTCCAGCCTGGGTGGCCAAAAAAAAAAAAAAAAAGTGTTATTTCGGCCAGGGATGGTGGCTCACGCCTGTAATCCCAGCACTTTGCGAAGCCAAAGTGGGTGGATCACCTGAAGTCAGGTGTTTGAGACCAGCCAGGCCAACATGGTGAAACCCTGTCTCTACTAAAAAATACAAAAATTGGCCGGGCATGGTAGCTCACGTCTGTAATCCCAGCATTTTGGGAGACCTAGGTGGGTGGATCACAAGGTCAGGAGTTCAAGACCAGTCTGATCAACATGGTGAAACCCTGTCTCTACTAAAAATACAAAACTTAGCCAGGTGTGGTAGCATGTGCCTGTAATCCCAGCTACTCAGGAGGCTGAGTCAGGAGAATTGCTTGAACCCAGGAGGTGGAGGTTGTGGTGAGCCGAGATCATGCTACTGCACCAGCCTGGATGACAGAGTAAGATTCCGTCTCAAAAAAAAAAAAAGAGAAAAAAAAAATTAACTGAGCATGATGGGGGGGCGTCTGTAATCCCAGCTACTCAGGAGTCTAGGGCAGAGAGTCGCTTGAACCAGGGAGGCAGAGGTTGTAGTGAGTTGAGATCATCCCACTGGCACTCCAGTCTGGGCGACAAGAGAGAAACTCTGTATGTATGTGTGTATATATATATATATATATATATATATATATATGTAAAGTGTTATTTCAGTGAACATGCTTGAACATGCTATATCCAGCACTGTGCCTGGCAGTATCAATGACACAGCCTCAGCTTCCATGTTAAATTCCTGACAACCTGCTGGGCTCTTTCCCTTCCTGGGAATCCACCCCCCTCCCCATGTGCCCCCATAGCAGGGGAAGTTTGAAGCAGTCTGCTCAAACCAGGCTTCATTACCCACTCTGACAGTTTGGGGCATTTTTCTGCAGAAATCCTGGGGAGGCTCATGAAGCAGACTGACATGCCGGATGCTGTTCTCTGAGGGGGCAGGGAATTCTTTGGACCCCCACCCAGTAGATCCTTTTGATTGAGAGATAGTGTATGAAATGGGATGGGGGAGAGGGCTTCCTCTGACAAAGGAAGGTGTAGGAGCCACTCCTGGAGTTGGGCAGGGAAGGGTTAATCAAATAGAAAAATGCTGTCTGAGATCTGTCTCCCATAGGCAGCCAGATTGAGACCTGAAGAGGAGGAGCTGGCTTGATGGTGTGGTGAATGAGTTCTCCCTGCATCTCTCTTCACATGGCATTCTTACAGGGACATCGGTCATTAGATTTAGGCCCCATCCTAATCTGGTATGGCCTCATCTTAAGATGACTACATCTGCAAAGACCCTATGTTCCCAATCAGTTTACATTCACAGGTATTGGCGGTCAGGACTTCAACATATCTTTTTAGGGGACACAATTCAACAAGGCTCAATGAGTAAAGAACATTTTGATTAGAAAAGAACAGGAAGAGCAGAGGCCCCAAGGCTGCCCAAGGTGGATGCCCCCATCACTGCCCACTATTCTCTTGGGCTTCCACAGATCCTGATGCCTGGCAGCTGCTGAAACACAGTTGGGAGGCAGCTGACCCTCTGGACATCAGGCCTTCTCAGCTGACCCTGCCCAGCCTGGTGCCAGAAGAGGGCCCTGCCTGCCCGCCCATCCTCCCTCTTCCAGCCTGGTTCTTACTCCCACCCACATCCCAAGATGGACAAAGACAATAGAAGCGGTTTCATAAGCAGCTGGTGATTAATTGCCAAGGTAATTAAAGAGGCAGTAATTGCACTCTGATTTCAGAGGAAGGAGTGATGTCTTGGGCAGGGGTGGGTGGTCAGCTTAGGTCTCCCTGACAAGGCAGAGCCAGAAGACAGAAAGAATTTGAAAAAGCAGGAAGAAAAAACAGGTGCACTTTTTTTTTTTTTTTTTCCTGAAATGGAGTCTCACTCTGTCTCCCAGGCTGGAGTGCAGTGGTACTATCTTGGCTCACTGCAACCTCCACCTCCTGGTTCACGTGATTCTCCTGCCTCAGCCTCCCAAGTAGCTGGAACTACAGGAGTGTGCCACCATGCCCCACGAATTTTTTTGTACTTTTAATAGAAATGGGGTTTCACCATGTTGGCCAGGCTGGTCTTGAACTCATGACGTCAGGTTATCTTCCTGCCTTGGCCTCCCAAAGTGCTGGGACCACAGGTATGAGCCACTGTGCTCCTCTGAAGCACCCACTTTTTAAAGGTGCACCTTTCAGCCAGGCAGGGTGACTCACGTCAGTAATCCCAGCACTTTGGGAGGCCAAGGCAGATGAATGACCTGAGCTCAGGAGTTCAAGACCAGTCTGGCCAACATGGTGAAACCCCATTTCTATTATAAATACAAAAAAAAAAAAAATCAGTGGGGCTGGGTGGTATACATTCTCTAGTAAAAATTAGCCAAGCATAGTGGCACGCACCTGTAGTCCCAGCTACTTGAGAGGCTGAGATAGGAGAATTGCTTGAACCTGGGAGGTGGCAATTCCAGCAAGCCAAGATTGCACCATTGCATTCCAGCCTGGAAGACAGAGTGAGTCTGTCTTAAAAAAAAAAAAAAAAAAAAAAAAAATGGGTGCTTCAATCATAGCTGCAATGTTTTATTTGACAGAGTCAGATGAGGGACTTAGACGCTTAAGCTCATCTCTGTACTTTTCCATGTCTTTGAAATATTTCATTAACATACACACACACACACAAATGGCAGGGGAGAGGTTAAGTGTCTCTAAATTCTAGTTTGGGATTTATAAATGGCATCAAATACCAGTGTGCCTTACTTTACACAATGGAGAGGGTCTTAAAATTCTGTGTAAATTGAATCCCATCGGCCCACCCACTACATCTGAACGCCACTGGTGCTCTAGCTTCATTTCTGATTGATTTTCCCTGGCAGAGGCGCCAAATTCTTTGCTTTAAGTGTCAGGCTCTCTCTGTCAAGTAGTTAATGACCTATAAAGCACTTAAAACGTACTGGAGGAGATGCGATTTGGAGGCATCCCGCAGTGTATACTCTCTTATTGTCGGTAATCACCCCTCATTTATTTGCTCTTATTGGTTTGGAATTTGCTATCAGATTTTCCTAAAGCTGAGCCCATCAGGAAGGGTCCGATTCTATGCAGGCCCAGATGGGTGCTGGGATTGGAACCTAGAAGCAGTGGGCAGTCAGTGTGGCCTCCTCACGAGCCCTTTGGCTTGGGTGCCCTGGCCCTCTCTTGGCCACACGTTCTGCAGCTCTGCCTCTTGCCAGCTGATTGACCTTGGGCATTCAGTGCCTGCCTCCAAGCCTCACTTTCCTCCACGCTGCCCCAGAGCTGGTGCCTGCCCTTGGGCAACTGGAGGATGACTCCAGCCTAGTGAGGTCAGTTCTGGGCGCCAGAGAAGAGCCCCAAGGTCAGGGTGAGCACGGAGGTCATGATGGAGGCACACTCCAGGGTCAGAGGAAGCATCCTCAAGGAGCACAAAACAGGGTGGGCCACTGACAGGGATGGGAGGCAGGACAGCCTCTCAAAGAGGGGCCCTGCCTGGGAGGCAGAATAGGCTCTTCTAGGAGGCAAAGTGTCTTCATTTTCTTTCTTTCTTTCTTTCTTTCTTTCTTTCTTTCTTTCTTTCTTTCTTTCTTTCTTTCTTTCTTTTTTTTGAGACACAGTCTCTCTCTGTGGCCCAGGCTGGAGTACAATGGCACGATCGATCTCGGCTCACTGCAACTGCCACCTCCCGGGTTCAAGCGATTCTCCTGCCTCAGCCTCCTGAGTAGCTGGGACTACAGGTGTGCCCACCAGGCTAATTTTTGTATTTTTAGTAAAGACAGGGTTTCGCCATGTTGGCCAGGCTGGTGTCGAACTCCTGACCTCAGGTAATTCACCTGCCTCAGCCTCCCAAAGTGCTGGGATTACAGGCATAAGCCACCACGCCTGGCCAGTGTCTTCATTTTCCATGGCTGCTGTAACCAATCACCACAAACCTAGTGACTTAAAACAACATATGTCATCCCTATTGGAGAAGCCAGGAAAAAAAGAAAAAAAAATTTATAAACCCACAACACAACACACATTTATTCTCTTACAGTTCTCGAGACCAGAAATTCAGAATCAGTTTCAACAGGCAGAAACCAGGGTGTTCACAGGGCCACGCTCCCTCCAGAGGTATTGAGGAGTATCCATTTCCTTGCCCTCTCCTGCTTCTGGGGCTCCATTCTCTGGCTATGGCCTCTTCCTCCATCTTCAAAACCAGAAGTGTAGCATCTTCAGGCCTCTTTCTCGGCTTCCATTATCACACCGCCTTCTGCCTTTGGTCTGTAATCTCCCTCTTCATCCCTCTTAAAAGGGCATTTGTGATTGTAATGATCCAGGATAATCTCCCCATCTCAAGATCCTTAACCACATCTGCAGAGCCTTTGCCATATAAGGTAACATTCACAGGTTCCAGGGATTGGGATGTGGACATCTTGGTGGTGGTGGGACTCTTCAGCCTACCACAGAAGGCCACCAAGTAAAGTGGTTCGGATCATGGATTCTGAAGCCGCTGCTGGGGCCTGAATCTCAGCTGCAGCATCTGCCAGCTAGTTGACTTTGGGCGGGTTGTTACATCTCTCTGAGGCTCAGTTTCCTTATCTGTGAAATGGGATCAGTGTCTGCTTATTGCCAGATAAAAACTCAATAGGCATTTAACTGTCCGACAGGTAGAGGGAGTTTCATACGTGCCAGAGCCTGGACTTTAAAAGAGGCCCCCGCAGGGCCCTTCTGTAGGGGGAGAGGAGGAAGGGTGAGAAAGGGGATGGGCAGGGCAGGCTGGCTAGAGGAAGAAGCCGAACCATGTCTCAGCGAAGTGTGTGTGTGTGCTCTGTCCTAAGTGTAATGAACAGGGACACAGAAGGTGTTGAAGTAGGGCAATTTTTTTGTTTATTTTTGTTTTGTTCTATTGAAATGTAATTCACATATCATAAAATTTACCCTTTTAAAGCGTACAATTCAATGGTTTTTAGCATATCGGCAGGGTTGTGTAACCATCAGTACAGTTGCATTCCAGAACATTTCCATTACCTCATTTAAAAAAAAAAAAAAAAAAAAAAATCCCTGTACCCAAGATCTCGGTTCACTGTAACCTCTGTCTCCCGGGTTCAAGGAATTCTCCTGCCTCACCCTCCTGAGTAGCTGGATTTATAAGGGCATGCCACCATGTTTGGCTAATTTTTTAATTTTTAGTAGAAATAGGGTTTCACCAATTTGGCCAGGCTGGTCTTTGAACTCCTGACCTCAGGTGATCCACCCACCTTGGCCTCCCAAAGTGTTGGGATTACAGGTGTGAGCCACCACATCTGGCCCCCATTAGCAGTTCTAAAGCTCTCTGCAATCTTGAACTCCAGGCTTGAACCCAGGAAGAAGGCAGGGGTGTCTTGAGCACCACAATGACCATCTATATTTCTGGAACTGGTCACTTGGATGTGGATCCTATCCTTATCCCTGGGACTCAGCTGCACAGACTTGTCCTAGTGGGTCAGGAAAGACAGCAGTTCTCCTGGCTCCACCCCTGTCACATGGCATGCCGGGGTTCTTCAACCACAGGGGGCAGGAGATTGTGAAGCTGCTGGAGGAAGGTGGGTGGCGTGGATGCTGAATGCTGGCTAAGCAGCAATGGCTTATACCAGTAATGCCAGCACCTGCGAGGCCAAGGTGGGAGGATTGCTTGAGCTCAGGAGTTTGAGAGTCAACTGGGCAACATGGCAAAATCCTGTCTCTATGAAAGCTACAAAGAATTAGCCAGGCATGGTGGTGCACACCTGTAGTCCCAGCTACTTGGGAGGCTGAGGCAGAGGATTGCTTGAGCTCAGGAGGTTGAGGCTGCAGTGGGCTGTGATCGCACCATTGTATTCCAGGCCGGATAACAGAGTGAGACCATGTCTCAAAAACAAACAAACAAACAAACAAAAAAACCACACACACATTGAAAACAATTTTTTGGAAAACCATCCAATCAACTAGCGAGAGAGAGAAAGGAGTTTCCCCAGTGCTCTCCACACCCCCTTGCCACCACCCCCGGCCTGGCTCAGTTCTGCTGGCTACTTGGGGGAGTCCCAGGCCCCAAATGATCAGGGACATGTGGCCCAGCCTAGAGGCAGCTGAGGCAGGTGGGAGGCCATCTGGTGAGGCGACAGGTATCGGTCAGGACGTTGCTGAGTCCGCTGAGGCATCCCCTGGCAGTCACAAGGGCTTCCGGGATCAATTAGCAGAACCACCCTAACAGGGCTCATGACCTCGGAAGCAGGCACATGTCCTCAGAGCCCCTCGACAGTCTTGGCACCCAGGAATCCAAGGGGGGCGGGGGCGGGAATGCCTGCCTTTCCTCTGTGCCTGGCCTCGCCTCCAACAGCTCAGCACACAGCCTTCCTGGAGGCTGCTGGCCTTCCAGAGCCTGCGCTTTTCATTGCCTTGCTTCTCCTGATGTTGCGGGTGTAGCAACATGTCTGTCTCAATTTTCACATATGTATAACGGATCACATACGAATTAAAGATCACTTCCTGGAAATCGAAAAAAATTCTCCGTTTTTCACTAAGAAACAGGTGTTGAATCACCAGCAAAGAAAGAGATTCCTTTATTTTTTGAGCAAATAGCTCCTAAGCCGATACTGTGAGTCAGGCAAAGACAAAGAGAGACAGATGAGGTGTTTGCTATGCTGGGGACGCTTGGGAATTCTGGGGGGAGTTGGACGTGTGTGAACTGGTTCAGCTCGAAGAGGTCAAAGCAATAAGAGGATTGAGTAAACTGCTTGGTGTGGGAGGGGGCAGGAGGGGCCAGGAGGGGGCTTTAAGAAAGACTTCATGGTGGAGGTAGCTTTTCTTTTAAAGATGGATCTTGCTCTGTGGCCAATATCTGTGGCATGTACCACCACACCAAACTAATTTTTGTATTTTTAGTAGAGATGGAGTTTTGTCATGTTGGCCAGGCTGGTCTCAAACTCCTGATCTCAGGTGATCCACCTGCCTCAGCCTCCCAAAGTGCTGGGATTGTAGGTGTGAGCCACTATACCTGGCTGGAGGTAGCATTTGAGCAGGAATTCCTCAGGCAAAGAATAGGGTGCAGGGCCTCAGGGCAGAGAGAATGGTAGGAGCCCAGGCTTAGAAGTGGGGAGCTCAGCATCTTGGAGAACAGCAGCTATGGACAGTGGAGCTGAGGGTGACTTTGGGCCAGCAGGAGCCGATCAGAAATGAGCTGGTAGACTGAAGACAGAACTGTCCATTTCTTATTCCAGCCACAGCACTGGGCTTGACACATAGTTGGAGCAGGACAAATGTTGTTAAAAGAATGAAGGGATGGCCGAGTTTGGTGGCTCATGTCTGTCAGCACTTTGGGAGGCTGAGGCAGCTGGATCACTTGAGGTCAGGAGTTTGAGACCAGCCTGGCCAACATGGTAAAACCCTGTCTCTACTAAAAATACAAAAAATTAGCCAGGAATGGTGGCACATACCCCTAATTTCAGCTACCTGGGAAGCTGAGGCAGGAAAATTGCTTGAACCTGGGAGGCAGAGGTTGCAGTGAGCAGAGTTCATGCCATTGCACTCCAGCCTGGGTGATGGGAGAGAAACCCTGTCTCAAACAAACAAACAAAAAGAGGCCAGGCATGGTGGCTCATACCAGGACTTTGGGAGGCCAAGGTGGGCAGATTACTTGAAGTCAGGAGTTCGAGACCAGCCTGGCCAATATGGTGAAACCCCATCTCTACTAAAAATGCAAAAAAATTAGCTGGGCATGGTGGTATGGGCCTGTAGTCCCAGCTACTCAGGAGGCTGGGGGAGGAGAATTGCTTGAACCCAGGAGGTGGAGGTTGCAGTAGGCTGAGATCATGCCATTGCACTCCAGCCTGGGCCTCAAAACAAAAAAAAAAAGAAAAAGAAAAAAGAGTGAAGAAGTGGAAAGAGCCCTGAATGTGAAACTAAGAGGTTGAGCCGCAATCCTGTGGACAGTGGAAGCCACTGTGAGATTTGGTATAGCGTGTGAGGTAGGGATCATGTAAAGATTTGATATAGCGTGTGAGGTAGGGATCATGTAAAGATTTGGTACAGCGTGTGAGGTAGGGATCATGTAAAGGTTTGGCTCTCCCAGCACCACTTACTGAAAAGACTGTTCTTTCCCCATTAAATGATAGTGGCCCCTTTGTTGGAATGAAGTAACTGTAACCATAAGGTATGGCAGGCTTTTGAGGGAGGAATGATGTGGTCAGATGTGTGCTATAGAAAGATCAGGTGAGACTTGTTTGGACTGGGAATGGCTAGAAGGAGGAGGGGTTGGAGGGAGGCTCTTATGGGTGGACTTAATGGGTGACAGAAGGGGCATCTGGGGAGAAGAGACCTCCCTGGATCAGCCCATGGCAGGGAGCAAGGTACAGGGCTGTGTCCTGAGCCAAGGCCAGGATCTGGCCCACTTGGGCCTGGGGAGCTCATTGGGGGATGGGGATGGTGCAGGCAAGGGGGAGACAGAGAAAGTGCCACCACTTCTTGGTCCCTCAAGGTCCACAAAGTGGTAAAAATAAAACCCACTCCAGATGCAGCCATTTGCAAAGTTCGTTTTCAGGTAATGAGAGGATTGTAAAGGCAAAACAATGCCAATTACAGCAGCATTATCCTGGATTATAAAGCTTCTAAGAGGCGGCTCACACCTCCAGGCATGCTGTGCCTGGGAATTTCCAGGGTAGACAGGATCAGAGCATTCCAGCTGCCAGGATCCAGGCCTCACAGCGGGTGTGGGCTGCTGGGAAGGCCCAAACCCTGCATCTCTAAGGACCTGCCTCCATTTCCCCAAGGAGATAGACTACTGGGAGGCAGGAGGACTCCCCCAACTTCACACACACACACACACACACACCACACACACACGCACACAACACACACACTTCTGAGAAACTGGGTATGAGGAATGTGAGGAGGCCAGCCCATCACTGAAGGAAATCTGTCCTTCTATGGGCTTCCCTAGTCCTGGGGGCACCACATCTCTTAGTGGCTCTTTCTGCCTCCCCCATCCCCTATCCATCCCCTCCCCAACCCGGCCTTGGTGACAGCAGGACTGCACACCCGTCAAAGCAGCCCAGCCTTGCTCCTCCTAGGCTGTGTGACCCGGAGCCAGTCAGCTTTTCTGAGCAGTAACTTCTGCTTTGGTAAAATGGGGAGATCGCCCCTGCCCACCATCCCCAACCTATTTTCAGGATTAAATGAGATATTCTAGATAAAGAGTCCAAGGAATATTAACCAGTCCAACTTCAGGGCTGACAATTTGGCAGTGACTGTTAAAACAGTGAATCTTCCATGCCCTGGGCCCTAGGAATCCCTTCTCATTTCCAATGGAGAAAGTTTTGCAGATGTGTGTGTACAAGGATATCCCCTGCAGCCAGCCACTTACGTGTTGAGGTTGAAAAATCATAAACAACTGAAAAGGCCTTCAATAAGGGCCTGATTACATTAGGATCCGTCTGTCCTGCAGGATCCTTTGCTGTAATTGGAGTCTGGCAGCTCCTGTGTGCCGTCTCCGTCTCCGTCTCATCCCACCACGTGGGGCTGCATAAACAAAGCGAGTGCAAACAACACCTACATAATGAGTCCATCGCGGCTGTGCAGAAGCTCCATCTTTCCCATGTTCACAGGTATGCGCCTAGATGCAATCAAAGCAGCAACGAAGAGAACACTCCCAAATGACCCGGTTGGTTACTGCTGCAGAGGGGAGGGGTAGGGAGGCTGGGAGGTGGCAGGTGCATCGGGGGAATTCCACTTTGCTGTAGTTTTAATGTTTTACTGCAACATATGCCTGTGTCACCCACATATGTCACCTCCAGACACACACAACACACACGCTGACAGCAAGTGCAGAGAGTCTGGCCTGACCCGTGCTCAGTCAAGGCTGAGGCCATCATTCTGACCACAGCCTTGTGCTTAAGACTGAGGAAGCCCCTCAGGTGGGCAAATGACATCCCCTGGTGTTTGGGGAAACGGAGCGATGCCACTCATCCTGGCTGGACTGAGCCACCCCTCCTGCATAAGCTGTCTGCCAAGAAAACTATTGAACTACACAAAAATCCATCTCTGAAATCCCAGAGGCGTCTTTAGAATGGAACGTGGCCTTTAAATTAGAATGTGCTTTTAAAAAAAGAAAAAGGAAAAGCAGGTTTTGCCTGTAACTTGAGTTCAGGTTTGTGAGAGTGGGTGGCCAGAGAGCACTGCCCACCCTGGCCAAGGCTACCAGGCTCAGGTCCGAAATATTGGCTGTGAAGGGAACCCCCAGCCCCACCGGGTTCAGCGGAGAACCAGCACATGTTCCCATGGAAACTCTGCTGCCAGAATCCTCTGGAAATGTTTGCTGAGGAGGGAACACCGCTTCCCACGCCCACTTCAATTTCTGGGCTGGTGGTAGACGCTGGCCACAGACTGACCTCCAAAAGAAGTCCCTGGGCCCCCTGCTAGGGTGGCCCCAGGCTTCCCTGGTCCCAGAGGGCAGCCAGTGGCCTCCTAGCTTGGTTCTGGGCCCCCGCCTTCGAGCACAAGACAAGCAGGGCTTTGGCAGGCTCGCAGAACTGAGGGGCAAGGCCCCTGCTCCCAGAGGCTGGTTTCCCAGGATGATTTTCTCAAGCAAGTGCTAACAGAGCAGGAGCCGAGCAGAGGGGAGTTTGATGAGGCTGAAACCCACTGAAGGGGTCAATTTCCTAGAGGCAGGCAGGGAAGTCTGGGGGTGCCAGACGTGGCTGAGATGTGTCTGCAGAGGGCAAGGTTGGAGAGACCTAGGAGGGTGGGGCAGGCTGGGCGGGGAGATGGTGGGAAATCCCACCAGGACAGGGGGCAGTGGGCAGAGGGGCAGAGGCCTGCAGGGGCTGCCTGGGGCTTCCCTTCCCCACCCTAAGCCCATCCCGCTCAGGACTGCTCACATCCGTCCTTCCTGGAAGGCCCTCAGCTCCCCTTCACCTGGGCCTCAGCTACTCCGCTCAAGCCACCCCCACCCCACTCTCAGCTCTTTTCCAGGCCCATTCATTCAGCTCCTGCTGAGCCAGCATCCTCCTCTGTTCACCTCTCTGCTCGCCTTGCCGCCACCCCCAGCTCTGGGCAGCCCTGGCCTGTCCCCCTGATCGTGCTACCCCGCAGGCGCTCCTTACAGGCATGGCTGCAGAGCCCGGGCCCCAGCTCCCAGGTAAGCCTGCTTGTCACTTACACCCTCTGCACTGCCCCAGCAGCCTGTTTCTTCGGAGGGACGAATCTTGAGGGAAATGCACACCACTGAGCCTCTGCCTGAGCTAGGGAGCCAGGGAGTCCCCATTTGTCCTTTCTGAGAGACACTGAGCAGTTTTTTGTGTTTTTTTTTTTTTTTTTTTGGACAGAGTCACGCTCTGTTGCCCAGGCTGGCATGCAGTGGGGCCATCTTGGCTCATTGCAACCTCTGCCTCCCGGATTCAAGCGATTCTCCTGCCTTAGCCTCCCGAGTAGCTGGGACTACAGGTGCCCACCATCACACCAGGCAAATGGATTTGTAGTAGAACTGGGGTTTCGCCATGTTGGCCAGGCTGGTCTTGAACTCCTGGCCTTAAGTGATACACCCGCCTTGGCCTACCAAAGTGCTGGGATCACAGGCAGGAGCCACCACGCCTGGCCTGAGCTGTCTTGACTATCACTGCAAACCGAGGCTCAGGTGGTCAGGGACTTGCCAAGGCCACAAGGCTGTCGGGGGTGGAGCAGGTGATGCTCTCAAAAGCAGTTTTCTTCTCTTCTCTCCTCCACCCATTTCAAGTGGAAAGCAAGCCTGCACCCCAGCAGCTCACATTCATGCCCTCTCTGTCCCCTTTCTGTTTTTCTTCCTCCCGGCACCCACTGCCACCTGCACTTCCCACCCTGAAGTTCACTGCCACCCCTTGCCCTGAGCCAGCTCGCCTCTGCAGGCTGTCAGTCCTGGGGGCTCAGAACAGGTGTTCAGTCCTCTTTGCCGCCCACAGAAATCTTGGAACTTTCTTGCCCCACCCTCCCTTGGGTCAAAGCCCTTTAGGGTCCTGTCCTTCCATGCTATCCCCTCCTCCCCCCCCCTTTCTCCCAGCCTCTCTCCTTGCTCACTGAAGACCTCAGCACCCACTGCCTCCCAGCCTTGCCCTGAACCAAGCGCAGCTGACCACCATGCTGGCAATGTCTACATCCACCAGAGGGGTGATGGTCAGCCCCCAAGAACCTCCTAGGACACAGGGAAGAGTTGGAATTTTATTCCAAGTGAGGCAAAAACCATGCAGTGTGCATCAGGGGGGTCCGAGGCCAGGTGTGGGTTTCATCAGGGTCTGTGGGGGGCAGGGCAGCTGCAGGAGGCCGTGTTGATGACACCCGGGCCAGGGCACAGTAGTAAAGCTCCCTCCAGGCTCCCCTCTCTACCCCTGAAACACACTGGGAAAGGCTGAGTCCCAGCTGGAGGGTCCAGGGTCTGGGAGCTGAGATTAGAGAGGCCCAGGAGGTGGAGGAGGCAGGCCCAGTGCGGCAGCCCTCTCCTTGTGTTGCTGGCTCCGGATTTCCTGAGGCGGCTCACTGCACCCTGAGTAGCATTGCCCCCCATTGCCCTGGCCCTCGCCCCCACCTCAGGCTGGTGGAGCCAGGAGCCTGGGAGGCCGCCATGCACACCTACCAGCTTCACCTCACACAGGCCCCGAGTGCATTCAGATCCAGCCTCTGGGAGCAAGGGCCTTGCCACTTGGTTCTGCCAGCCTGCGAAAGCCCTCCTCGCCATGCATGCTCACAGCTGGACCACTTGGGACCTCAATCCACAGGAGACCAGGGCTGGGCTTATAGCAGGTAAAGACAGAGCAGGAGGGCTGGATGACACCACAGGTGGTGGGCACAGGCCAGGCCAGACAGAAGGGGCTTTGGGGCACTGCACCTTAGGTGGAAGGAGGGATGGCTGAGGCCCGGCTGTGGGGAAGGCCTGAGGGTGACCAAGGAGATGACACAGGCCAATGGGAATGGGGACCTTTAGGGGAGGGGGAGCTTCAGGCTATCCATTCAGCTCCTTTTTTTTTTTTTAGACGAAGTCTCGCTCTGTCGCCAGGATGGAGTACAGTGGTGCAATCTCAGCTCGCTATAATCTCTGCCTCCCGGTTTAAGCAATTCTCCTGCCTCAGCCTCCCGAGTAGCTGGGACTACAGGCGCACACTGTCATGCCCAGCTAATTTTTGTATTTTTAGTCAAGACGGGGTTTCACCATATTGGCCAGGATGGTCTTGATCTCTTGACCTCGTGATCCACCTGCCTCGGCCTCCCAAAGCACTGGGATCACAGGCGTGTGCCACCGCGCCCGGCCTTTAGCTCCTGTTTAGCCAGCACCCTCCTTCCCTCATCAGTCCCTCTGCCCTCATCCCAAACACGCCAGAATCTGCTTCCTCACCAGCTTGTACCCAAGCCCTCTCTGCTCCAGGTCCCCAGCCAGCTGTGTTCTAGACCTCTAGATCTGTCCCTGACACCAGTCTGGCCTCTGCAGGGGTCCATCGTCCTTGTCCATCCAGCAGACCTCCCAGCCAGCCCTGCGTGGCTGCCTCATGCCTCTGGTCCAGCTGGGCAGGTGGGGGTTTGAGCAGCCGCTCCCCAGCCCCTCCATGCCTCGGCTCCCAACACAGCACTAAGAGGCCCTTGCCGGGTCCCCCCTCAGTTCAGAGGCTGCCCTGCTGGCCGAGGTGCAGGCTGGTGCCAAGAGAGCACGCTGCTCTGTCAGCAAGAGGTGGTGAGCAGGGCCCTGGGCAAGGGTGGCACCCAGGAGACCCCTTGAAGACTGAGGAGCACTTTGCTGGTTGGGCCAAGGGAGGAAGGGACCACCTGGCAGAAGGAACAGCCTTGGCAAAGGCCCCAAGATGTGAAACCCTTGGTGGCCGAGTCACAGAATAGGGGGAGTGGGGCCAGCCAAGGCAGAAAGGGCCTTGAATGTGAGGGTGAGATGATGGGGTGTCCCTGGGGGCCTTTCTCCCAGTTTAGGTCTAGTCCTTTGGTGGCAGGGGCTGCCTGGTCCTCTGACCCAGGGCAAGCTCTGTGGGCGGTGGAGCCTGTTCTAGAGGTTTTCGTAGACCAGGTTAAGTTCGTCGTCATCTTCGAATCTATGCAGTCTCTCCTGGATAGAACAGAAGAAAGGGAGGGAGAGAGAGAAAGAAAATGACCGTTAGGTGGAAAAGAATGAACTTGAACGCAGTTAGTTTTAGCCAGAGGGCAACAGATCACTTCCTGTGTAGCCTGGATGGAGGGCCTGCCCTCTGTCTCCAAGGCCACCTCCCAGCCTCTTCCCCCACTATGCTGCACCCACTCCTGCTCTCTGCCCTCCAGCCACATGGGCCTCCCCTTCCAGCCTCAGAGCTTCCCCCACAGCTCTGCCCTCAGCCTTCTGCCCTCTGTCTAGGATGCGCCTCCTCCCATAGACTCACCTGTTCCGACTGCCTCCTATTCATCTGGTTACCGGCTCATGGTAGGGTCCCAGGACCCCCTCCCCACTCCCCGCCCTGGCTGGTCCCTCCCAGAAGACCACCCCTCACAAGAGGGCTACAAATACCACTGTTTGTCCATGGGGTCAGTGACCTGTTCCTATAGACTGTGGCTCCCAGAGGCCAGGGACATGCCTAGTTCTCCTGACCAGCACTCCAGGGCCTGGCACAGGGTGGGCACTGCCTGAGATGGCCCAGACATCCCTGGGGGTCCTAGGCTAGGGGAAACCCTGCTTTCACTCGGGGTCTAGTTGAGGGCTGAGTATAGAAAGGGCTACGAGAACAGGCAATTTAACAAATAGTGCCAGCCAAGGCCAGAAGGCCAAGTGCCAGCTGCCCACCCTCCCTGATGGGTGCTCCAAGGTGCCCATGAGCTGCTGTCCTGGCTGAATGACACCTCACACTTCACAGTGCTGAAAGCTCTGACGCAGATGTCACTCAACTTGGAACACATCTGAACTCAGGAGCAGTTGGTGTTGCAGGAAAGCATTGCTCACCCACTTTACAGATGAGCAAACAGGTTTAAGACAGAAGGTATGGTGCGTAATACGCCTGAGGCTCTATCATGACTGTTGCAGAGCCCTGACCCGCAGCCCAGCTTCTTTTTTTTTTTTTTTTTTTTTTGAGACGGAGTTTCGCTCTTGTTACCCAGGCTGGAGTGCAATGGCGTGAACTCTGCTCACCGCAACCTCCGCCTCCCGGGTTCAGGCAATTCTCCTGCCTCAGCCTCCTGAGTAGCTGGATTTACAGGCACGCGCCACCATGCCCAGCTAATTTTTTGTATTTTTAGTAGAGACGGGGTTTCACCATGTTGACCAGGATGGTCTCGATCTCTCGACCTCGTGATCCACCCGCCTCGGCCTACCAAAGTGCTGGGATTACAGGCTTGAGCCACCGCGCCTGGCCGCAGCCCAGCTTCTAACAGCTCACACTCTAGCTCCAGACTTGAGCCAACACTGGCCTGGGGGCAGCTAGAAGCCTAACACCCTCTGTGCTTGGCCAGTGTGGACACCGTGCCCGTGGTAGTTATACTGGCTCACAGTGCGTGGGCACAGCAGGTCCCAGGCAGCTCCCTCAGCACAACCTTCTACCCTCACTGAAAATCTCTGATGTGGGTACGGTTAGGTGGCTCAGTCTGCACACAGGGAGATTCAGACACAGAGAAGTAAGTTGCCTCACCCAGGGCTGCACAGTGGCTAAGGGACGGAGCAGGAACTACCCTCCAGTCCTAACCAGCAGGCCAGCTGCCACCAGGAGAGGACTGAGATTCCACAGCAGGTGGCTCATTTCCATGTCCCATTTGCCCCCCACTTCACCCATGATGGGAGGGTCAGATGCAGTGAGAAGCCAGGCTTGCGGCCCCGCGCCTGTGCACCTTGGAGAGCGGGCTGTGCGTGGCGGTGGGTGGGCTGCCATTCTCACTCTCAATGTAGGCATAGACCTCCGTCTCGCGGCGCTGCAGAGCCTGCAAGAGACAGGGTGCCAAGATCAGGGGCAGGTGTGCAGAAGGGCAGTCCCCGGCCCCAGCAGCTGGCCTCCCTGCCTGTTATACACTCCGCCATGGGAGCCCAGGAGAGGGCGGAGCCTGGCCACACCTTTGCACCTGCCACCCCCTTTCCCAGAGTCACCTCACCCTTTCCCTGCCTGTACAGGGCTGACCCCTCTCTGTTCTCTGCCACCTCCCTAAGCCCGCTTTAGGACTCCAGTAAAGCCTTGTGCTCCACCTGGCAGGTTTTATCCGGGCTTCCAGTAGGCTGGCCAGAGGAAGGGCCAGGTCTCCTCCTGCTGTCCCTGCCTGTCCCTAGGCTCTCAAGGGCTTGGCAGCCAGCAGGCCCCTGCAATGACACCTGTGGCCACTGCTCCAATAGGATGCCTCCCTGACCTCTGCCTTCACGCCCCTGCTCAAAGCCCAGGCTCCCGTGAGGGTCCTCCCACCCACCCGCACCCTCTGGCTCTACCCAACTCCCTCCCACCAGCCTGTACTCAAGGATAACCAGGCACCCACTGAGGTCACACTCCCTGGCCATTGGGCTGGTGCCCTGCTGGGGGACTCCAGAGTCCAGCCCTGGTTCTCAGCACACCCCTCAGCCCCCTTGCCTGTCACTTTCCTTTCATTCTCCTCAGCCACCCTTCCCGGGCCACCTGGTATGTAGCCATCACCCATATACACCTCCCTGGAGATCTCAAGCTCCCGCCATCCACTCTCTGACCACGGGCTCTCCACAGCCCAAGCCTCCTCCCAGGAAGCCCAAGTGAGTTTTGAGCTCAGCTGCGGTTGGAGGCCCTGCCCTGGGCCCCATGGCTCCTGTACTGGATCATGTCAGAATCCTGCTCCCACCAGCATCTCACCAGACTGGGAGCCCCTTGAGGGCAGGGTCCATGCCTAGTTTGTCTCTGGGCTCCTGATCCCACAGCTGTGTTTGGCACAAAGGGAGCAGCACCCAACAAGCTATCGTGAGGAGCTTCCCCGTCAGTCGGGTGTCCTAGGACCCACTCACTCTTGGCCTAGCTAAGAGAGGCCTGATCAGAGAGCTCAAGGTGGTAGAAAGAACTGGGGCTTTTGGGAGGGCACCGGGGCTCACGCCTGTAATCCCAGCAGTTTGGGAGGCCAAGGCCGGCAGATCACGAGGTCAGGAGATTGAGACCATACTGGCCAACATGGTTAAACCCTGTCTCTACTAAAAATACAAAACTTAGCTGGGCATGGTGGTGCCCGCCTGTAAGTCCCAGCTACTCAGGAGGCTGAGGCAGGGGAATCACTTGAATCTGGGAGGCAGAGGTTGCAGTGAGCCAAGATCATGCCACTGCACTCCAGCCTGGCAACAGAGAGACTTTGTCTCAAAAAAGAAGAACTGGGGCTTTCAAATGAGACAAGCGTAGGTTCAAATCTCGGCTCTGACTTCTGCTGGCCAAAGGGAACCCCTTAACCTCTCCATGCCTCGGTTTACATGTCTATAAAATGAGAATAATCACATCTATTTTGCAGGCTCAATGCATGATTAAATGAGATACTGTGCACAGAGAGTCCCACACATAGGCAGGCAAGTAGTAGGTGCTTTATAAGCTGCTGTTGAATGGTCAAGAGAGGCATGATGCCTGCCCACCTCCCCTCTCTGGGATCACAGACCAGACAGACCCTTCCTCAGAACCTGTTGGGCTTCACGGCAGAGCCCACCAACAGCCTAAGCAAGAGCAGAAGCCTTTCCTTCCTGAGTGCACATGTCATATGGATGCCGGCTGGTTGCCAAGGAGGCGGTTTCCCTGGCAACAGGCAAGCAGGGGTTGCTGAGGCAGGCTGGAGAGACAGGTGGTGCTCAGAGGCAGGAGGAAGGCGGGAGGCGGGAGGGGAGGAGGGAGGGAGGCAGGCGCCAAGAGGCAGCTGGGCATGAAAATCCAAGCAATAAACCATTTGGCACTTGGGAGACCCTCACTTCAAGGGCATCAGGCACGGGGATGGTGGGGTGGCCCTGGGGACGAGTTCAAGGGGTCTTTGAGCCAGAAATAGGCTGGGTCTGGGAGAGGGGCTTTCAGCCTGCCTCCTTGTAGGAAAGGCACTAGGGTTGCCCCAGGAAGAAGCCCCATTTCCAGTGGGGAGAAACTTCCAAGGCCTGTCCTGGCTTGTGTGGCCTTCATACCTGCCCAGAGCACCAGGCACCCCGGCTCCCCTGGCACCAAGGATGGGAATGTTCCTCTGTGGTCCTGTGCTCTCCACCCTCCACCCACTCAGGCCCAGACCCCTTTGAGGTCTTGAGATCTGACAGTCTCTCTGAGCTGGATGTTTCTGGTCACAGAGAGAAGGGAGGGGAGCAGCCTCCTTGCCTGCGTCCTGGCAGAGGAGCAGGTCTGGGGACCCACAGGTGGTTCTCTCCCTCCTGTCCAGCTTGGCCAGGCTGCCCAGAACACATGAGCCCAGAGAGGGCAGGCGATGCACGGCCAGAGAAGACCAGCTTTCCCTGGAACCCTGCTGGCCCCTGACCCACACAGTGGGGGAGTAGGCCAGTGGGCAAGGAAGCAGTGGTGAGGCAGGCAGGGCAGGAGCAGCTGCCGGGCTGAGGGCAGGGGAGGCTGTGGAGGTGGCCACCAGTTAGCAGCTGCTGAGTGAAGCCTTTGACAAGTCCTGACCTGCTGGGGTGCATCTATATGCAGGGTCTGCCCTGCATCACGAGGCTGTGAAACGCAGGGTGCCGCCTTGGCAACAGGACACCCTCCGAGCCCCTGAACCATCCCCTCCTGGCCCTCCATTAGGTTTGCCTGCTGGGAGATTGCACAGGCCTTGGAGGGGGCCGCTTGTGGGGCTGGGCTGGGGGTTGGGGGTTGGGGGTTGGGGGCTGGGGCTGGGCTGAGCTAGGCTAGGGGCTTTGGGGTAAGGGTGGGGACTGGGCTGGGCCGGAGCTGTTTGTCTGGGATCCAGGCACTCCAGGCCCTTTGCCTCCTGCTGCCCAGTGGGCCATGGTGCTGACCCCAGTTGTCATCCAAGCACATGTCATCCATGTGAAGTCAACAGCAAGGCCTTCCTCCAGGCAGGCTGAGGCCAGAGTTGAGGTTAGCATCCCTGGGCCTGGACCTAGTCTGAGGGTCTTGGACATTGGGGGTGACGGGTGAGATTCGGGGTGTTTTTCGGGAAGGAGTACACTCCTTGGAGAAGCAATTCAACTCTAGACCAGGCACTGGCAATGGGGAGCGCCTGGAGACCTTCCTCACCAGGCACCAGAGCTGTGTGTTAAAAAGATCCCTCCGGCTGCAGCTCAGAGCAGGAGCGGGAGCAGGAGGGACTGGAGGCTGAGAGCAAGATCAAGGACGCGGGCTGGGCAGGTCTGGGACAGAGCTGCTGGGCGGGTGGGGGCTCTGAGCACCACTGCTGAAGGAAGATGCAGACCACATCCTGACACCTCACATCTGCTACTGGGTGTCCCCCCTTCCCTGTGCCAGGCCCCGTGGAACCACAGACACCCTGGCAGGTAAGAACAGGCTTCTGCCCATCATAGAGTGGGTGATCCCTGAGCACCTACTGTGTGCCAGATGCCAGGCTGGTGTGGGACGAGGAGGAAGCTCCAGACTGACAATCACTTCGGTAAAAGGTGCCCATGAGGACACTGGAGTCACTCAGAGAAGGAAGATGGGGAGGCTGGGATGGGACAGGAAAGGAGGGAGGCTGTAATTCTGAAAGAAAAGTCAGGAAAAAGGCTGCACTGAAAGGTCCCATGCAGGCAGAGAGCTGAAAGAATCAGGGAGCAGGCTGGGCGCGGTGGCTCATGCCTGAAATCCCAGCACTCTGGGAGGCCAAGGTGGGTGGATCACAAGGTCAAGAGATTGAGACCATCCTGGCCAACATGGTAAAACCCCATCTCTACTAAAAATGCCAAAATTAGCTGGACATGGTGGCGGCACCTGTAGTCCCAGCTACTCAGGAGGCTGAGGCAGGAGAATTGCTTGAACCTGGTGGGGTGAAGGTTGCAGTGAGCTGAGGTTGAGCCACTGCACTCCAGCCCGGTGACAGAGTGAGACTCTGTCTCAAAAAACAAACAAACAAACAAACAAACAAACAAACCCTTGCTCGTCTAAACCCATCTTGGTATCTCTGTCTCAGAGGGCTCTGAGCAGAGGGCCATGATCTGTCGATGGCTTAGCAAGGTCACTGGCTGCTGCCAGGTGGAAAACGAACAGGGGTGGGGGTGGGGGTGGGGTAGGGGGACACGGGGAGGGGAGAGGATACAAATAGACCAGCTGCTTAGAGACCAACGGCAGGACTCCAGGCAAGAAATGGGACTGGCTCTCACCACTGTTAGTGCTGGGGCAGTGAGAAGAGTTGGATTCTGGATACATTTTGAAGCAAGATTTGCTGATGGATCAGATATGGGCAGTGATTGAAAGACAGACAGAGAGAACAACTTCAGCATTTCCAGTGAGCAACGAGGGATGGAGGAAGGATGGCGCAGCAACGACGAGACGGGGGAAGAGGCACTCAGAGGGGTAAAGAATTGGAATTTGAGACCGGGCACAGTGGCTCATGCCTGTCATCCCAGCACTTTGGGAAGCTGAGGTGGGTGGATCATTTGAGGTCAGGAGTTCAGCCTGTCCAACATGTCGAAACCCCATCTACAAAAATCAGCCGGGTGTGGCAGTTCGCGCCGATAATCCCAGCTACTCAGGAGGCTGAGGCAAGAGAATCACTCGAACCTGGGAGGCGGAGGTTGCAGTGAGCCGAGATCTCGCTACTGCACTCCAGGCTGGGCTACAAGAGCAAGACTCTGTCTCAAAAAAAAAAAAAAAAAAAAAAGAAAAGAAAAGAAAAGAAAAGAAAAATTGGAGTTTGCTTTGAGAGAGATGCCATTTAGACATTCAAGTGGGGTTGACTGTGGTGTTCAGTGATGTCTGGGCTGGAAATATAAAGTTGGGAGTTGTCAGGATGTAGACGGTCTTCAGAACCTTGTGGCTAAATGAGGTCACCCAGTGGAGGGAGTGAAGATGGGAGAAGAGGGGTGGAAGGATGGGTTCCAACATTTACTCCAATCTTTGCAGGTCAGGTTTCCTCTGGTTCTGGAGAAGGAACCAGTGAAAGGGACCGAGGAGGCATGGCAGTGAGGCCGGGGAAGATCAGGAGAGAGTGGAATGTTCTGGAAGCAAGTGAAGAAAGTGTTTTGAGGAGGAGGGAGAGCTCAAGGGTGTCAGATGCTGCTGATTCATCAAGGGAGGTGAGGAAGGAGAGCTGCCCATAGGTTTAACGATGGGAGTCAGTGATGACTGAGAAGGAAGGTTCTGGCGAAGAGGAGGGCTGTAAGCGAACAGAGAGGAACAGAAAGGAGAGGGAGAGGGGCTGCAGGCGAGAGGGACCTGACAACAGTGGAGCAACTCCTCCGCCTCCGGGTTCAAGTGATTCTCCCGCCTCAGCCTTCCAAGTAGCTGGAACTACAGGCATGCGTGACCACACCTGGCTAATTTTTTATATTTTTAGTAGAGATGGGGTTTCGCTATATTGGCCAGGTTGGTCTCGAACTCCTGACCTCATGATCCACCCGCCTCGGTCTCCCAAAGTGCTGGGATTACAGGCTTGAGCCACCAGGAACACTGTTCTAAAGTGCTGTGGAGAAAGGGCAGGGAGCTGGAGGGAGAGGCGGGCTCAAGGAATTTCAGACGGATGAAGTCACAGCATGTTTGTAAGCTGTAAACCAGGATTGTACTGTTAACCCTATTTTGTAGATCGTGGAACTAAGACTCAGAAAGTTTAAGTAGCAGAACCAGTAAGCAAAAGAACAAGGCTTGGATGGGGGTTTTGGTGGGTCTCTCTGACCCACCCGAAATTCATGCTTTTAATCAAGTTTGCTCTTTTATTTTTAAATTTATTTAATCTCCCTCTGTCACCCAGGCTGGAGTGCAATGGCATGATCTCAGCTCACTGCAACTTCTGCCTCCTGGGTTCAAGTGATTCTCCTGCCTCAAACTCCCAAGTAGCTGAGACTACAGGCATGAACCACCACACCCAGCTAATTTTTGTATTTTTAGCAGAGAAGGGGTTTCATCATGTTGGCCAAGCTGGTCTCAAACTCCTGACCTCAGGTGATTCTCCCACCTTGGCCTCCCAAAGAATAGGTCAAAAAAAATTTTTTTTTTTTTTTTTTTTTGAGACGGAGTTTCACTCTTGTTACCCAGGCTGGAGTGCAATGGCGCAATCTCGGCTCACTGCAACCTCCACCTCCTGGGTTCAGGCAATTCTCCTGCCTCAGCCTCCTGAGTAGCTGAGATTACAGGCACGCGCCACCATACCCAGCTAATTTTTTGTATTTTTAGTAGAGACGGGGTTTCACTATGTTGACCAGGATGGTCTCTATCTCTTGACCTCGTGATCCACCCACCTCGGCCTCCCAAAGTGCTGGGATTACAGGCTTGAGCCACCGCGCCCGGCCTGAATAGGTCAAAATTTTTAAAAATAAATTGAAGTAGTGACAATGGGAACAACACCTATACCCCAAAGCCTTATTAAGAGGGTCAATAAAATGTATCTGGTGTAAAGTCCTGCCATGTTGCCTGGCACACAGAAGGTACAAATAAATGGTACTTGATATCATCATCATCGTTGTGAATGCCATTCTCTTCTGCCCAGGTCCAATCCCAGTGGGTAGAGCCTTATGTCAAGGGCTCAGCAAAGTCCTACCACCTCTCCTCTCCAAGCTGCCTCGCAACCCTGCAAGCAGGTAGCTCTCTTCAGAGAAGTCAGTCTGAGTCCCGGCAGCTTCTAAACCCAGGCAAAAAGGGAGTTCTGCTTTTCAAAAGAGCTCTTCTATTAAAAATAATCTCATAGAAGGATATTTATTCGTGTGGAAGGATGTTCATGAAAAAAATTGCTGTATTACTCCAATTAAAAAAGAAGGATGTGTGAGTGTGTATGGGTTTCTTTGTATATATTTATAGAAAAAATACTGGAAAATATATTAGTCGATGTTACTAGCATTTATCCTGGAAAAAGATGGGATTAGGATGCTGGTTATTTTCTTCATATATATATATATATATATATATATATATATATGAAGAAAAATATATATATATTTCATATATATTCAAATATATATATATATATTTCACATATGTGTATGCTGGGGGAGAGGGAAAGTGAGAGTGAGAGGGAGAGAGAGAGAAAATATTTTCATCTAACAGTTGACACCAGAATCCCTGGTAGGGAAAATACCACCACCACGAGATGCTGGGAGACAGCAGAGAATATGAGGAAGGCTCTGGCCACGTGCAAAGCCATGGCTGATGGAAATTCCCCAGGGCGGAGAGGCTGAGAGCCCTCTGAGAAATGCCGTATTCCACTTGGAACTAACTGTTGGCACTGCCCCACAGGGACATTTCCTTGGCCTGGATGCCACCCGCCCCATCCTCAGCAGACAAGGTGTCCTCTGTGTGGAGTTCGGTGGCGTAGTTAGAGTGAGTTGATGTTGTGGGGACAGAAACGGCAGCACATGCGAGGAGAAGCCAAGTGCCCAGCAGCCAGGGAGCGTGCACCTGCAGAAACTGCAGGGCCCCAGAAGAGCTCTGTGCCTCCCGGGTGCAGAGTGGGGAGCCCACCTGGCGGTGCCAGATCTCACGGGATGGGGACCCCAGCTGGCACTGGGTGGCATTTGTTCTTCACTTGCTCTGCTGGGAGCATATGCTGTTCATGGAGCTGAAAGGAGCATAGCAAGAAGGGGGTTCCCCGCCCTCCCGAGCCCCAGCTACTGGCCCGAGGGCCGCGTGCTGGCCGGCTGGGCTGGGCTGGGGCGGCCTGGAGCAAACAGGGTCCCAACCTGTGTTGCCGCTGCGATGGCGACAGTGTCTGCATGTGCCAGGAGGGGAGAGAGCAAATAGTTAAAAGTCACCGGTGTGTTAAGGGCGTGGGATGGCGCCTGATCTCTTCCTCTTTTTGTGATTTGTGTTGTTTGTGCAATAAAAACAGGAGGAAGTGGGGACAGTTGTTTGGTCAGATGAAGGAGCTTTCTTTATCCTCACCAGCTTGTGCCCTCACTTTTTCCAGAATGAGGGGCTGTGTCAAGGAGGGGAACAGGGCGTGGGGGGCACCTGGCATTCGTATGCTTTCCCGGGGGCCTGCACGTGTCGTCTCTTTTCAGCTTCACAGAAATTCCACGAGGTGGGAATTGTCCCTATTTTACAGATGAGGAACTTGAGGCTAGGAGAAGTCATGCAGCTGGTATAAGACTAAAGCAGGGGGCCGAGCGCAGCGGCGCATGCCTGTAGTCCCAGTATGTTGGGAGGCAGAGGTGGGCGTATCACGAGGTCAGCAGTTCGAGACCAGCCTGACTAACATGGTGAAACCCTGTCTCTACTAAAAATACAAAATTAGCTGGGCATGGTGGCACGCGCCTGTAACCCTAGCTACTCAGGAGGCTGAAGCAAGGGAATTTCTTGAACCCGGGAGGCAGAGGTTGCAGTGAGCTGAGATGGTACCACTGCAATCCAGCCTGGGTGACAGACCAAAATTCTGTCTCAAAAAAAAAAAAAAAAAAAAAGAAAGACAGAGGAAAGAAAGAAAGAGAGAGAGAAAGAGAGAAAGAAAGAAAAAGAAAGAAAGAAAGAAAGAGAAGGACTGAGCCAGGGAATCAGACCCTGCCTCAGGCCTGAGAGAGGTGGAGGGAGCCTGGGCCCCGCACTCACTGTGTAGACGGATTCTGCAGGAGGCTGCTTCGGGCTGCTGGCAGATCCTAGAGCTGGGCACTTCCTGGTGGGGTCCTTCTGTGGAGCCTGCATCTGCCTCTGCAGGGAGAAAGGAGTCAGGGCCAGGGATGAGTGGCTCCCATCTTCCTCCCCGTGCAGACCCCACCAAGGGAAGGGATGGCAGATTGTCATGAGGCCACACAGAGATTCATCACTCCGTCCCTCCCACTCACCCTCTCCAGTGAAACATGGCAAATGCCTCCAAGACCTGCATCAAGCCACTCATGCACCTGGAGACACAGGAAATGGAAAAGGCCCACACGAGGTGCGTTCCCTGGACGGAGCACCTGGCTTGTAGCGACGCAAGCTGCTGGGCCCGGTGCCAGTGCGGCAGGGCCCCAGGGACCAAGCCGGCTCTCGTGGGTGAGTCTCTAGTGGCGCCGGCCAGGCCAGGTGTCCAGTCCTGCCCTGCTGTCACTGGCTCTGGCCTCGAGCAAGCCAGTTCCCCTCTCTGGGCCTTGGTTTCTTTTTTCTTTTCTTTTCTTTTCTTTTTTTTTTTTTGAGAAGGAATTTCACACTTGTTGCCCAGGCTGGAGTGCAGTGGTGCAACCTTGGCTCACTGCAATCTCCACCTGCTAGGTTCAAGCGATTTTCCTGCCTCAGCTTCCCAAGTAGCTGGGACTGCAGGTGCATGCCACCATGACTGGCTAATTTTGTATTTTTAGTAGAGACAGGGTTTCACGATGTTGGCCAGGATGGTCTTGAACTCCTGACCTCAGGTGACCCGCCTGCCTTGGCCTCCTAAAGTGCTGGGATTACAGGCATGAGCCACCATGCCTGGTGGCAGGTCTTGGTTTCTTCAGCAATAACCCTCCTTTGTGAGATTGTTGCAAAGACTCAAGGGGAGCACGGGGAGTAGGTGCCTGGTGCTAGGGAGGTGGCGCTCAGGAGGTCCTCGGTCAACCAGCACACAGTGTGAGGAAGTGGGCACCGTCCCTAGCCTCCTGAAGTTCAGGGGCCAGTGAAGAGACAGAGGATGAACCAGCAGTTTTGCCAAAACATGGTATGGGGGCTGATCGCAGGTCACGGAGCCTCTGGCACATGAGGAGGAAGCCAATGCCCCACTCGGCAGAAGCAATATTGAAGGTGAAATCCTGAGGGCAAGTTCATTTAGCAAGAGAGGGAGGAGGGAGCCCCTGGTAAAGGGAGCAGCATGTGCCAAGGCCTGGTGGTCCTGAGCAACTTAGAGGTCAGTGTAGGCTGGGCACGGTGGCCCATGCCTATAATCCCAGCACTTTGGGAGGCAGATCATGATCTGAGGTGGGCAGATCATGAGGTCAGAAGTTCAAGATCAGCCTGGCCAACATAGCAAAACCCCCTCTCTACTAAAAATACAAAAATTAGCCAGACATGGTGTGGAGTACCTGTAATCCCAGCTACTTGGGAGGCTGAGGCAGGAGAATCACTTGAACCGGGAGGCGGAGGTTGCAGTGAGCCGAGATCACGCCACTGTACTCCAGCCTGGTGACGAAACAAGACCCCATCTCAAAAAAAAATGAGAAAGAGAGAAGGTCAGAGTGGCCAGAGAGGGAAGCCTGTCCAGGAGGGGCTGGAGTGGCCTTGCAGGATGCATGAAGAGGGTAAGAAATAACTGAGGGCTGGAAGTGGGAGCAGGTCAGAGCTGCGCTGGAGAAAGCGTCTGCTGGCTGCTGCCTGGAGCGCTAATGGTCACGGCGGAGGCTGGGCCGGGCCTGCTGGGAAGGTGAAGCCTGGGCAGGTCAGGAGGCGGTGCAGGCGGCCCTCCGGCCCTTCGGAGGCAGAGGGAGGTGGCCTGGATGGCCCCGCTCATTGCAGGCACCACACTGTCCCTGCTGACAGTGGAGCCACAACTGCCTCATCTCAGGGCAGGAGCTAATTAAAACCCCTGGCCTCCTGCCAAACCCCAGCCCATTTACTGCAGGATTAGCTGCTGAGAGCTACTTAACTCTCAGGCAGAAGCCGGCGCCACCCCCAGTCACAGCACATAATGGCTCAGAGCATGAAGCCAGGTAGGGCTCTGAACACCTGACCTGCCTTCTCTCATGGGCCTCTCCACAAACCTGCAGGCGAGTCTTCCCATCATCTCGGTTCTATACCTGAGGGAGAGGAGGCTCAGAGAGGGCAGGTGACTTGCCGAGGCCACGAAGCCAGGAAGTGGCAGAGGCAAGATTTGAATCTAGGTCTATGTTTCACCAAGATACTGACAAGACTGGAGCTGGAGTTTTCACTCCTCTGCTTTGTTAGAACGTGTAAGCCTCTCAGACTCAGAGAAGCGCTGGCGTCTGCGTAGCACTTGATAGTTTACGAAGTCTGCTGGGACTTGTCCTTATTTTCATTTAATTCTCAAAACAGCCTGAGGAGGTGGGCATGGAATTGCTCATTTAACAGAGAGGGGGCCAGGTGCAATGGCTCACACCTGTAATCCTAGCACTTTGAAAGGCTGAGGCAGGTGGATCACTTGAGGTCAGGAGTTCAAGACCAGCCTGGCCAACACAGCAAAACTTCATCTCTACTAAAATTACAAAAATTAGCTGGGTATGGTGGCTGGCGTCTGTAATCCCAGCTACTCGGGAGGCTGAGACAGGAGAATCGCTTGAACCTGGGAGGCGGAGGTTGCAGTGAGCCGAGATCGAGACATTGCACTCCAGCCTGGACAAAAGGAGTGAGACTCTCAGAAACAAAACAAAACAGAACAAAATAAAGCAAAACAGAGGGGGGAAACTGAGGCTTGTCCATCTGGTAAAGAGCTGTCCTTGGATCAAACCCAGATGTGTGTCCTCAAAGCCAGCGTCCCCTCCCCTGCACCACCTGCTTCTTGAGGGCATTGTCATAGTCAGAGACTGTGCTCCACCCCAGGGCACCTTGGTGCCTCCTCTTGTTGGGCAGCTGGGGACCTGGTGTCTGTGTCCTCCCTGAGCCAGCCGGCTTGGACACCGCCAGGGCTGAGGTTGTGAGCTCACGGGCAGTGGCTCTCCTGCGAGGCTGACCTGGGCTCAGCTCTTTGGCCCTGCCGGGGCTGGAAAGCACGGTCCCTAGAGCTCAGCTGCCGGTGTCCCTCCCTGGTCCTGGGCCTGGGCTAGGCATGGAGGACCCCGTGGTGACAGAGACCCAGGCCTGGCCTTGAGGCTCTGTCAGTGAGACTGCTGGGGCTGCCAGAGAGATGAGTGCTGCTGCAGGGCCCCAGGAAGGGGCCCCAGGTCTGCAGGGGACTGCCGCAGACGTCTCGGGGCCATCTTGCGCTGTCTTCTGAAAACACAGGAGGAATTTCTAAGCTCTCCCTGTCTGAGAAGGTGTCTGAGGCATGGTGAACAGCTTGGGGGCAGGAGTGTCACGATGTGTAAGGGATGCACAGAGGTATGCAGTCAGACGGAAAGGAGGTGAGCCGCAGGCCAGCGCAGGCCACGGGAGGCCAAATGCCACGGTGTCCACCCGGAGGGCAGTGGGGGCCACCAGGACAAGAAAGTGGCTGCAGTTGGCATTGTATAAGCCTCCCTCTGCTGCCACAGATGTGGGGTAGACTGTAGGTTGGGGCTGGCAAGGGGAGGAGGCAGGATCTCCAGGAAAGAGGCCTCCTGGGGGTGCTGGGGAGGCTGGGCCGGGGCAAGGGGTCCCGTGGAACAGGGAGGGAGCCTTCTTGAAAACAGATGGGCGCCATTCCATTATGGGGGCAGGGCTGCTCTGCTCCCTGCCCACCCCTTCCCATCCTGCCCATCCCTGCCCATCCTGCCCACCGAGTGCTCTGTCCTCGGGGCCAGCATTTGCCCTTTCAACTGTGGTTTTCAGATGAATCACTAATGTGGCTTCTCCCACCGCATCCAGCTCTCTGTGGCCCAAGTCTCCCTCCCTAGTAGACAGTGGTGGGGCAGGGAGTTACCAGGCGTGGGCTGAGATCCAGCTCTGCACACCAGGGCTGCTGCCATCAGCAGCTCAGGAAGCCTGTCAGGCCTCAGTTTCCTCCTCTGTAAAATGGGAGCGATAATGTGGCCTTGCCTACCCCACACTCCGGCCACTTCTGGCTTGTCTTCCAGGTCCTCATGTGCATTTATCCTGTCATTCCTTCCACAAGCACATACCGCATGCCAGGCTCCCCAGGTACTGGAGACATTCAGTTCCCCAACCCCCCACCCCCGGGAAGGGCTATGCTTTGGCAGGACAGACAGCATAGAGACAAGCCAGGGGCCAGGCGTGGTGGTTCACGCCTGTAATCCCAGCACTTTGGGAAGCTGAGGTGGGCAGATGACCAGGTCAGGAGTTCGAGATTAGCCTGACCAATATGATGAAACCTCATCTCTACTAAAAAAAATACAAAACTTAGCTGGGCATGGTGGCACTCGCCTGTAATCCTAGTTATGGCTTGAACCCGGGAGGCAGAGGTTGCAGTGAGCTGAGATTTTGCCACTGCACTCCAGCCTGGGCAACAGAGCGAGACTCTGCAAAAAAAAAAAAAAAAAAAAAAAAGATGGAAGCCAGGGCATGGCAGCAGACACTGATGGAACCCTGAGCCCTGGATGCCCAGGAAGCCCCAGGGAAGGGGCTGGATCCTGGACAGCCTGAATGCAGGGCTCACCGAGGGGTGGGTGGGAGAGAAAATAGCGAACACAACTCCAGGGCTCGACCCTGAGCCCTGGAGCACATTTGCTGGGACACAGAGGGCTAGGGGACAATCAGCAGTGCTCTGGATGCATGAGGTGGCGGTGCCCTCAGGCCCCTTAGGGGCTGTGGAGCATGGTCTGGAGCTTGGGGAGGGGTCTGAGCAGCAGATTCTGTGGACGGGGAATGGGCCCGCAGAGCAGAGCCTTTGCCGCAGGAGCATAGGCAGAGAACCGAAGGGCTCGGAGGAAGGGCCCCGGCTGCGCCAGAGGCCAGAGGTCACCAAGATGAGGGTGACCTAGCAAAGCTGCCTGTGGGGTGGGGCAAAACCAGGAGGGCAGGGGGTCCTGGAACCAAGAGCAGGAGTGTGCTGTGAGGCGGGAGGCCTGCTGCGTCCAATGCCATGAGAGGAGGAGGGTCAGCTGCAGGGAGCGCCTGCTCTGCGAGGACCACTTTGACCCCTCAAGCCAGCCGAGAGCCCCCCAACCTGCTCTCATGGTGGGAATCATGGCGATCACTTCCCTCCCGAGAGAGAGACCTCTCCTCGTGCTCAAAGCACCTTAGAGCCACACCCGCCCCTCTGCAACCCCATGACATGGCTCCTCTGCTTGGCATCCCCACTGGGGAAACTGAAGCCTGGGGCACCCAGCCCACACTCACAGAAATTAGTAAGCAGCAGAGCTGAAACTGAGTGGAGGCTCAGAGCTGAAACTGAGCCAGTCTGTGCTTTTAAGCCCCCTGCTGACTTCTACTTCCTTTTTTCCTGAATGGGTCATGACAGCCTAACAGCTGATCTACCCAGCTGACTGAGAGTTTAGCTTGCTGTACTCCCTCTGTGTTCCCAGCTCTGTACAGGGCCTGACACATACAAAGTGTTCAGCTAACATCAGTTTAAGGAATGAATGGATGAATTTCTGTTTGTTTGAGAAGCAGTCTCACTCTGTCACCCAGGCTGGAGTGCAGTGGTGCAGTCTTGGCTCACTGCAACCTCTGCCTCCTGGACTCAAGCAATTCCCGTGCCTCAGCCTCCTGAGTAGCTGGGATTATAGACATGACTAAATTTTGTATTTTTTGTAGAGGTGGGATTTTCCCATGTTGGCCTCTAGCTCCCAACCTCAGGTGATCAGCCCACCTGGGCCTCCCAAAGTACTGGGACTACAGGTGTGAGCAACTGGCCTGAATGAATGAATTTAATGACAGGTGTGAAACAGGCCTATAAATGGTAAGCCCTTCAGCAAATGTTAATGGAGGGCCTACTACGTAGGGGGCCGCGTACTAGAGGCTGGGGCTGCGTGTGGCAGGGAACAGGCTGAGAGGCATCCAGCCTCGCAGAGCTGGCCTTGGGGAAGAAACGGAATAAGAGATCAGGGGACCTACAGATGATGAGGGCAGAGGCAAGGGGGGTGGCAGAGAAGTAGCCATGGGGTCCGGGAGGGCCTCTCTGAGCTGGGGACACGGGAGCTGGGTCCAGAAACACAAGAAGGAGATCTCCAGGAGGCATCCCAGGTGCTGGAACACAGAGAACAAGGAGGGCCCAGGAGGCCTCTGCTGTTGAAGGGCCTGCGGGCAGGGCTGACGGTGCCACCTGTGGGTCATCCATTCCTGGGCTCCAACCCCATCCCTGTTGCCCCAGCCCCTCCTGGCAGCCTCCATGGGTCTTCAGTTCTTGCTACCTCCAGCTCCCATCTTCCCGGGGGTGTGAGCTCCGTGCCCTCCCTGCCTGGCCTTTGCAGGCACTGTCCCCGAGGAGGCAAAGACATTTTTCCAGACTCAGCCCAGTAGGGTCGCACACTCTGCTCTGCCTTGGTCCTTACTGTCCCAAAGCTGCCAACTGCAGTTCCGGTCCACCCTCCGCCGCTTCTAGTTGGTTGTTTCCAGCCTCGATTCATTTGTTCACCACCACAGGTGCTCCCGGGTCCTCCGTGCCTGGAGGGAACGTCTTTTTCCTGGACTCTCTCCTTTCCCCATCCTGCTGTGGCCCTCAGGGGCATCCACAGCGAACCTGGGGGCTCAGGGCTGTTTCAGCAATGCAAACGCAGCAGCAGCTCTGGGCTCCGGGTTCTCTTTCCCTCCCAGCCCAGGCTCCCACCTCAACTGTCCTCCCCAGGTGCAGGGGATGTGGAGGCAGCAGGAAGCTCCTACTGTGCGTCAGACACCCAACTGGTGCCTCAAAAGTGCTCTCCTGCAGATCACCTGAGGTCAGGAGTTTGAGATAAGCCTGGCCAACATGGTGAAATCCCATCTGTACCAAAAATACAAAATTAGCCAGGCATGGTGGTGGGCACCTGTAATCCCAGCTACTTGGGAGGCTGAGGCAGGAGGATCACTTGAACCTGAGAGGTGGAGGTTGTAGTGAGTCGAGATCACACCATTGCACTCCAGCCTGGGCAAAAAGAGTGAAACTCCATCTCAAAAAAAAAAAAAAAAAAAAAGTGCTCTCCTTCCACGTTCACTTGGTGGGCAGGGTCTATCTGTACCCCCATTTCCAGAGGAGAAAACCGAGGCTCAGAGAGGGCCCAACTTGACAAGAGGGCTTACTCTCACCCTGTTGGCACTTAGCCTAGTGATGGCACACATGAGACACTTTGCAGACATTCCTGGAAGCACAGGCAGGGAGGTGAGAGTAAGAGGGGAAGGAAGGGGGGGAGGAGGAGGAGGAGGAGGAGGAGGCGGCGGCGGCGGCGGCGGCGAGGAAGCTGGGACCAGAAGTCAAGCCCATGTCTCTGAGCTTTGCCCCCTCCTTTACTGATACCATGACTCAGTCCCTATGGTCCGGTCCCAACTTTGTAGGGCACGAGCTGGGGTTGCTCAGCAAGTGGGGGACTCAGGGTTAAGATCTCGCCTGGCCCTGTTCTGCCGCTTGCCCGCTGTGCTTCGTGTACACAGAGGGTACTTGTGTGGGTCACTCCTGTAACCCTGGGTGGGGGTCCGCAGGCAGGGAGAGTCCCTTGTCACCTGTGCCTGAAGCCCAGTTTCTGTGTCCACAGCCCAGCTCCTCCGCTGGCCTCGTTTTGAGCGCCTGGGGTTTGCTCAGTAGTGAAGAAATTGAGAGATATCCTACTTGCTATCATCATGGGAAAAGCAGAAGGAGAGAGGGAGGGAATATATTGAGGGCGGGAGTCGGGGGTGTGCAAGAAAGGCCCAGGCTGGGCACGTGGCAGATACACCGCCGTGCTGGCTTAGGGAGGTGGGCGGCCTGAAGTCGGCGGGTCTCCATCCTAACCCTGGCTTCACGGAAGCTGAAGGAAGCGTTCCCACCCATCTTGGGTCTTCCTGGCTCAGCTGGTCTCTCTGGTTGGGCTGGAGTCAAGGCTGAGCCCAGAGCCCTCCTGGACTTCACAGTGGTACTCAGGGCCTGCGGCTCACTTCACCCTGAAGCGCATCAACAGGGCAAGGTCAAAGTAGGACCAGTCACGCCAGGGTCAGTCCCACAGGAAGGAGGGGAGCCAGCATCGTGGCTGAGGCCCTGACCTAGTCACCAGCTCACAGAGGGCAGGACACGCAGCCCCTGACGCAACTGGGGGTGAACACGGCCAAGTTCATGCTCTTTGAGCACCTCAGAGCCTTCTTGGGAAAAGCAATGACATCTTCAGCCTAAAGACAAGGATGGGAAACTAAAGCATGGACTCCAGTCCCAGGCCTGACACTTGGCGGTGGTTCAGGCAAGCTGTGACCTTCAGCTTCCTCGCCCGCTCTTCCAGTCCACAGCTCACCAGACACCTGCCCGCCAGGCCCAGATCCAGACGCCCCCAGGCTCGGGCCCACCCCGGAGAGAGCAGAGCAAACCTCCTTGCCGAGTCCCTTTGGGTCCACTCAGCCTTTCACCCACTTCACTCACCGCTTCCCTGAGGCCACCCTGGTCCCGGCTCCTGTCTCCTCTGCCTGGACTTTGCAGTAGCTCCTCACCGGGTGTCCCTCACCCAGCCAGAGGCTCCGTTAGAATCTGGGTCCGATCCCAGCCCCTCTCTTGTCTCACATAGAGTAAGGGCTAAAGTCCTTTCAATGCCCCTACCTGGCCGCACCTCCTTCCACTTCCCAACCCTCTACTCAGCTCAGGCTACACCAGCCACTTCAGCCCCGCTGCAGCTCCTGCCTCAGAGCACCTGCTCCTACTGTTCTCCCGCTGAACACGCCCGGCCCGGTGTGCACCTGCCTGGCTTCATTCCAGGTGCTTCTTCGTTCCCAGGCTGAGTTTCCCCCAGCACTTATCCCATCTGAGTTAAATGACCTATTCACTGGGTGGTTCATCGTCTGTCTCGCCTCAGTGGGAATATCAATTTAATAAAAACAGCTTTTCTTTTCTTACTTTCTTTTTCCTTAATTCAAAACCACAATCAGAAGAAACTTTCTTTTTTTTTCTTAGATGGAGTCTCATTTTGTTGCCCAGGGGCTGGAGTGCAGTGATGCCATCTCAGCTCACTGCAACCTCTGCCTCCTGGGTTCAAGCAATTCTCCTGCCTCAGCCTCCCGAGTAGCTGGGAGGACAGGCACACATCACCATGCCCAGCTAACTTATGTATTTTTAGTAGAGACGGGGTTTTGCTATGTTGGTCAGGCTGGTCTTGAACTCCTGGCCTCAAGCGATCTGCCCACCTCAACCTCCCAAAGTGCTGGGATTACAGGCGTGAGCCATTGCACCCAGCCTCTTTATTTTTTTGAGATGGAGTGTTGCTCTATCACCCAGGCTGGAGTGCAGTAGCATGATTCCGGCTTACTGCCTCCCGGGTTCAGGTGATTCTCCCACCTCAGCCTCCTGAGTAGCTGGGACTACAGGCACCTGCTGATGTGCTCAGCTAATTTTTGTATTTTTAGTAGAGATGGAGTTTTGCCATGTTGGCCAGGCTGGTCTCGAACTCTTTACCTCAAGTGATTCGCCCACCTCAGCCTCCCAAAGTGCTGGGATTACAAGCCTGAGCCACCGTGCCCAGCCTCAGAAATGGAGATTTCAGGATTCCAGTTTGGTCATTGCTTCATCCTGAGTGCCTAGAACAGGGCCTGGAATGTTGAAGATGTTGGGTGTTTGCTGAATGAATGAGCACATGAATTCCCATGGAAGAGAGCTCGTCTCTGGGTGTGGTAGGATCTTGGCCTTTGGATGCAGGGGCTGAGCCTTCTTTGACCCAGGAAGGCCCTGGTGATGGTGCCACTGCCCTCCCCTCACACCCAGGGCTGTTGCTGACTCAGCTGCCCTCAGGCTTGGCCCAGAAGGTTCCCGGAGGGTGGAGCAGTAGCCTGAGCTGCTAACAGCAGCTTCTGAGGAGCCCTGACCTGCCATCTTTGCACCCCTGAGCCTGGGAAAACCCAGCGGGTACTGCATCCTTTCCTTCAGCACGCTGCCTGAGCACCCTCATGTGCTGGGCATGGAGCCCTCAGACAAGACTGCCTTGGCCTCTGGCCTCCTGGTACTTGCTACCAGGTAGGAAGGGCGGGCCTGCATTGAAGAGGAATCCACAGGGCTGGGTAACAATGAGCATGGGGGGCCAGCAGAGAGGCTCCCTCCACAGGCAGGGGCCACCTGCAGTGTGAGCAGGAACTGTCCAGGTAAGGAGCTGGACCCAGCTACCCCACTCTGCATTCCAGCCCCAACTCTGCCGCACACTTACTATTGACCCTGGGTAAATCACAACCTCTGAGCCTCACCTTCCAGAGCTGTGAAATGGGAAGAAGCCTCTCTGTGGAGCTATGGTGGAGGGCGTGTGGAAGGGTGTTTGGGAGGGCACCTGTGCCAGTAGCTGGTAGCCCCTTCTTCCCTTCTAGCCTCCTGGGATCAAAACACCCGGGCAGGGATTCCCTAATCTGCGGAGCTGGAATGGTAGGCAGGAGGCCCTGCTACCTGAGAACCCAACTCTCAGGTTCTCAGCGGGACCCATGACCCGGAAAAGCCTGCAGAGCCCCGATTTCCTGCAACGAGATCAAACGGGGCCCCATGGCAGTGCAGGGAGTGGCACAGGAGAGGTGCCCTCAGTTCCAGTACAAGGGGCCACCAGGGCCACCTGCTACAGATGTGAATGTGCCCTCACCAGGCAAGGACACAGCAGCTTCTCTGCTCCCTGGAGGCGCCCCCAGCCTGTGGTGTGTGGGGTGGAGGGGCTGCGTGGCTGTGAGTGTTCATGGCGTACCTTCTTCCAGAGCAGCAGGGCTGTGCCCACAACACTCAGGACACTCAGGAGGCCGGTGAAGCCAAAGAGCAGGAGCTTCTGAGGGATCTGCGGGGGCTCTCGGTACCCTGTGTCTGGGAGGAAGGGCAGGGGAGCAGAGTGGTCAGAGACCCAGGAGAAGGTGGGGCACACCCACCTGATATTCTCCCTCACCCAGGACGCTGTTTTCCATGCTCCCCTGCTGACGCACTCCACACCCCACTAGGGCCCCCGGGATCTGAGCCTCGGGCCCTCATTGTTCCCCTTGGCCCTTTTTTTTTCTTTTCCTTTTCTTCCCCCCCCCAACCCCCCGCTCTCTCTTTCTGCCTTTTTTTTTTTTTTTTTTGAGATGGAGTTTCACTCTCGTTGCCCAGGCTGGAAGCAGGACCTCAGCTCACTGCAACCTCCGCCTCCCGGGTTCAAGTGATTCTCCTGCCTCAGCGTCCTGAGTAGCTGGGATTACAGGCATGCGCCACCATGCTGGGCTAATTTTTGTGTTTTTAGTAGAGATGGGGATTCTCCCTGTTGGTCAGGCTGGTCTTGAACTTCCAACCTCAGATGATCCAACCGCCTCGGCCTCCCGAAGTGCTGGGATTACAGGTGTGAGTCACTGCACCTGGCCTCGCCTTGGCCCTTTTCATGTTCACTGCCTTGATTCTCTGTAAGGACAGGGACCACCTCGTTTGCTCTCCCGGTGCCCCAGTGACCTGGCTCCCCTGAGGGCTGCCTGTAGGGCTCTGAGCCAGTTGTCTCCCCTCTCGGGGTCTCTTCTTTTCCTGGTGTGAGGTGTTGATAATAGGGGTGGATGTGGCTAGGGCTGAAGGAGGTGGGTTTATATTGGGACTGACGGGCTGGGGCGCTGCACCAGGGCTAGGTGAGGTCCAGCCCTCCCTGTGCCATCCTCCGGTCCCTCCTGCTGTCATCCATTCCTCCTTCCCCTTTACCCCATCCATCCATCCATCTGGCTGGCAAAAACACACGGAGTGCCAGCCATGTGCCAGGCACATGGTGATTTCCCCAGCACCGCCTATAGTCAGCCACCAGCCCGTATGGGCACCATCTCCCTCATCCTCATCCAAGTCCTTGGAAGGCAGAGGATTGCCAGGAAGGCCAGGCCCAAGCTCACATCAGGCAAGCAGCGGGACAGGTGTGCAAACCTAGGCCTATGGGATTTGGAAGGCCCCAGCTCCTTCCAGGGGATCGCAGAGGTAGGTCAGAGAATCAGGGCTTCAGTGAGGGGCTCCCTCATAACTTTTGGGGTCATCACTCCTTTGAGAATGTGATGAAAACTAGCTGGTTGTGGTGACTCACACCTGTAATCCCAGCACTTTGGGAGGCCGAGGCAGGTGGATCACTTGAGGTCAGGAGTTCAAGACCAGCCTGGCCAACATGGTGAAACCCCATCTTTACTAAAAATATAAAAATTAGTCAGGCATGATGGGGTGTGCCTGTAATTCCAACTACTTGGGAGGCTGAGGCAGGAGAAATGCTTGAACCCGGGAGGTGGAGGTTGCAGTGAGCTGAGATCGCAACACTGCACTCCAGCCTCGGTGCCACAGTGAGACTCCGTCTCAGGAAAAAAAAAAAAAAAAAAAAAAAAAAAAAAGATGGCCAGGCGTGGTGGCTCACGCCTGTAATTCCAGCACTTTGAGAGGCCGAGGTGGGTGGATCACAAGGTCAAGAGATTGAGACCATCCTGGCCAACATGGTGAAACCCTGTCTCTGTTAAAAATACAAAAAATTAGCCGGGCATGGTGGCGCTCGCCTGTTGTTCCAGCTACTCAGGAGGCTGAGGCAGAAGAGTTGGTTGAACCTGGGAAATAGAGGTTGCAGTGAGCTGGGATCGCACCACCGCACTCCAGCCTGGTGATAGAGTGAGACTCTGCCTCAAAAAAATAAATAAATAAAATATCTTACCTTGGATTCAGAAAAAATAAATAAATACATAAATAAAAATAAGAAAACGTGATGAAAACTAAAAACCTGTACCTCTAAAGGTATATTATACATGAGCCAAGTGCTCACATACACGAGGCCCCCACAAGTACATACATGCACCTGGCTAGTTCTACAGAAGTCCACCAAACCATGATGCCCATGCTCACTGAGACCAAGGGCCCGGGTGAGCTCTCTCAGGTCACCTTCCAGAGGCATCTAGGGGCCGATCTGCAAGCCAGGCCTTCCCTTTCTATACGCAGGTGGAGCCCTGGCACAGCTGCAGGCCGGGGCTCCCTGAAAAGGCTCGGTCCTGCTTTGCCAACACCGGCAGAGAAGGCAAACCATTCTCTATTTCCATGTTTTTTGTTATGTATTTTTTTAAAGATGGGGTTTCACCATGATGGCCAGGCTGGTCTTGAACTCCTGACCTCAGGTGATCCACCCACCTCAGCCTCCCAAAGTGCTAGGATTACAGGCTTGAGCCACTGCCTTTTTTTTTTTTTTTTTTTTTTTTTGAGATGGAGTTTCGCTTTTGTTGCCCAGGCTGGAGTGCAATGGCTCGATCTCGGCTCACGGCAACCTCTGCCTCCCGGTTCAAGCAATTCTCCTGCCTCAGCCTTCTGGGTAGTTGGGATTACAGGCACGTGCCACCATGCTGGCTAATTTTTTTTTGTATTTTTAGCAGAGATGAGGTTTCTCCATGTTGGTCAGGCTGGTCTCGAACTCCCGACCTCAGGTGATCCTCCCTCCTCGGCCTCCCAAAGTGCTGGGACTACAGACATGAGCCACCGTGCCCGGCTTTCCTTTCCTTTCCTTTTTTTTTTTTTTTTTTTTTTTTTGAGACAGAGTTTTGCTCTTGTTGCCCAGGCTAGAGTGCAATGGTACAATCTAGGCTCACTCACTGCAACTTCCAAATCCCGGGTTCAATCAATTCTCATGGCTTAACCTTCCAAGTAGCTGGGACTATAGGCACCCACCACCACACCCAGCTAATTTTTGTGTTTTCAGTAGAGACAGGGTTTCACCATACTGGCCAGGCTGGTCTCAAACTCCTGACCTCAGGTGATCCACCCGCCTTGGCCTCCCAAAATGCTGGGATTACAGGCATGAGCCACCACACTTGGCCCCGTTCTCTATTTCTGATCTGGAGTCCCAAACTGCTGGTTGAAATCTCTGGGTCCTTCGCTCCCGGAAAAGCCACAGAGGAAGCCTCACCTCTGACCAGAATGAAGGTGCCGCTGCCTCTTGCCACGGTGTGTGGCCAGTGGACAGAGCAGTAGTAGGTGCCAGTGGCTGATGCGCCTGGCGGCACAAGGGTGACCAGGCAGTTCAGGGTGTAGGTCTGGTTCTCTGTGCCCGGTCCAGGGTGGCAGTTGGTTGGCTTCTCAGGGCTCCTCTGCCCATGGAGATCTTCGTGAAAGTAGCTGACTGTGAAAGCCTTGAATTGGGGGGTGTACGGGTAGGTGACCCTGCAGGTGAAGGAGACAGGTGAGTTGGCCAGGGAGGCCATGATGGGCAGGCTGCTGTGGGTCACTGACTGTCCTCCTGGAGGGGAAGCAAAGGGAGAGAATGACAGGTCACTTGAGGCTGCCTCAGTCCCACCCACTTGCAGGTTAAAACAAGGCTTGTGGCCACGCACGGTGGCTCACGCCTGTAATCCCAGCACTTTGGGAGGCCGAGACAGGCGAATCACCTGAGGTCAAGAGTTTGAGACCAGCCTGACCAACATGGTGAAACCCTGGTCTCTACTAATACAAAATCAGCCAGGCATGGTGGTGGGCACCTGTAGTCCCAGCTACTGGGGAAGTTGAGGCAGGAGAATCGCTGGAACCTGGGAGGCGGAAGTTGAAGTGAGCTGAGATCATGCCACTCCACTCCAGCCTGGGTGACAAGATCGAGCTCCATCTCAAAAAAAAAAAAAAAAAGACAAGTCTCATGCCTCCTGTGCCCCCACCTCTGCAGCTGCAGCCCCTGCCTCTCCTGCACTGGCTGTGTGTCGGACTTGTGCCAGGCGCATCACGCACACCGCTCTGCCTCTCCTAATATACCCCTAGGCAAAATGAGAGCCCCTGTTTTACAAAGGGGAAGAGTCTGAGGCGCAGGGAGCTGAGGCACCTAGCTCCTGATCCCTCAGCAGGTAGAGAGTGGAGCTCCAACCGCGTTCAGGGCTGGGAGACACCAGAGCCTGCTCTCCTAACCCTCCTCCTTCCCGAAATCCAAGAGGCCACGTGGAATAAATGCCCAGGCCTGAGAAGAGTGAAAGCTGGTGATGGATGAGAAATAAAGAAGGAGGCAAGAAAACAAAAGAAAGAAGCCCAAGCATTTCCTGGCGATAGACAGGGAGGGAGACAGGTGTAGCCACAGTTCTCCCGTGCCAGGGGAAGAGGGCACACAGGTGGCAGGAGACACAAACCTCTCCTGGACTGGGGAAGGATTTGTCAGGTTTTTGCTTTTGGGTTTTTTTTTTTGCGACGGAGTTTCGCTCTTGTTGCCCAGGCTGGAGTGCAGTGGCGTGATCTCAGCTCACTGCAACCTCCCCTCCCAAGTAGCTGGGATTACAGGCACGCACCAGCACACACGGCTAATTTTGTATTTTTAGTAGAGATGGGGTTTCTCCATGTTGGTCAGGCTGGTCTGGAACTCCTGACCTCAGGTGATCCACCCGCCTCAGCCTCCCAAAGTGCTGGGATTACAGGCATGAGCCACCGCGCCCAGCCAGTTAGGTTTTTATCTAGTGTAACAGGCAACATCCTGAGAGTGGTTTTTCCAACAATGCAGAGGTGCTCCACGTGGGACCATTTTGGCTGTGATCATGATGTCAACCGACCGTGACAAGGCCAGTTTTGCAGGAGCCACCCCTCCCCTCCAATCATCAGAGGCACTTTAGAAAACAGTTTGAAAATTCGAAAAGCAACAGCCCTCCCTGGGGGGCCTCTAACCCCTGCTGCAGGCCTCTGAGATGCTGTTTGGATCCTGAGCTGGGGGCAGCAGCCACCCTCTGCCCCAGACTTCAGTTGCTCAGGGCCCTCAGCTTCAGCGTTCCCAGGCGCTCCAGGCCCTGCCTTCTCTAGCAGCTGAGCAGCAGACAGTTCTAAATTGAGGTCGGCAGCCAGCAGCCAAGAACATGCAGGCTGGTTTGTTACTTGGGAGAAGATAGTGTGTTTGAGATGCTCAGAGGAGCCGCAAGATTTATTTTGTTGGGGAAAGTGAGGTGCGGGCGCTGCCTGTGGTGTGGGGCTGGAGTGAGGCCAGGCTGACTCTTCCCAGGTCTCTTCAGTTCAACTCTGAGCCAGAGCTCTGGGAGGGGCGTCCCAAAGGGAGGCCAGCCTTCTGGAAGATGCAGGACAGACACGGAGTCGGCCCCGCGTTTCAGTTAATCACTCAAAACTTTAGCCACGCTGATATTTTGAGCTTCTTATTGAGCCACTAAAAGAGACGCCCCCAGGCTGGGCAGAGTGTTTCATGCCTGTTATCCCAGCACTTTGGGAGGCCCAGGCGGGCTGATCACCTGAGGTCAGGAGTTTGAGACCAGCCTGGCCAAACATGGCGAAACTCCATCTCCACTAAAAACACAAAAATTAGCCGGACATGGTGGTAGGAGCCTGTAATTCCAGCTACTTGGGAGGCCGAGGCAGGAGAACATTTGAACCTAGGAGGCTCATGTTGCAGTGAGCCGAGATTGTGCCATTGCACTCCAGCCTGGGTGACAAGAGCAAGACCCCGTCTCAAAAAAAAAAAAAAATTGTACGAGACAAGAGGGGTGGGGTGAACCACAAATGACATTGCCACCGACCCCACCCTGCAGCCCCACACAACACTCACAGGCCAATTCCCCCTCTGTGCCCCTATCCTGGGGGCCCCTCGACCTGTGACCTCTGTCTCCTCACCGGGGCCTCCTGCTCCTCCTCACGGTGTAGCTAAGAGGCCACTCCAGGGGGGGGACAGACACAGTCAGCACCATGAAACCTTCCTGTTCCTCCTGGGCAGGAAGACTTCAGACCGACTGTCTTTAAAAATTCTCCCCGTCTGAAGTATCCTTCTAGAAAACGATGAACTCTGCTATCACAATTAAGCCGATCTTTATAATTCCAGGGAAATCTATAAAATCGGATGGCCATTGTTCTGTATTCTTTTGGGATGTGTTATTTTAAGGTCAGAGTGTTAGGATCATGAAAACGCTCGGCTCTGGCTCAGGTCTGCCACAGCAAGGCGAGGTTTTGAAGCAAAAACGTCAGACCTCTGATGAAACTGCTGTCTCTAAAAAGTGAAGAGAGGAAGCAGTCTCTGACCAGCTCCATCAATAACAACAGACAGTCTGGAGACATCAGGCCAAAAAACCCAGGGAGAGGACAGCAAGTCTGCAGGCACTGCCAAGACCTCCAGGCTCTGGCCTCTGGATGCGGCTCACTGCCTCCCCTGAGCCTTCCTTTCACTGGGTGTCAGTACCCCTGAGCTGGACCCCTGCAACTGCCCAGCTCCCACCCCATCTCCTGGACCCGTGCCTCCCAGAGGCCCCTTCAGGGTACAGGCCGTAGAGGGTCCAGGCCCTGGTTGGCTGCCAACTAGAAGCGGTTCCCCATGACGGCTCAGTGCTGAAGATAGGTGTCATGGTCATTTCCAAGTCCACAAATGCTTTTCAGCTGTCATTGGTTTGTAGCACTTCCATGGGGGTCCTGAGCAGGCCATGACCATGCCCCACGGGACTTGAGGCCAACTCTACAAGCACCCAGAGCCCAGGGCCAGCCTCCCACGCGCCTGACAGACGCGGCAGGTCTTTTCCACCTCCACCAGCTTGATCAGTGGGGACGAACAAGGAGGGGGTCTGGGCAGGAAAGAGAAGAGGGACCTCGCCCCTCCCCCTCACACAGGACGTGGGTGACATGGAGAACCACTTCAGCGTCAGAGTTTGAAGTTTCGTCTGTTACACAGGGTTAGAGATGTGAAGAACTGGGATTCGTGTGACTTCCGGTGACCATAGTACTTTGACTTGGAGGAACTAGGTTTTGCAGGGAGAAGCCCTCCAACACCAAGGTGTCTAGAGGGCCTAGGACCTGCTCCCGCTGCTTTTCTGGTCATTCTCCAGGTCCCAGGGACCTGGGGCAGGTGAAGCTGGGGTTGGCCCTGGGGCGCAGGGAGGAAGCGTCTCAAGGAGCCCCAGGAGTTTTCTGTGCAGGGAATGGATTGGATGCCAACCTTTTAGAGAACTTAGGAGGATTCTCCATTTGCCCTCCCGGTGGAGAGCAGGGCCTGGAGGTGGCTGCAAGGAGCTCCCCTGGGACTTGGGGAGGGCAGAGTTGGAGCAGAGGGTGAGGAGGGGCCGGTGAGGGTGTGAACTCCCCGGCCTGTTCTGCCCTGCTGGGAGGGAAGGCTGCAGGGGCAGGGAGAGTTTGGCTCCTGGGGAGTTTTCCGGATAGGAGCCTCTCCAGCCTGGTGAATGTGGACGGGATGGTACAGGGAGAGGGGAGAGGGCACCCGGCTGAGGACCATGGGGGAGGAGGGCAGCAGGGCAGCAGGGTCGAGCAGGAGGGCAGCAGGGCCACCAGAGGCAGGGTTGCCACAGGTGTCTGGGAGGGCCCCACCCCAGGGCTTGGCTATTTGTTCTGAGCCTTCAGCTCCTCCCTGTGGCTCCCCACCCCCACATGGCTGCAAGCACAGACATGTCATCTGGGCAGCACCATGCATCCTGCTCCGTCTGCCCACCCTGCTATGCCGCTATACCGGAGACTGTGTTTTGGGGCGGTACACTCCCCCATCCCTCACTTCCCTGCAGCTCCAGGGAAGTCTCTCCCACACTGTGAGGAAGCCTTGGGCCTGGCCAGAAACAGGGGCGATGAGTGCAGGCATCTGGGAAAGCCCAGGTTTTGGAGGCAACAGGCCTGGATTCAGCTCCTGGCTCGGCCACTTCCAGGCTGTGCAACCTTGGGCAGGCGGCTTAACTTCTCTGACCTCAGTGTCTCCCTGCAACACAGGGAGAGCAACAATGCCAACCTTTAGGGGCTGTGGCGGGGTTCACTGGACCTGGAACCCAGCTCCTTGCCAAGGGCCAGGCTGCCTTTCTCCAGGGAACAAGAATGAGGCAGGGAGTCCTCCTTGAGGATTTTCAAAGGCAAATGCCAGCTGGGTGTGGTGGCTCAAGCCTGTAACCTCAGCACATGTGGGCAGACCACATGAGGTCAGGAGTTCAAGACCAGCCTGGCCAACATGGTGAAACCCCATCTCTACTAAAAATACAAAAAATTAGCCAGTGTAGCGGCACACGCCTATAGACTCAGATACTTGGGAGTGTGAGGCAGGAAAATAGCTTGAACCCAGGAGGCGGAGGTTGCAGTGAGCCGAGATCAAGCCACTGTACTCCAGCCTGGGCAACAAGAGCTATCTCTGTTTCACAAAAAAAAAAAAAAAAAAAAAAAAGAGGCAAATTTGGGGGTTTGGGAAAGCCCGGGTTAAATGACATACCCTACCCTTCTTCGTGGTTAAATGACACGCCCTCAGCACAAGGGACACAGGCCCTGATGGTCCAGGAGCAGCAGGACCCCCAGGGGCCTGTCCCTGACCCAGGCTTGTGCACCATCCCCATCCTGGGTGCTGGCCTGGCCCAGCTGAAGTCCCCTCAGTGGTGTGGTATGTGAGGGCTCTGGGCATGAACAGCCCGCTGCCCACAGCTTCCAGCTCCTCTTCTCCCACCCTTGTTGGGAAAGACTTTGCCAACCGCCTGAGGGTACCTGAGTCCTTCCTTTTCCAGTTCTTCTTATGAATCTGTGGCTGCTTGAACTTGTGGTTTGAGAGCTGGGTGGAGTTAACCATCCTCCCACCCCTGGCACAGGGACCCCACACTGAGTGAGTCCCTGGTGGGATGCGCCCCCACGTCTTTGTGTGTCCACCTGGCAGCTTTCCTGTGGCTCACTGATGTTCAGGATCAGACCTGCCCGCCGCCGGCACACGCCCCCCACCCCTCCACCTCAACAGCTCCCAACCCGCCCCCTCTCCCGCCCAACCAGGGCTGCCTCTGTGGCTCTGAGCCCCTAGTGATCCACAAACTCATCCCGCTCCTGCCCTGCCTGAACCGGCAGAGGCTCCCTGCTGGAGGAGACCCAGGAAGGAGTCTGAAATCAATTTACAGGGTCAAGACAAGCAATTAAAAAAAATAGAACACGAAGCATTTCATTCGTAGTAAAGGCACTGTTTGTGACCTTCTGGTTTCGGTTATATTCATACAATTGGGTTCAGACAGGGTCACGCTAAAACATGCATCTCTTAACTTTGGGCCACTGCTAAAGAAATGGAAAGTCCCTGGCCGGGAGGATCCAGTTCCTGCCTCACAGGCCCTGCACAGCCCTGCTTGGCCGCTCTCTGGCCCTCACTCACCTACTTCCGCGTAGATGTCGGGCTTCGTCACCTGTGCTATCCCAGCTGCGGGGATGTCTTACCCACTCCTTCCTCTCCTGGGCTTTGGGGTCCCCCGTCTATCTCCAGGACTTGCTCGCTTCCTTCCTGAGCCACTCCTGGGTGTCTGGCTTCCTGCACAGCACAGACTCTCAGGCATTACTGTTCTGCTATGTGATCAGAAGAGCCAACGTCCCCTGGGAATGCTGTTGCCTTTTGCAGATGACAAAACTGAGTCTCAGAGGAGGGAAGATGTTTGCCCAAACAGTGGTGGTAGACATGGGATTTTAAGCTGGGTCCCTTTGAGTCTGTAACCCCACTATCTCTCTCTCTTTTTTTTTTGAGACGGAGTTTCACTCTTGTTGGCCAGGCTAGAGTACAGTGGCGTGATCTAGGCTCCCCACAACCTCCATCTCCCAGGTTCAAGCGATTCTCCTGCCTCAGACTCCCGAGTAGATGGGATTACAGGCAAGCACCACCATGCCCAGCTAATTTTGTATTTGTGGTACAGACGGGGTTTCTCCATGTTGGTCAGGATGGTCTCAAACTCCCGACCTCAGGTGCTCCGCCAACCTCAGCCTCCCGAAGTGCTGGGATTACAGGCATGAGTCACTGCGCCTGCCACACCACTGTTAACCATTATACTATACTATACTATACTAAACTATACCATACTATACAACAATGTTTAAACCTCAGACTGCATGTGGTGGTCACACCTGGAATCTCAGCAATTTGGGAGGCTGAGGTGGGAGGATCTCTTGAGCCCAGGGCTTTAAGACCAGCCTGGGCAATATAGCAAGACCCTGTCTCTACTAAATAAATAAATAAATTAGCCAGGTGTGGTGGCACGCCTGTAGTCCTAGCTACTCAAGGATCACTTGAGCCTGGGAATTTGAGGCTGCATTGAGCTATGATCATGCCACTGCACTCCAGCCTGGGTGACAGAGAGAGACCCTGTCTCAAAAAACAAACAGGCCAGGTGTGGTGGCTCATGCCTGTAATCCCAGCACTTTGGGGGACCGAGGTGAGTGGATGACCAGAGACCAGGAATTTGAGACCACCCTGGCCAACATGATGAAACCCTGTCTCTATTAAAAATACAAAAATTAGCTGGGCATGGTGGGGGACACCTTTAATCCCAGGCACTCCGGAGAATCGCTTAAACCTGGGAGGTGGAAGTTGCAGTGAGCCAAGATCATACCACTGTACTCCAGCGTAGGTAAAAGAGCGAACCTCTATCTCAAACAAACCCCTCAAAGCAAGCAAGAGAAAAAATTCTCAAAGGAAAGAAATACACTTCTTCTTTTTTTTTTTTTTTTTTTTTTTTTTTTTTAGAGGGACAGGTTTCACCATATTGGCCAGGATAGGCTTGTCTGAAACTCCTGACCTTGTGATCCACCCACCTCAGCCTCCCAAAGTGCTGGGATTACAGGCATGAGCCACCATGCCCCGCCTGGAAAGAAATATACTTTTTTAAAGGGAGTCAGAAATTCAGAGGCTGTTGCCTTAAATTTGGGTCATATAATAAGTAGACAGGGCCAGCAACACGCAGCAGCCTGGGGGCAATGCTAGTTGGAAATGGCCCTAAGCACCGGGGGACTGTTCCCTCAGCTCCAGCAAAGCCTGCAGCTTCCCAAACAGAAGAGACCTCACAAACCCTCTACAGACTGGTTCTGTGACAGGGTGAGGTGGCTCATGCCTCTAATCCCAGCACTTTGGGAGGCTAAGGCAGGTGGATCACCTGAGGTCAGGAGTTGCAGACCAGCCTGGCTAACACGGTGAAACCCTGTCTCTACTAAAAATACAAAAATTAACCGGATATGGAGGCACGTGCCTGTAATCCCAGGTACTTAGGAGTCTGAGGCAGGAGAATTGCTTGAACCCTGAAGGCAGAGGCTGCCGTGAGCGGATGTCGAGCCACTGCACTGCAGCCTGGGCAACAAAAGTGAAACTGTCTCAAAAACTAAAAAGAAAAAAGAAAATGCTTCCACGGCTTCCTCTCACCCTCGGAATCTGCCACCGGCCATCTCCCCAGTCCCTCCCGCTGCTCCAGCTGCCGAGGCTCCTCTCATCACAAGCCATGGGTCAGGGCTTCCGTCCTGGCTCCCCCTGCATGGAACTGAATCCCCACGTGGCATCCAGCGAGCATTGTGAGCCAAGGGCGTGAGGACCCGGACACGCTGATCAAAGGTATCCATTCCGACTTAGGTCGATTTTAAAGGAAAACACTTTGATTGCCCAGCTACAGAAGGCAGCAGTTCCCACGGTCTTTATTTTAGGGATGGAGTTTGCCCTCCAATTTAATTCTGGCACCTCTCAGAGCTGTGCCATTTTAAAGGCCCATCTGAAAGGCTGCAATTGGGGCTGGCGGTTTAATCACAGAGCCCCAGCCATGTGCC